>NC_091842.1:14335637-14644887 GCF_037783145.1 Equus przewalskii | reverse complement strand
GTCCTGGCCAAGTCGCGCCTCCTCAGTGGGCCTCCCCAGTGGAGCAGCTGGGCCAGAGCAGGTGAAGGCCCTTCTCCAGGGAGGCGGGTGTCCTGCGGGCAAGGCGGGCTCTGGGCCTTGAACACCCACATCAACCAGGCCTGCTCTCTTTTACCATCTGAGGTTTCTTTGGGGGAAAAAAAAATGTTTCACTGTTAAAATCAACAGAAACAGATTTTGAAAACCACTCGAAAGATGATCACGCACCCTTTGGAATTATAATGGTTGCTGCTCTTGGAGTGCTTGCTAGACCAGACACTGTGCGAGCACATTAAAGACATTTCCTCCTTCCTCCTCACTCCCGCCTCTGAGGAGGGTGACTGCATCCTTACCTTACAAATCAGGAAGTGGGCTCAGAGGGTCACCAAGCCAGGGTCTCCCGGGTCTCTGACTCTTTCCAGAAGCCCACATATTCTAGAGTACCTCGGGGCTAGTTGCAAATGGCCTGGTGTCTCTCTTTTGAGGTCACTCATCTGGGGACTTTCCAGGGGATTTTATGGAGCCTTTAGGACCACTTTGAAACTTGACCCTGACTTCCTTGTTGAATAGAGGCTCCAGCTCCCCCTCCTGAGCTTGGTCTGACCACCCACCTGGGCTCTTACTGTCCTGGAATGGGTCTCACTGCCTCACCTTTGTGGCCGCTTCTTTCCTTGCTGTGTAGCCAACCCTTTATGACCCAGCCTCATTCCCATCTATCCGTGAAGTCTTAAGTCAATGCACAGCACAGCTGTGGCACAAGAACCAACACACTGGTGAGCAAGTCCCCAACCAAGGTGTATAAAATTCCAGGTATGCAAGATGAGTAAGTCAGATAACAAAACTGGATAGGACACTTACAAACCTGGCGAGAGGGTAGATCTCGTGTTAAATGTTCTGACCACAAAACACCAAAACCAAACAAACCAACAAAAACAACACGGAGCATACCTACCATGTTTTCAGCACGGTGCCCAGGGACCAAGAGTTTTACCATTGCCGCCTTTTCACAGATGGGGAAACTGAGGCAAGAGAGGTGAAGTCACCTCCCGAGGCATGCAGCTAGTAAAAGGCAGAGCTCTAGTTCCGACCACTTAGTGCTTCCTCACCTCTCTCTGCTGAGTCCCCACGCCTCTCTCCCCAGGGCACAGGGACCGCCACCTCTTCCAATTCGTCTGACTCTTTAAAAAACAGCTCACAGTTCTTTGGCTCTTCCTGTGGTGTATTTGCAATAGAAAGTTAGCTCTTCGGGAGTATATTTGTCCCTTCTCCAGTTAGCGTGTGAGGCTCCTGAGGGCCCTTTCCCTCATCAAGTCTCTCCAAGATGTCACCACAAACTGGGCACAGGCCTTCATGACGTTCTCGTGCACTGTTCAACCGGCACTGGAAGCCATTTCTCCCCGGCAAATTATGGCTTTTGGTTTGTTTGTATTGATTCCCACGGGGATTTGTCTTCTGTCCTGCTACATAAATGTCTTCACGGGATAATTGCTGCAGTGTTTCAGGGAAGGGTCGTCCGTCCTCGAGTCAGCCCCCTTTCTTCAGCATCCATCACAGTTGTCTTCAAATGTTGGCAGCTCTGAGCCTGAACTGCTCTACCCAGCCTGCCCTGGGCAACCTCGTAGTCTCCCTAACACCAGTCCCCGTCTCCTTGTAACAAATTCTTAAGTGGCCAACCTTGTTCCATGGACCTTTCCTCAGAACTAACCATTGCTGATTTGGGCAAAGACTTGGGAAAAGACTTTGGGTCACATTTTTTTTCTTCGTAAGAATGTACTTTAACCAGTGGCCAGAATATGCAAGAGGAAGAAGTCAATGAGATCCGTGGTGGCTGAGCGTGCGGAGACACTGTGCTTCTGATACAAGGAGGAGAAATGAGAACAGAATCCCCACCACTCTCTTCCTCATTGGGAAAACCTGCCCACGCTGCTATTTCCACTGTGTGGAGAGAGTAAGAGCTCCCCAAAGTTGTCCCCATCCTAATCTCGGCAGCCAGTGAAGATGTTAGGTTACATGGCAAAGAGGAATTAAGGATGCAGATGAAATCGAGGTTGTCAGTCAGATGACCTTAAAATGGAGAGATTATCCTGGATTATCCAAGGGCCCAATGTAATCACAGCATCCTTAAAAGTGGAGGAGGAAACTGGAAGAGATGTCAGAGAGATGGAAGCATGAGAAGGACACAGCTCAGTGTTGCTGGCTTTGAAGAAGGAGGGAGGGGGCCATGATGCAAGGAAAGCAGGCAGCTTCTAGAAGCTTGAAAAGGCAAGGCAAGGGATTCTCCCTTATCGCTTCTAGAAAGCGATGTACCCGCCAACACCTTGATCGTAGCCTGGTGAGTTCCATGTCAGACTTCTGATCTACAGAATTGTAAGCTAGTAAATTTGTGTTGTTTTTAAGCCGCTAAACTGGTGATAATTTGTCACAGCAGCAGTAGAGAAGTAATACAGTCTATTAACCTTAAATACTCTCAATCTGTGAACCTTTTGTCAATCAGAGGAAAAATTCCGATTTTAGAGTTTACCTATTGTTGTTTTTTACGTTTAAAACAGTATCCTGGGCTGCCAGCCTGGGTGTTTCCCTTTTTACTCATTGTTCAGGGTAGAACTGCTTTCTAGTGGTTTTTAAATCTTGCTATGATTTTCTTAAGATGTATGAAACGTCAAGCTCTGATCAACTGGTCAATGTGCTTTTGCCTCTGAAAACTCTTTCAAACAGCAATTTTGCATTTGAACCAACTTTGTTAAAATTGCGAAAGATAGCATGGTTGCTAAGAGAAGCTGCCAAGGTGTTGCCATGGGAACAATTGTTTTAAATCAGGAATAACAAGCTCTTACTATAAAGAGCTAAAGTAGGGAAAGCAGGAAAGGTAGCTGCCCCTCATTACAGGCTCCTTAGCGGGAGAGGGCTTGAGGTTTCCGGCCAATTCCGTACATTTGGCAGACACTGCCCTGACCCGCTGTGAAGGGCGATAGTGATGCGTGGGTTTCAGATTCAAACAGATTTGGGTCTGAATTCCTGATTCACTCATGCCACCTGTAAGACCTAGAGTGAGCTACGGAACCGCCCTGGGACTCTGTTGTGTTAGTTATGAAATGGGGATTGCAATAATACTTGCCTCCTGGGGTGGTGTGATTACATGAGACAACATACACAATTTGTCTAGCACAGCACCTGGAAAGTAGCAAGAACTCAGCCCCTTACGCTTAGATGAGAGACTGTTTGTGGTTGCAGTGCACTAGGTAGTTCCCCCAAGCCATCGTGGAGAAGGAGCTTTGCAAGATTTCTAATCCATCAGGCACTGACAAGTGGTTCTCTTGCGTGTGACTGGTAGGCAGCTCAACTACATGTGACTCAACTTGAGTCAACTGTACCTGAAGTAGTCTATACCCTGTACAACCAGCAAGTCCAGTGCTCCCTCACTTGGCTGTCCTGGCAATGCTGTCAAAGCTTCGACGAGCTTGCTGCCAGCTTCTGCCCTTCTCTCTTGGGGGACCAGTAACCCACAAAGCAACTTGTGACCTGCTGCTGGTTGAGGCACCAGCTTTGAGGAGCCCTGCTTTAGACAGTTGTGTGATCACATGGGGCAGCAGCTGTTTGTTCTCTCTGATTTCACCCAAGTGACTGGCCGGAAGGCAGGAGACAAGGGGAGTGGGCCCAGGCCTGCCATGAGGAGGCACAGGGATTTTGAAGACTGATCGACCAGTTTTCAGAGATGCCACCATGAGGTGACAAGTCTTGACTGAGTCCAGTGAGCCAAGTGCTTGATGTGGAGCTGGGAAAGCCATGAAATGTCAGCTTGAACTGGGAGGACTGGGTAGGAGAGAAAGTAGAGGAGGACCAATTGTCAGCAGAAGGACCACAGGTGGACCGGGTGGGGTACAAATGGTGGAGAAGGCAGACTTGGGGCAGCTCTGTGTATTCTTGGTTCAGCAAACCCAAGGGGAGGTGGTAGGATGTCTGAAAGACCTGGGTGGTCAGCTTAGGCCATCAGAAAAGCCCAACTCACCACCAGCAGGATCAGCCTTCTTATAAGACTGCGAAAAGAAGTTTCCATGTGGGCCCAGAGTCAGGAAATGTTATAGCTTCCGAGAGTAGTTGGTCTGTCCCGTCTAAAGGCAGAACTGTGCAGCTACTCAGGTGTCCCTTTCACACTGCCTCTGGCCGCCTTAGAGCCACGTGTGTGGCCCATGTGGAACATGTGCGTGGTCTCAGAGGCGTGCCTGTTTCACTTCGACTCAGTCCTGGATCCATTTCATGTTCCTACTCTGATTTGTCTTTCTCACTACACTTAAAGAATATTCTGAAGTAAAAAGAAAAATTATGCTAAGTTTAATTTTTCCTCATTTTACAAATAATTTTTTTCTAATTACAAAATAGTATAATCTATTATCAAATATACCTATAGCTATTGTATATTTATAGCATACTAAAGTATAATATATGTATAATATAATCTATAATCAAAATATCATCAAAAACAACCTTATGCCAAGCGGAAAACTTCAACAAATACAAGAAAAACTCATCTCTAATCCCACTTCTATTACCATTTTGGAACATATGGTCCACTTTGGAGTCCCTACTGGAATGGAAACCAGTCTTTGGCCTTCTCACTCAGTGTTCTATGGACTTAATGGACCAGATGCTCAGGCTGGGGATGACTTCTAGAGAACGATTTCCTGTTGGAAATGTAATTGCATTTGGGAATAATTACGTAGTCCTTGACTAGGTACAGACCGCCTCCCCAAACAACGAGGAAACCCAACAAGGCCTGAACTGAAAGCTGCTCAACAATAGGTTAGTTTTTAAATGGTCATTAACTGGTTATTCAATTTCAGTGAATTCTGGAGTTTTCAAACAAGTCTATGTGGACGAATAGCCCGAGACTTGGATGGTAGCAAAGGTAAGAAAAAGAATATCAAGGAGCAATTTGATGTATGAAACAGCTGTTGAGTTGCATCTCTTCACGCTCTGAAGAGGAAGGGCACGGAAAAACAAATTCCTGAATAAGGCATTGTTTCACTTATTTAAACTTTTATTGGCATATAATTATGTAGTGCTTTGGAGCCTAAAGAATGTCAGAGGAACGTTTTCCTACAACTAAAATAATGAATGAAGCTGCATGCTGTACCATTGCTTCACCTAGTCATTCAACTAGTATTTACTAAGAGCCTATTCTGTGCAAAGCAACAGGTGTCAAGGACCAAAGATGACACATTCACCGTCTTTACCGTCAGTGAGCTACGATTCTGGTGGGGTGACAGCATGCTGCATTGTAATTATGTTTTGCTTCTCCGAGAGCTTCAGAAGCACACAGAAAGAATGAACTCAGGCAGCCTAGGGAAGCAGAGGAAAGGGTCCCTAAATGACCCAGACAGGGAAGGACTATGGCGCCAGTGGGCTGTCAAGGTAGTGAAGAGCAAACAGGTCAAAGGTCACGGTTGGAAAGATCACAATTGGTCTGAGTTGCTCTGAGTGTGGCTGAGGGTTGAATGGGACAAGCAGAGCGGGTAGTGGCCTCCTGCTTGCTCATCTCTGGGATGCCACATCATCTTGTTTCCACACATTATTACCTAGTCCCTGCACTTGAGTCCTGCTATTGTACTCCCTGGTCTGGGCTCTGTTTTCTGGGCTGGCTACAGCTGTGAAAGCATGGAAGAATTCAGCAGTTGGTAAGTGCTCAATAAATGTCAGCTATTTTTATTGTCAATATAACCAGCTGCTGTATTTCTATAAAGTCACAGCCACTTGAATTTGTGTAGATAGATGTGTATCTCCTGGAGAGTATGCACAGAAGATTTACAGCCAAAGGGAAGTAGTTCAACACTGGATTAAAGCTTTTAATTGTAATCCCCAGGAAGATCTCTTGGTGTGGCATCAGGTAAGAGACAGCACCGTCTCTCATGACAACTGGCTATGAGAGAACCTTGGCTTCTGTCTTGCTGGGCCCAGGGTCCCTGCTCAGCGCTCAGCTCCCAGGGGGACAAGAGGCCAATGAAAACAGAGTGAGTCAGGCAGGAGTCCACTGCTGTGAGCTTCTAAATAGGAGACAGTGTGTCGTCACTCCCCCAAGCCCTCCAGCCAAGGGTGATTTCAAGGGCGAGCACGACATCCCTTCATTTCTTCCTTTTGTGGGGAATTGCTGATGTGTCTGGAATTGCCGCACTACAAACACACCAGGCCAGGATACATAAACCCACAACATTTATGTTTTGACACGTCAGACCTTTGAGTTTAAAAACGATAGACTTTGAGAACCTGGCAATTAATCAGCACTCTCTGCTCAGAATGACAGCACAGAATGTTTTGCTGTGTCTTGGTACACAGATGGATATGGCTGGATATAATTATTTTTTCTCTATGGTACTCAAACACCCATTTATCTGATTCTCCCGCTATTTTGTAATGTTTATTTGGCATTTATAGTCCAGCATTGTAGTGAGTCTGCAAATCATTTTTAAAAAGTTGGTGCTGCTGTTATATTCATAACAACACCCGTTGGGTTTTTGACAACCACGAGATCAGGTTCTCAATGTCTTATAGTCACTGATGGACTGTCATTGACTGACAGATCTATGGTCTGGATTGTGTCCCTTGGTCTCCTGGTTTCAGTCTGAGCAAACAGCAGGGGCCTCGCACTTTAAATAGTGTCTTGGATTTACTCTGCACATTTGTTCCATTCCGTGGAAATTCTATCCTGACTTTGCCTCTCAGACTCATTTATTCCACACCAAGAGACATTTATTGAGCTCCTACTCTGTGTTAGACACTAAGGGTGTGGAGAGAAACAGGCCACCATCGCTAACCTCAGGAGTGACACTGGGACAGATAGACAGGATTCTGAGCTGTATAGAGGCACAGACAGAAGGCGGGCAGCCAGGTCAGTGACGGGGTGGCCAACGCAGCTTGAGTAGTGCGAGAGGGTGTTAGGGAGACTTTGGAATACTCTCCTTCTTGGAAATTGACCATTTTCTGGTTTAAAATCCAGACAATATCATTTAAGGCAACTGAAGTTCCATTTTCTTCTACGTGTGAGACTAGAAAGAAGTTCGTTACACTTCGTGCCATTCAGGCAGGGTGGAAAGAACTTGGAACTTTTTGGACATCAGAGACTCTGGATTTGGTCCATGTTCCACTAGTCTCCTTTGTCAACTCATTAGATCCCTCTGGGCCTCAGTTTTTCCTTCTGTAAAGTGGTGATCATTAATATTGTTGTCAGGATCAGGTATAACACCATACATGTGAAGATTATATTTAGAAAAGCTTTGCGTTGTGACTAAATAGGCAAGACATCTTGCACATTTATGTATCACCAGTTTCTAATCTTTGTAAATATTGAAATTAATAAAGTACAGTTTTTATTTTAAAGAATTACTTCCTTCATAGTATCCTTTCCTGGTAGTTGTTACCCATTTCCTCAGACAATGGATAAAAAGTATAATTACTACTATTTTGGAAGAGAGGGCTCTTTGGATTTTTTTATTGGTAAAAAGGGCACCCCATGCTCTGAAATGTTGGGAAACATTGAAGATACAGTGGGAGGTGTTACTCTTAAATGCCAGCCTGTTTTCTGCTCTGTACGGTACATGAGCCTATAAATGATACACCGTTCTGAAACTCCCATCAGCTTGGAGAATGACCAAGAAGTGTCTGCCCAGCAATAGTAATCCACATCGTGCTTTTAAGCCTTGCTGCTCTAACTAGAGGGAACTCAGTTCAGAGGGAAATTGGCTTTGCTCAGGTCCCGTCTGTCTGGTTTGCCTCTGAGATGTCAGGAGGCAGAGAACTGGCACAAGCAGCGTAGGTGAGAAAGACCTGGCCAATAGACCCCCTTAGGAGCATGCTTATGGCCAGTCCTGGTTTCACAGTTTCCGTTTCCTATCTCTTATTTGTAGATTGTCATTCTGGACTAGGATTTTCAAAACACTCCTTTCACGACTCTCGGCGAACTCTCATGGTCTCCTAATACCTGTGTTGATGATCTCATCCTAGGGCGACCCCTGGACCTCCAGCTTGCTTGTTGATTTCTGGCACTGACCTGAATCCCTCTGATGAGCCCAGGCCAAATCATAGCATGTCCAGCATCAACCATCCTTGTCTGGAATCTCAGACAATTCATCTACTAACAGGGCTGGAGCTGTTGTACTTTAGACCATGATATTCATCTCTCAAGACATAAATTCCATCTGTTCTTATATCATCTTGTATTGCAATCTAAGGCATATTATTTAGTCTCTCTGGATTTCAGTATCCTAATCTGTGGAATGAGTCTATATCAGTGCAGGCCCTCCAGGAAACAGATGCCAAGATATAGTTAGAAGTGCAAGAGCTTTCCCTGTGAGAGATAAATAGGAGGAGCTGGGAAAGCCTTCAGACCGCAATGATGTGAGAAGGAGAGCTGTCAGATTTGTATGCAGGCCTGAAGCCTGTGAAAGGAGAGGGGGAGGAAGGGAGAGAGGGTGGGAAGAGCTTCAGACAGTGCTGCAGCTCCTAGAGAGTCTTAGCCAGCTGAATGGGGAGCTCCAGCGCAGAGACTGCCCAGAGAGAAGTCTCCTGTTGGGGCAGAACTGGCCAGAGCCCTGGTGCCTCCTCCAAGCTCAGTAATTGACTGAGGGCTGTCTGAAAAGACTGTGGCTTCAGCCCAAATATTGCAGCTAGAGGCTGTCATCTAATTGCACCCCTTTGCCATGGAATGGCAAGTTCTTTCTTGAAAGGAGATCTGAATAGCATATCTTCATGGCTGCCATTTTACTTTTAAATAAATGGCCAGAGCAAAACCATCACTAATGTTTTAATTCAAGCTACACCTATCTCTTCATAACCCTCTTAAACTGGGTGAACATTTAAGCACAAGCACAAGGGAAAAAGTGCCATGTTTCCTGGAGCCAAGACACACTTCTCCAGAGCATCTGAACAGTCTCACCAGGGTTGGTGTCCCAGGCCTATGCTCCACCAGGAGTTGGCAAAGTTAGAGCCCCAGAGAGGAGACCTGGGAGATACGTAGCTACACACAGATGGAGAGCAAGTTCCAGAGCAGCCTGCCACCTGAGGAGCTGCAGTTCCAGGAAGGGGCTGGAGAGGGGGCTGCTTCTTACTTCCCAGAAAGATTCTCACACCCTCCTTGTCACTCCTTTCCAGGCTCCTGTCCAGGTCCAACAGTCTACGATGCCTTAAGATCCTTACTGATTCCTGACTTGCCATTTAGGTTTTCAGAAATTAGATTTTAAAAAACAGAATTTGCTTTCACTTTTTTTGATGGTGCCTTTGAGGATGGGGTTTAGAAAGAGGCTGCATGGGCCCCAGGCCAGAAGGCACTACCCCTGAGCAGAACTGAGTCAGGTCATTCATTGGTGGCTCTGTAATCCCACAGCAGCTGTCTCACCTGCTATCCTAAGATTGACCCATGAATGTCCTGCTTGGTTCTCTTCCTCCTCTTCCAGCTCTTGGCATCATCCATTGATCTCCCATCTTTGAATCCAGGCTGCTCTTTCCCATGTTACCACCTGGTGCACCATGCCTGCTCCTGCTTCTCTGCTATGATCTCATGTTGTCCAAGTTTCCATCATGCCATGCTCTAGTATCCTGTGTCCTGACACCCTTTACTTCTTCTGTAGCTGCTAACCTGCTATGTGAGAATCTTAGAAGGAGAAAAGTAATATTGCCTTGTTTGGCTTGATGTAAAGCATTCAGTTAAAAAGGAGACGAGACTATGACTTTTAAAGTCTTGGATCAGGGCCATCGGAAAGGTGGGAGGGACAGGAAGGGAATAACGGTGAACAGCCATTTTGGATGCAAGGGCGCTAGAGCTGGGACATCTGCCATTCACCTTCATGCAGCAGTGCCAGGTTGACTTCGCTGAGTTGGCTGTTTGGGGTAGGGGCGCGTTTGTCTGCCTCTATACAGGATGGTGAGATGTGCCACTCAGATCTTCCCTGAGAAATGAAGGATTTAATCCTCTGCTGTTAGAAGTACTGCCAGCAGACAGCCCTTAGCTTTCAGTTCTCTCTAGAAAGTGCTTTGGCTGAAGAAAGCTACCAGGTCACACGTCCTTTCTGGAACAACCTGCACCCAAGGAATGGCCGATGAGTGGGTTAAAGGTTGGATTCCTTTTCCTCAATCTGGCTCTGGAGCTTCCAAAGATGTTTGCTGAGACCTTCCTTGAGACTGCATGATAGCTCAACTTCTCTCTCTGCCAGATCTCGCTTCCCTTCCCTCCCTTTCCCAGGTACTGATCCCAAGAGCACTTCCTAATAAACTTCCTCTCCATTTCAAAATCTACTTCCTAGGGACCCTGACCTGTGACACTCCATTAACAAGCCCACCCTATTTTAGACAAGGGATTTTAGTAGTGATAATCTCCAGCTCATAGTCACAATTCATCACTGTGAATTGAAACTCTTAATGTTTCAAATCAAATAGTCATTGAAATCCTGCTCTAGGTGAAGAATTTTGATGCTGATGGATGTCCCTAGGCATTTGCAAATTGCCTCAGTGTGTCCTGCAGAGAGGGAGACAATATAATTAAAATGAAATATTTTGAGTCACAATGCAGGGGACGATGCCAGACACAGGTGGGCCCCAGGTTAAGTGAACTGGTCCAGATGTAGGACTTGCCCCAAAGAGGTGTAAGTGGAAGTTCAAATTTATGTACTCAAAGGGGCAGTGGAGACATAGGCTTGATTTCGGTCAGTGTTGAGTCCAAAGCAGAAAGACCTAAGTCATTACAGGCAGGGAGCCTCACAGAGCTTATAGTTCACTGGCAGTGGAAGCCAGGACATAACTAGGGGCCCAGCTCTCCATGAAAGGGGCTGGCAAAAGCTGAGCAGGATGTTCAAGTCCAGCCAATTGGTCTGGGATTCTGAGAGGCTCCCAGGCGGGAATAGAAAGGCACATGCCATGTAGATCGAACTAATACAGTCGAGCGTGGGGTAAGCTCACAGTAGCAGAGCAAGATGCCAGCATCCACCTGCTGGGGGGGATGGGCACAGACTTCACTCTCTGCAGCATCAGGGTTGTCTCTGCAGTGAAGCTGAGCTAAGACTGAAGGTAAAAACTGGAAAAGAGACTCATGAAGCCTAATTTTTGCAATGGAAAAAAATATCTTCCAAGTTCCCTTCTCTGGAGTGCCGCAACTTGGGAATTAGAATTGGACTTTTCTACAGTGTTAACTGTGGTTTCCGTGCTACTAGGGAATCGTTTCCTGGTGGTGAACTTTCTCCTGGATGACTAGTTGGTTCCATGTGTTGCCTGTTCAATAGTCACATACGGCTGAAACTCCCACTCAATCCCTTCAGTCAATCCCACAGAACCGTCAAGCTGGCGGAGAAATGAAGTGGAGGCACTGTTTCACGCTGTTTATTGCTCAGATAGAAGAGCTGGTCTTGTGCCTACACATGGCATATGAGTGAGAACTGAAGAATGAGCATGAGTTTGCCTGGCACACATTTCCTCCCATCACCACAACTTTATCTGCCTGAGGATCGGAGGGCATCCCACAAAGTTCTGAGGGGGAAAGAAATTGCGGTGCCTTTGAGGAAATGCTAATGAATCAGAGTAGATGGAGTGCAGTCACCACCAGGGTTTGGAGAGAGCTGGGCCCAGAGTGAACAGAGTGGGAAGGGCTTTGTGCAGCCCATGAGGCAGCTGAGCTTGATCTCAGAAGAGGTGGAGAGGAGTGGAGCAGGCAAGTGACACGATCAGATTTGTTTCTAGAAAGGTCATTCTGGCAGAAATGCAGAGAGGTCAAGTATCGGAGCAGAGAACTATTAGGAGGTTTTAGCGATAATCCAGGTGAGAGAATGACGGTGACCTCAATTAAGCTGGTGTCAGTGCATAGGGAGGTGAATGCACTGCTTTGAGAGAGCAAAGGGCAATGTACAGTGGGGACAAGAATGCAGCCTGTAGTACGTGGGCCACTCAGAGAGCAGAGCCAGCCAGGAGCCCATGAGGAAACAGGCTCAGCTTCTGAGGCGAGATCCACAAGGACCTGTGCTATGGCACCTCCTTTGAAGGGCCAAGGCCTCTTGCCACAGTGAGCTTCTATTGGTCTTCAAGATTTTTTCCAAATGGCGTCCACTCCCATCCACCATGACGGTGGCACATCCAGCAGGAGAATGACATGAGAGAATTAGTGTATTCTGACTAGTCCGTGTTTTCTGATTAGTCTAGATAAGGCCCTTGAAAATGAGTGATTTGATCAGTTCAATCAATGACATCCATTGATATTTTGATATCCGATCATATGTTGACACTGTGTTGCCTTCCTCTTGCTGTTGCATTGGTGTTATACTTGGTTATTCGGGCAGTACAGTGGCACCTATAGCTCACGTTTGGCATCCAAAAGACCAGGGTAAATTCCTTCATCTTTCCCAGCCTCAGCTTTCATATCCGCAAACTGAATAATGACAGTGCCTGGCTGCCACGAAGTTCAGAGTAAGGGTTCCCGCACAGTGCCTGCCTGCCAGTTAACTCCATAAATGTTCACCCATGAGTATTATTATTATATGTTCCTTTCCATTAGGATGTTTTGGCCTCTTCACATCCTCCCAGGGCACTGGGGTGTCTGCATTTTCAGAAGCGATTTCAATGCCCACTTTCACAGTGAGTCTCTGAAGAGAAACTCCTCGGCCACCTCTCCCTTGCCTGCCCCTCCACCCCTCTCTCCTCCAGATTTTTTCAGTGTCTGGAACAATGGAGGAAACCTGTTTGATTACCGTCAAAAGGCTCTCCGGGAAGCTCCAAGCCTTTCAGGGTAATTTGGCATGATTTTATGGAAGTGAGCCTTGGGGAAAATTCAAATGTCAAGCATAATTTGGTACTTGAAACATGAGAGAAAAGCCCTCTGAATTCTTTTCCTCTACATTTCCCTTCCACACCGTGTCCAACCTCCCCTGTCCTCTCTCGGGGTCATGACCCCACAGTGGGGGCTGGAGGTGAAGGGCAGTGGCAGGAGTAACGTCCCTCTGTCAGCGCCACACGTGGGAAGGTCGCCTTCTTCACATACCCAGGCGCCTCTGAGGGCTGGCAAGGCGGGATGTTTAAATCTGAGCTGAAGATCAGGAATTATTTATACACAGTAGATGATGAGTTAAAGTTCTCTTGAATGTTATCTATACGTTGATTTTACTTAAAGAAAACACAAAGGAGAGAGAAACTTCTGTCTTTTCAGGTTAAAGATGGTGCATTTCCGGGAGACTCCTTCCCCCCACCCCCACCACTGAAATGACGTTGGACTACCTTGGTAATCGGACCCTGAGCGTGGATTCAAGCTCCACCACTTACTAGCTGTGTGTGTGTGTGAACCTCGCTACACCAGCCAGGTGCTCCCAGGCTGTGTGACGGTGCGCCTGAACTGGAATAGTGCCTGGTGCCCAGGACCGACCTTCTGAGCGAATGAGCAATACAGCTGCTCTCCAGGTCTGCCTTCTAAATCTCTCGTAAAACATCTTCTGCGGTCCACACTAACCCAGAACTGTGCGGGGAAGGGGATTCTGGGAAACATAATTCCATCTTAGCTAAATTAACAGAGAACAAGTTCAGTACAAGGACCATAAAAAGTGTGTAAGTCAAGTTCCTGGGCCATAAGGACACCAGTCATCATGAGTTGTCATTCCTCTTTTCTCTCCTTCATCAGCCCCTGCTCCCCTGAGTCCTTGACCTTGGCTAAAGTGTAGCGCTGCAGGGAGACTGAGAGGAAGCACGGGGATTGAGTGGTGTATGGCAGCGGTGCATGCGGTGGGTTCAGGCCGTTCTGAGACCAAAGGATATAGAATTGGATATGGAGAGAACCTGTTTTGGACAATCTGGGCTTTTTCTCCCTCTTTTTTAGTGTGGATGATAGAAAGTTTTCCCTACTTTACTGCTCAGATACAAGTGTCTGCCCCAGGTTGGGAAAAGCTAGCCTCTGAGAGAACTGACACCACCTCTGCCCGCCTCATTCCTCCTGTCTTATGTTTTCACGGGGTTCATGGCTAGGACAAGACCTGCCTAGCCAACTGGGTCTTCTGGCTTTTATTAAGCAACTGTTTTTTTATTGAGGATAATTTTGTCATTCGTAATATGATGGAGACTGTCTTTGGAGCAATAACTTGCCTTAAACAATGGGATGCTCGTTAGCAGGAACTTTAATTCCCGTAGGAAGCCCTGGAGACCATCTCACTATCCTAACCTGTTGGGACTTTCTGATGCTCGGAGATGAGGAGTCTGCTTTCCAATAACTCCCTCTCAGGCTGGGATGTGTGGGTGGATTCCAGGCTGCAAACAGTGAGGCAGAAGCCAACCAGCACGGCCATCTTCTGGGCCTAGAGGGACAGCACAGTATTTGCTGTGAAGGCAACCAGATAACTTATCTGGTTATCCTGGGTCTCCTTGGGTTTTCCTTCTCTGGATCTGGGCCCAAATCTGTCTGTCTCTGAATCTGTCACCTGATAAAGGGAAGTTACACTTCTATTAATTACAGGACAGAAAACCAATGCATCTAAGTTGGCCAGCCTTACAAAGACCTTTCATGACTTGGTTTTATAGTTTCTGCAAAGTAAGAATTTTTCCACTGGCATATTACAAGATCACTTCCTCTTGCTAATGTGTTGGTTTGATCAGTTGCTCTGGTCTTTGTCCCCCTAGCCAATAAGGGCACTTGGGTGGTGAAATACCTCCTTGATTGGGCTTCCACCATTTGATGTCATCACAGGTGGAGAAAAATAGTAGGAATGGGAAAAGCTCTCATTATGGCACAAAAAATGAGAGGTCAGAGTCCTTCCTGCAATGGTATGAGCTTTCTTATTTCTAGAGCAGTCGTTCTCAATGTGTCATATCTGGACCAGCAGCATCAGCATCACCCAAGAACTGGTTAGAATTGCAAATTCTTGGGCCCCATTCTGGACCTACTGGATCAGAATCTCAGGGAGCCAGCTGACTGTACTTTAACAAGCCCTCCAGGTGATGCTCATGGCAGCTACAGTCTAAGAAACACTGATCCAGAGCTGGGAATAGACCAGTTTCCTTGACAGCTACAACAGCTACACATTTGCTCAGACAATCCACAGGACAGGTGCATATGTAATGTTGGAATGAGTTGGAACATTCAGAAAAGGGAGGCAAGTTTTTCTTACTAATCCATTTGTTCAAATCCTTAACTTTTACAGATAAAAACTTGAGACTAAAGAAAGTGTGAGTGTAGGAAGGAGAAGCCCAAGGTCACACAGTTGCAGAAATCAGAATGGCTTTCAGTTTTCTGGATTCCTACTTCAGTATATCTTTCATTCTAGGTGCAAACAAGATGCTGAGAGGATGGATGGATGGATGATAAGGAGGCTTGTTGGTAGTAGACAGTGTATTGTGTTGGAATTAGGATCGCATTCAAATTCTGCCATTTTCTAGGTATGGGTAAGGGAGAAGCATTGTACCCCACCCTCAAGTCTCAGTTTCCTCATGTGAAAAATGGGAACAACAGTTCATGTGCTGCCGACCTTAAAGGAGATGTGAGAAGATGTGCAAACTGTAACAGGGAATCTGTCCATAAAGCAGCAGTAGCAGCTGCGCTAACAGTCTCTGCTGCCTTTTCTGCTGGCCTCCAGTATCCTGGCTCCTTGCTCTGGCAGACAGGAGGGAGATAGCATGCCTCACTGTTGTCAAGGAGGCCACAGAGCTCTCACCACGTGGGAAAATGATCCTTCCCTTTCATTGACTAATTCAGATGACAGCCTTTCCCATTCTGGTTCCAGCCCTATCAAAACCAGTGAAACAACCACTTATGTGATAATCATTTTATCACTGGGCTGCTATTGTAAATAAGGGATGGAGGCCCCTGTGCGGGGGCCATCTTTACAACAGCTCCATCTAAATGCAAATGTAGATCCCCTGCCAAACAGAGAGGTGAAAGCTTTCCCATTAGCAGGCAGGAGATAGGAGAGTTAATTTAATGCTAAAACATTCCCATGCAAGGAGAGTAATTTCCCCTGTTGAGCAGTGGCCTCATTTTCTCTCCATGACCACGGTGCCCATAATATGATAATTTTTACCTTTTTAAACTTTGCTGAAGGAAAAAGGACAGTCATCTATCTTTGGAAATGACTCCTTCTGCATTCATTTTATCTACAAAAATGCAGATATTTGTCTATTTGTTGAATGAATGGCCTGGAAAAAGCTGAAAGATGAAGATGACTTTGGGGCTATGATGTGTTGGGATTCAATGCCTGCACTTGACTCCGTGAACTCCGCATAGGCAGGCTTGCGGCATGACGGTATTTGCGCGGCCTAGACTAATCGACTCACTTTCTTCCTCCATGTAGCCAATCTCCCTGGGCTGAGCGAAGAGGACTTGAGAAGGAAAAGGGAGAAAAAGAATTTGGACAACCCAGTCCATTTGTTTAGCAGTTATTTTAGCATGGGGTTGGGAGAAATTAAAATGAGTCCTTCTTCCTAATAGTCTTGGATTGGTTGCTTTTAAAGCTGTGTGGCCTTGAGAACTCACTCAGCCTTGCTGAGGCTTCTTATCAGTGTTGGGATTGGAGATAATCCATGTGTGCCCCTGGATAGAGAGAGAAGAGAGTGAATGCTTTCTGAGCCCATTTCACTATGCTGCCATGGCCTGCTTCCCTGTGTCATCATCTCCTTACAGCCTCCTGCAACTCTGGAAGAAGGCTGGCATTAGAACAATTTAACAGATGAGAAAATGGGCTCAGGTGATTGTTTTGCTCAAGGCTGCACACCAAATTCCACACTTGCAAACTTGCTTACTTGCTAAAATTTATTTGTAATCATCAGACCAATACTTGTGGCTCTTTCGTGGTCATTTGTGGATGTACGTGGACTGGTGAAGAATTTGAGCTGCCCAACACACACATTCCCAGCTCAGGTCAAACACGGAGACAGTCTTTTTGTTTCAGCTCTCATACGGTCGGCAAGTGTTCTCTTCATGGTGTATTTAGTGCCACATTTTTCACATTTTTGTGCTTTTGTTTGGTGATTTTGCTGTTTAAAATGGCCCCTGAGCACAGTGCTGAAGTGCTTTCTAGTGTTCCCAAGTGCAAGAAGGCTGTAATGTGCCTTAAGGAGAAAATACATGTGTTAGATAAGCTTTGTTCACACAGAGTTACAGTGCTGTTGGCTGTGAATTCAATGTTAACAAATCAACAATACATATTAAATAAGGTGGCTTTAAACAGACACACACTTGAAACAAGGTTATGTATTGATTGGTTTATGAAAATGTTGTGACCAGAGGCTCACAGGAACCTAACCTTGTATCTCCCCAAGGAGTCGGGTTCAGTATTGTTAATTCACTGTTTGCCATGACTTTATAGAGCATGATTACTGTGAATCATGAGAATCGACTGTACTTGGAATTAATTCTATTTGTCTCTTCTGTCATCCTTGAAGAAGGAAGAGTAAAGACTGTCAGAGGAGTCAGGCCCCTGTCCCATGGCACCCTCACCTTAGTCTGAGCTCCAATCTTGTCTGTTAGGATCAGACCTGTCCAAGTCCTGGGCCAGCTCTAGCTGTATGCAGGATGGAAGAGAATATTTGCTTCTTTAAGAGACAAGTGACCTGTTTGCTTACCAGCTGGATGATCTTGGGTGAATTATGTGCTCTGTTTCTTCCTCTGCATGGTGGGGTTCTTAATATGATTTGGAAGGGTCATCTGGGGAATTAGGTGAGATTAATATATGTAAAGTGCTTAACACAGTACGTAGATCATCACAAAACTTAATGATTATTAACACAATTATTAGGATCTAGGTTTGGAGTTATGTTTGTAACGCTGGAGTTTCAAGCCCTTCCTGGCTGGTTATTCTGGCTGTTTCCCAGGCTTCCCTTTTACTCCCTCTTTTCTGAGGCTGGCCCCTTTCTGATGGTCTCTCCTGGCTTTCTTTTTCCTAGACTTACAAACTCTGGGTCCTCTTTCTGGTGTCCAGGCCCCATTGGCTTTCTGTGGGTTGAAGCATGGGCTGTGGGCTCACTCTTGTCAGACTCTACCCTCATTCCACAGTCCTGAGAACAGAGGGGCATGGGGTTGAAGCCACCTAAAGAGTTAAATCACTGTTCCTTCCCAACCACACACTTTGCTTGGGCCAGTCTCAGTCATTGAACAGTGGCCGCTGAAGGAGTTGCCCCCATGAAGAAGAGAGTGATGAGGCCCACATCAGGGAGCAGGAAGGAGGTTAGATGACACTAGTGCGTATCAGGGAGAGATTACTGCATAGTGACAGAAGTGCGAGAAATGCCACACTTCTTAAATAAAAAAAAATCCATAGTCCAAACCAGCTGAGGTCTTCAAGAAGTCTGATATTTAGGGTGTCTCACCCACTGGGCTGTACAAGAACTCAAGAGTTCCATGAAAATCTGGGTGGGATGCTACCTGGTGGTAGCCGCGACACTTTTTGGAGTACTGTCCAGCACTGCCCACAGATGCCCCTGAGTCCTCTCTGCTGACAGCAGGCTTGGCCACAGTTATGGACCTCTAGAACACCCATGTTGCTGACGTCCCAAGTCTTGGCCATAAGCCTCAACGGGCTCCTTGAAGCCATGCCTCATCAAGGTCCAGACCTCTCCAGGTACCTGGTGGTTGTGAGCACAGGTCTTCTCCTTTAATGGAACTCCAAACCCTGTGGAAGCATGGATGTTCTGTGAGTGAGGTAGCCCATTCCCTGAGTGGGGAGCCCTGAGGAGGAGAGGTTGAAGATAGGTGAGGGGAGGGCAAGACTTCAACTGATTTCACCCCACTATACCAAGTGAGCATTTGAATAATTCCTATAGCAGAGACAGAGCATGAGAGTGGCTGTTTGGAGACATCAAGGCTTTATTGGAGGGGCATTGGGATTGGTTCATCATGGAGAACTCCTCTTGTTAATGTACCTCTTTGAAAACCCTGAACAACTGCCCTTGGAATGTCTCTTCTAGATTTAAAGGGACAATTTATTTATCATCCGACAGGTTCGGGTTGAGAAACAGTCTTGCTGCTGTCAGTTAATGAGGTTGGTACCTCCCCATCTGAGCTGTGGACAAAAGTTTTCCCGCCTGGGGCCTGCCCCGTAGCCAAGTGATTAAGTTCCTGTGCTCTGCTTAGGCAGCCCAGGGTTTCGCTGGTTCGGATCCTGGGCGCGGACATGGCACCGCTGTCAGGCCATATTGAGGCAGTGACCCACATGTCACAACTAGAAGGACCCACAACTAAAAAAATATGCAGCTATGTACTGGGGAGCTTTGGGGAGAAAAAGGAAAAATAAAATCTTTAAAAAAAAAAGTTTTCCCAGTAGTGCTTGGGAGATGGCGGAATCCCTCACCCAGCTGGTGCTGTGTTAGGTGGATGCCCATATTCACATTTCATCCTTGCAACAACCTGGAAGTTAGGTACTAACGCTGTCCTTATTTTACAGATGAATAAACAGTTTTGAGAGTTAAGAGACATACCAAAGTCAGATGAGTGACTTTGGCAAGAATAGTGCAATTCAAACTGAGGCAGGCTGAGTCCAAAACCAGTGTTCCCAGCCACTGAGCCCTTGTACGAGGTGTTGGGGAGAAGAATCAGGCAGAGATCTTGCCCTCAACAGGCTGCCAGTCTAGTGGGAGCTTACAGTCTATTCCACTTTATTTTATTTTGAGGAAAGCTTAGCCCTGAGCTAATATCTACAGCCAATCCTCCTCTTTTTGCTGAGATTGGCCCTGAGCTAACATCCATGCCTATCTTCCTCTAGTTTGTATGTGGGACGCCTGCCACAGCATGGCTTGGTAAGCAGTGTGTACGTCTGTGCCCGGGATCCCAACCGGCCAACCCCGGGCCGCTGAAATGGAACGTGCAAACTTAACAGCTGTGCCACCTGGCTGGCCCCGATTTTATTTTTTTAGACCATGGTAAATGCCAATGTGGTTGCCTAGGATTTCTGTTTGGGGAACGGGCTACCTCACTCACAGAATATCCATGCTTCCACTGTGTGACAACTTCCCTTGGGGCCATGACACATCGAACCAGGAGGAAAGTGACTGGAGGGGGGTCATTAGAGTCTCTCTCTTGAGAGAGCAGATGTTGAGAGTAAAATCAAGTAAAATCAGGGTCCTGGAACAAAGACCAATCAATTCCTCTTGCTGAAAACTCTAGAGCAGCCCTGGCTTCCGATCTTTCTATTGGTTTGGTTGTTCAGCTTTTCACTGGATTCTCTGAAATGCCTCAGAGTACCATCATCACCATCATCATCACCATTAACTTAAGCACACTCAAGTTGTTTTCTGTTATTGCAATCAGAGCAAGCTTAAGCAATACACAAATCCATTCTTTAACCCATTTCACCACTACATGTTGGCTCTGGTGGATGTCAACCAGATTCAGAAAGTAGACTCCGGAATCCCTACCAATCAAAACACCCAGTACCCAGACCCCAGGCTTTCTTGAGTCAGCCCTTTGGCTGTTTCTAAATTTAGAGTCTGTCAAAATGTGTCAAAATGCTCAGAGAGGTTGAATGTCTGAATCCAAGTGATCTTTTGCTGTCAGCTCTTATTCTGTAAAGCCTACCATGCAGACATATGCAGAACTGGTGAGAATCAAAGGGCATTGCCTAACTCATAAGTTATGAGAAAATGAGAGGAGTTGAGAAAGAAACAAAAATTACACAAGTCAGTTACACTGAACGCAGCCTTGCCCTAAAGGGGCAGTGGACTCTTTATTAAATAGAGCTGATTGGTTGTCATCTATAAAATTTTTGTGAAACTGACATTTTGGAGCCGCTGACCTTCGTAAACATCTTTTGTTTACATAGTTAAAACAAGAAAGATGAAATGTCTTCTCTTTCCTCATAGTAGTTGATTTCTCTTGTTTATTAAGCTCATACCATTCAAACACTGTTCTTTCTGGCTCCAAAGTCATGAATTCGTTCACTATGCCAATGGTCTTCCGACTTTAGCATGCATAAGAATCACCCAGGCTGCCTCAAACATTTCCAGTTTTGGCCTTATCCCTCAGAGCTTTGGAGTCAGTAGGTCTGGGATTGGCACCCAGGAATCTGCATTTCTTGATTAATACAAGCAATGCCATTTGAGAAATATTTCAGCACCCTAGATTACCTTCAGAGAGGCAGCACTTATGAAGAAGAGGAATTACATGCTAGCCTAATGCACTCAGGAACCTTTTACAAATTGGGAGAGGAAATTATACCAAGACCAATTTTCCTAAAATAGGAGTTGATTTTGCTTTTTGTTCTCTATCTGAAGATTGAAGCTCCCTTTTCCCCTGCCGTTTTCTATGGAATTATGACATTTCTGCTGAAGATTATTAGTTCTAGTAAAAAAATAGGAAGTATTTCCAATCCCACTGCAAAAATTTGGGAGTGGAATGAAGGTGGTGTCCCAGGTCCCACCAGTGAGGAACAACAGGATCCTATTAGCACATCTGGCTTTCATTTATCAGAGGAGTTTTCAGCCAATCCAACCTATTTTAAAGCATTTCACACTTTCCGTAGAGAAACGGCATGTTGTTTCTAGTAAGAACAGGATGCTGGGGATGCAGGCCACATGTAACCTACCTCTAGAGATACTTGGAGCGAGGTTTTTCTAGTCACCAAGAGCCTGCCTGCTCTGTTCCTAACGCCGCTTTCCTGGAAGGGATCAACCACTGATCAGGGCAGGAAATGGGATTTGAAGTGCCATTGATTCACTTGGCCTAGCTTTTATTTTTTTTCTTGTCTGTGCCCAGGAAAAAAAGTACACCAGGGAGCCAGGAGTTGGATAGGTTTATCTAAAAGAGATGCCGAGGATGAGGCCATGTAACAAATTAAAGAGATAAAAGACGGACTTCAACAAGACAGACGACTTACGGTAGCTGTTCCCTTCTGGATGTCTTTGCTCCAATTAATACTTTCTACAGCCTTGAGGTAAGATTATAAAGTAGGTAATAAGATCCTTTAAATCCTACTGTTTTGAAAGAATCCCTATTGTCTAATTCTCTTGGCTTTTCAGTAATGCTTTCAAGAGGTTTCAAAGCCAAAGTTCCAGAAGTGTAGGGCTTTCTCCCCTTCAGCCTGAGAGATAAGTAAAAATAATTGATTCTTCAGGGTCCTTAATTTGTCAGGATTGCAAACTGAATCCTCAAAAGATTGAGGTCCATTTGTTGTATAAATGTTTCTGGGATGAAAAAAGCTGAAGGCAGAGTAAGATTTGAGTCAGGTAGAAAAAGGAGTCTTAGGAGTCTGTGTGTGTCTATACTCGATATTTTAAATGGTCCTTGTGCATATTAATACAATTAATTAAGAAAGAATTCCCAGTACTGCAACTCTGAGATGCTGGGTAAACCATTCAATACTTTGCCCTTCTTTTTCTCATTTCTGATGCAACATTCAACTTGGAGCCAGAAACTCTGAAATTAAGTTCTGGCTCTGCTCCAACATCACTGGACATCGGAGAAGTCTTTCACTCTTTCTGAAGGCGAGTTTCTCCAAGTGTGTAATGGTAAAAAGAATGTGGACATTAGAGGGTTATTGTTTACCTATGCACCCAATAGCTGTTATCTATGCAGTCAGTCATATATTCATTCATTCATTCTTAAGCCCCAAGCATGTACCAGGTTCAAAGATATAACAGTGAATAAGGCATCATGTCCAGCTTTAAGAAGCTCAAAGATTAATGGATTGACATGTGAGCAAAGAGTCAATTATGATACAAAGGTTCAGATTTCTGAGAGAGGGAAATATAGGGAGCAGGGGCAGCACGTGGTCACCTAAAGCAACATGCAGGGGCTGGGGGTGGAGTCATAGAAAATAGTATTGGTTGCTAGCCCAACACCATCCTCTTTTCTGCTGACTTGATTCTGTTGCTGTAATCTGTGTTTCACTAATCCAATCATGGTAATCCCCCTCTTGCTGGTGATTGATTTAGGCATGGGTTTGTTACACAATGCTGGTCGCTGAGAACTGAGAGGAAGTCTAATAGAGGAAGCTGAGAAATGTTCTCTCATTCTTAAAGATAGACACACAGGGAGAGAAAAGTCTTTTTTCTTCCTCTGGGTGTTGTTGTGGCCTCATGTTTTGCCTAGACCTCTAGCAGCACCTGTGACCACCATGGAGCTGAGAAGATAGGCAAAGGATGGCAGAGCAGAGAGACAGAAAAACCAGGGTCTTTGATGACATTTTTGAGCAGCTGAATTCACCAACCTGAGAACTCTCTTATCTTAAAACTTCCTGTCTTGTGAGGTAATGCATCTTTGTTTTGTTTTAAACTGGTTGAGTCAGGGTTTCTGTGATTTCAGCTAAAAGAGCCCTACCTGGTTATGTCGCTGTTGATTTCTGAAGAAGAAACAGGAGAGGCTCAGGGGATGAGAGAGGGCAAGGGCTACTGGGTGAAGGGAGGCACATAGATGAAGGCTCTGTGGCTTTTGAAAGGAATCTGATTCACTGGAAAAGAAAAAAAAGCTCAATGTAAGTGCAGGATGGCCAAAGATGAGCCTGGGGAGATAAACAGGTTCCAGGTCAGGAGAGGGATTGTGTGTCTCTGTAACAATGAGGTAATTCCTCTTTGTGAAAGTCTGTAGGACTATGCACAAGTGAGGAGTCAGGTGACTACCTAGTCTCTTCTGGCACTGACGTTCTCCTCCAAGTTGGGCCACTGGGTTGCGGCACTGCAAGAGGAACAGCTCACCCTATATTCCATGTGAGTGTCACTTCCATGAGCACAGGACATCCTGTTTTTGGCCAGGCAAGAGCATGAATGGTGGCCCCAGCATTCTGTACATAGTGACCTTGGTGCCCCTTGTAAATTCTGAGGTGAGAGGTGGTTTCTGATGTGGTGGACCGCTGGAAAGAAACACTTGGGCTACCAAACTAGGTCCAGTGGCCACTCCTTGCTAGCCTAGTCCTTCACGCTGGCCAGTTCTCAGCCTACCCCAGAGAGTTAATTGAGGCCATATTACCACAGAGCATCCCAAGGCTTCAATTTTTGCAATCTGTTAGAAACTAATAATGAGTATACACTCATTATTACATTAAAGTCCACAAAAAGGTAAATACTGCTTTCTTTTATAACACTCCTTTGCAGGACGCTAGATACAGATGAAATAGGTCCACTCTTCTTACAGGAAGTTCCCATGTTCCAGTCACGTTTGAATTTGGAAAAAAGTCAAAACCAGTTTTCATGTTCCTGTCTTTATGTTTCTGCCTATTTTCAAAATTGTGAAATCAATATTTTTGTCTTTTAATGAATAAGACTCTGATGGTGATGATCACGATCTTATTTCGGAGATGTGTGTGAATGTGAGGAGCTAAGTGTGGATGCTGATGCTACATAGATGGGTCAGTTTTGATGAAGTACTTTGGTCCATTGAGGGACAAAAGTTGATGCTACTAAGAGCATAAATAATCTTAATTCAGAGAGAGTGGCATTCTGACGATGACTGGAAGCAGTGCTAGAAAGTGGAAAGATCTTCCATCAGTTGGTTCTGAAACTCATCCCTTTGCATTTCTGAGTCCCCGTTTCCCCATCTGGGCCAACTGAGAGATCAACTGCCTGCATTCTGCATAACAGCGCCCCCTGGAGTTCCGAGGTGAAGAAGGGCAAGGCAGCAGCAAAGGGGCAGTCATAAGTCCACCCAAAGTGGTCCATTTGTGATCAGCTCTTCCGGTTTTCATGGAAGGTTTCAGCTGTTATCAGACAGTGAAGCCACTTAACCCTTGTGGCTTGGGCTACCAAGCCAGCTGCCTGCCTAGCCTGTGATCAAGGGGATTGACAGCTGTTGTCAGGCAAAGTGCAAATTCCACTGCCCCCTCTCTGTCAGGGGAGGTCGTGGAATTGGAAGTAGAGTTTTTGAACGGTTCAGAGCCCTTTACCTGGTCTGTTTACCCATTATTGCTCCTCTCTCTCCACAAGTTCAGTTGATTCTCATTATTCGTGAGTTCTGTCTTTGCGAATTTTATTTGTAACCCCCAAATCAATGCTTGTGTCACTTTCACAGTCATTCATGGATGTGTGCAAAGCAGTGAAAATTTCACTCTCCCAACATACATGTTCGCAGCTGGAGTGGAACAAGGCTGTGCTCTGCCTTCTTGTTTCAGCTCTCATTCTGTAAGCAAGTGTCATTTTCACCATCTATTTAATGTCCTTTTTTGCATTTTTGTGCTTTTTATTGGTGATTTCCTGTTTAAAATGGTCTCCAAGCATAGTCCTGAAGAGCTGTCTAGTTTTCTTAAGTGCAAGAAAGCTCCTATGTGCCTTATGATGAAAGTTTGTGTTGGATAAGCCCTGTTTAGGTGTGAGGTATAGTGTGTTGGCCATGAGTTCAATGTTAATGAATCAACAGTGTATATTAAATAAGGTGCCTTTAAACAGAAACACACATAAAACAAGGTTATGTATTGATTGGTTGATGAAAATGTGATGAGAGGCTCGCAGGACCCTCACCCGGCGTTTCCCCTAGGAGCAACGCTTCAGTATTTGCCGTGACTTTACGGAACAGAACTCATGAGAATAATGAGAATTGACGGCATCTCCTTTGTGTTACGGATTTTACCATAGGCGTGTTCTATTGATGTGATTGCAAAATCATGGAATCTCAGAGTTTCTAGGGCAATCTCTTTAAGAGGAGCCTGGATTAATGACGACTCAGCCTCTGCTTGGATAATTCTTCTGATGGAGTGCTCATCACCATACAACTTAGCCCATTTTAGCTCTGACGACTAGACAGTACTTTCTTACACAGAGCTGAAAAATCGACTCCCTGAAACTGTTCCTATGACTCCTAGTTCTGCTGTCTGGGCCTCATAGATTAAGTTGGCTTTGTTTTCTAGTGTATTATTTGCTAGAAATATTGAAGATGGTGATCTTCTTCTTCTTCGCTCGGTCTCCTTTCTCTCCCAACTCTGTCTTCTTCCTTCTCCTTCCTACCTTTCCTCTTCTTCTTGACTTACAAACCCTGGCTTCTTATTTCTAATCCTTCCTCTAGTCAAATAATCTCCCTGTTCTTTCAGCCACTGTTCATTGACCACTGCTGGAATGTGCAGAGCAAAATCTTTTTTCTTTCTGTCTTTGTTGTTGTCTTTGTTGGTTTGAAACATACCTTACATTCTCAATCAAATCTCACTCTGCTTGCAGTCCTCTTTCCTACTCAAATGTGTCCCTGGGTTTCATTTGCTAATTCATTTTAAGTTGATCCCATTTAAACCAAACTCTTTTAAATACATCTACTTTAGAAATGGGCCACCCATATCCTTAGGGTATAGGAGTGACTGTGATGACAGTGGAAATTATCTGTGCTCATAAGGGATGAGATATGACATTTTTACATGCTTCTCACATATATAAAATTATTGAGGCTGGCTCCCAATTAAGGAGGTACTATTTATAATTTTCCTTGAAAGCAACTGTTCATTTTAAAAATAGGTCTAAAAAAAGGATTTTATTATGGAATGAGATATGTTAAATACAACATCCTTGTGTTTTAGAAGAAAGGAAGAAATTATTTAGAATGTCTGTGTATGTCACTGAAGGCAATAGGGTTCTGAAGGTAGGGAGAAGAATTAGGAAGGCAGGACATAAGATAGCAGATTGAAAGAATACTAAATGTGTATTACAGGTTCTCCCTTATTTCACACGATATTTCACTGCAGTTTCCACTGAATAATTCAGGACTAGAATTCAACTGAGAGCTTACCTAGGAAGGTTTATGAATGGGATGAAATAGAATTAGAATCTTGATCCCACCGGAGACTATGTATTCTCATTCATAAGCATCAGAATTGTTCTATCTGTTTAGAACAAGAAGGAGAAAGAAAAGAAAGACATGGATGGAAGAAAAATCCATTTATCAAGACTTTTAAAGAAACATGACAAATTTTAAAATAATTAGAATTAGCCTCAAAAACTAATACACTAGTAGATTTTCCTTATGATTTTGTCCTTCTTTTTCTACCTTTCTAGCCACTAGGACTTGCATGTAAGTGAGCCCTCAAATGTGTGGTAGTGAGCATTTCATATGCAGGGAACTGAAAACCACACCTAATACATAATTTCTGACTCCCTAGCTGTCTGAGGGCCACCCTAAATGACAAGCAGGCAACTTCTCAACTCCACCAGCACAATCTGTCTACCCCATCCTCCATGGGACAGTTCCCCTGTCAACAGGAGTGTGTTGCTAGAAAGCATATTCTCTGTCTGCAGAAGCAGACATGACGTCGAACTGAGGACCGACTGTTCTGGTGAATCAAAAAATAAAAAGAAGTTTTTTGAACCTACTGATGAAAGCTGGAGTTAATAGTATGCCCAGTTTAAATTTCCTCACTTCTTTCCAGCTGGCTTCCAAGCGTTTGCATTAATTAATTTCTTAATTCCTTGGTTGATTGTTCAGTTTGTCCACTCAATTTTCAAAACTGTTTATTGGCACTGCATTTTTCCAACTCCTTTAAAAAATTCTGTGTAGATTTACACAGGTGTGAGTTTCTGAGTTTGGATGCGAGCTTGTGTTGGATAAATAAAAGAGGTGAGAACATTTGCAGATTATGGCCACTTGATGGTAGGAGGACAGAGTTAGGAAAAATTCAGCTAAAGTAAGATCTGCTTGATGATTTAGCTTTTGGTTTTTTGGGGGGGTTTGGGGTGGGGAGCAGGAAGTTTGCACAGAGGAAAGCAGAACAGATTTATTTTTTTAATTATATTTGTTCAATGGTCACAAATTAGAGAAAAAATTTATTGTTGTTGTTCAAGGTAATGTGTTGTAAAAGATTTTTTACTGGTTTATTTCAGATCAAAACATATGTTTACTCTGGGCCAACTACGTGATATGACAATAACTTTGGTGTCCAGAACACTTGTGTATGATGAAAATTTATGAACAGTTGTAAGATTTTATTGGTATTACATTCCAGCAGTGTAATGTGATCTACGACTCATATTTCTCTATTATGTGTATAACTGCTGATATTTATGGGCCTGAGCTAATGAGTAGGCTCACCAATCCAAGGGCTCTGCACTCTTTTGAGAGGGCCCTTTAGTTAATTTGTAAGCATCCGTTTCCGGGCCCCTCCATGCCACGTGATTGGAAGCTTGATGACGACCACAGGCTATGTCGTATTCTTTTGGTGTTCTTCCTGCCATGTGGCTCTGCAATGCCCGGTCTAGAAAGTTTCATGAGCAGATTTCAATGGATAGCTTCCTGGACCCAGTTCACTTTCATCTTCTCCCTCTGTCTTCATTCATTCGTTGTCTCTCTCTCTCATCTCTCTCTTCGCCCTCTCCATTCTTCCTATATTCTTTCTTTGTCTCTATCTCTTTCCTTTTCTTCATATGTAAATGCTTACTATGGTATTACCTCTCATACATGGCCTTATTGCCTTTTAAGAAGGAACTGTGTTGCCCTTAAAAGGTACCAAAGGGAGCATCTTGAGCACACTTTCTTTTGACATTTGTGAGATCTGGCTGTATCGATTCCCCAGTGAATAGATGATACAGAGCCCCCTAGGAGCCCTCTTCCTGGAGAAGACTGAGCAGACACTCTCCAGGCAACCCAGGTGCTCAATTTCCATAATGAGCTGCCTGAAAGCCCAGCAGATGTTAAGGTATCTTTTCTCAGGTTTCTGCTGATTGTGAAGAAAAATTAGGCAATTGACAATTGTGCCAGCGTAAGGGCCAGGAAAACTTAATGTCAGGGGTGACACATTGGATGTAATTTCTCATGTAGATGGGAACATGGGTGTGGACATTTTACTTCCAGATACAAAAGAACCAAACTGTGGGTTTTTCTAAGGACTAAAAGCATCCCAAAGTGGGACATTTGCACACTAATGTTTTGTGGAAATAGGAAGAAAAAAAAGGTCAACGGAGAAGTCATGAGGAATAGAATTAATGTTAGTCCTAAATATGTGCTGGGTAAGTCTAAGCCTTGCAAGATAATGCTGCTCCAGGACCATGACACCGAGTGGCCACCTCACAAGGATCCCTGGGCTAGCACCGGGGTCAGGAGAGGGCAAAGTTTAAAGGTGCCCAAGTCAGATCAGGCAGGCATCTGGCAACTTGTGTATAATCAGAAAGGAGAGGAATGATCAGGTAAAGTCAGCATAGATTGACCAAGAAAATGGTTTGCAATTTTCCTTTGAGGGCACCTGTTGTAGACGAATGAGATAAAGTACATGTAGATTCTTTTTCTTTTTCTTTTTCTTTATTTTTTTTGGGGGGAAGATTAGCCCTGAGCTAACATCCACCACCAATCCTCCTCTTTTTACTGAGCAAGATTGGCGCTGAGCTAACATCCACTGCCAATTCTCCTCTTTTTGCTGAGGAAGACCGGCCCTGAGCTAACATCTGTGCCCATCTTCCTCTTCTTTATATGTGGGATGCCTGCCACAACATGGCTTGACAAGCAGTGGTTGTGTCCTCGCCTGGGATCCGAACCAGCAAACCCCAGGCTGCCAAAGCAGAGCGCGTGAACTTAACTCTTGTGCCACTGGGCTGGCCCCAAAGTAGATGTAGGTTATTTTTAATAGTCTCATTTTTGGGCTCAAGATTGGGTTCATGAAACTTCACTATATTTAAAAAATAAATGAATTGATATATAAATAAATATTAATGAAATAAATCAGAAGAGGGCCACTCCGTACTCACTATTGATAGTGTGTCATTAAGGAAGGATTATAATTATTCCAATTTTGTGAGCAATGGCTTTAAAATAAATTATTAGAAATTATATGTTGGTACAGCAAATTAAATGTTCAGACATAGGACGAGGGATCTTTGCATCTTGAAAGCTGTTCCTGTGAAAAATACCTGGGCATTTTTGTTGACCGAAAGTTCACTCTGAGCCCACAGTGTGGCAGGGTCCAATGTCGTTCCTCTGAGTCAGGGTGTACTCAGTAGGAAAGCTAACCACACGAATCATCCCTGGAGAGTCCCATGGCCCAGAGTGACCTGGGCTGGGGTGTATCATTTGCTGCAAGCGCTATAATTCAACAAATAAGTGAAAATTGGGGCCTAGAAATGAAGCCGTAGGTCATGTCAGAAGAGCTTAAGGGGAGACTGTGAGGCCTGGAGTAGAGGGGCTGTGTGGAAGTCTAGAAGCAGAGTGCAATAAGCAAAGAAGGGAAATGTTTCGAGTGTGGCTGTAAGAAAACGACAATGCCAGGAGCAGGAGCTCGTGCGGGTGCTGGCTGTATACTGAAGTGCAGGCAGGTGGGCTGGTGGAAAGGCGCAAAGCTGGTGAAAGAGCCAGCGGAATCTCAGGGCTGCCTTTTGCCCTTGAGAGATGCCATCTGGACTACACTGTTCAGCTGGGCAGCACATTTAGACAAAGGTAAGGTCAGAATTGGGGCTTCTGGGGAATGCTGGGCTGGTGCGAACCACGTCTAAGGGACTGAGACACTCACTAAGTTGTGGTCTGTGAACTGCTGGTCCTTGGCATAAGACAATTAGGGAAAGTCCAGAAAGACAGCACAGTCAATGGTGTGCTGCGGAGTCACAGGCAAATGTTACAGATTCAGGATTGTTTGACCACAGCCATATTCAGAAGCCCAGATTTGCAGAGTCCCAAGGGCCTGGTAGGAGCTGATAGAGACAGAAACATAGGGACCAGGGCTCAGGAGAAGGACTCTGGTCCCTAGAAGGACAGGGTGGGGTTGGGGGCAAGGCTCAGAGCTAAAAAAGCTGGAATTTTGGAGAGAGAGCAAAGACAGGGACTTGGAATTGTGAGGCAGGAAGTGAGATAAGACAGGGGACCAGATATGGGCCACGAGAATAGGGAGGACCCGGGTCTTAGAATTGGACATGGGGTCAGAGGGAGTCCAGAGTCCTCTGAACCATGGGCACAGATGCTCTTCTGGTCCTCTGTGTGGAGCTGAGGTTCCAAGCATGGTTGCAAGGACGTTCAGAAATATCAAGAATGAGCATGAGGACAAACTCTTGATTTGATTCTTGCTGCAAAGGCTTAATCAGCCTTCGTACTTCACAGTTTTATCTCAATGTCTACCCTTCCAAATCTACAAGCCTCTGAATTTGGGAACTCTGCATTTCTATTCATTCCTGCTTGCAAACTGGCTGCTTATTTTCTGAGCTGCTCTTTTTCCTGGATTACCTGGCCACATGAAGCCCATAGCAATCAACACACAAGTTTTGTCTTGCAACTTCTTTCTCTAGAGCTACAAGATATTACTTGAGTGCTAGGTTACAGCAGGTGACAGTTTTACCATGTTTCGGCCCTGCATAACGGGGGTTGTCATCTTTCCAGCCTCCAATAGTGGTTTTCTTCCTGGGTGCTGCCTGAATCCTAAGCTAATTACACATACTTAAGGTTTATGTTATGCAGCACCTCATTTTTAGGTACGGTTTGTGTTCAGTCAGAGTAGACTAGGTGATGCTGAAGTAGCAAACAAACTTGAAATTTCAATGGAGATTTTCTTCTTGTTCACACTACAGTTTCACCTGCAGTGGTTGCACATTTTATCAAATGCCCTGTATGTACTAACTTAATTCTCATAACCCTCTGAACTAAGTATAAGGAATAACTTTTTTTGTTTTTTTTGGTGAGGAGGATTGGCCCTGAGCTAACATCTGTTGCCAATCTTCCTCTTTTTGCTTGAGGAAGATTGTCCCTGAGCTAACATCTATGGCAATCTGCCTCTATTTTTTTTTTTTTTTAAGATTGGCACCTGAGCTAACAACTGTTGCCAATCTTCTTTTTTTTTCTCCCCAAAATCCCCCAGTACACAGTTGCATATTGTAGTTGTGAGCGTCTCTGATTGTGCTTCCTCTGTTTTTTTATGTGGGATGCCACCGCAGCATGGCTTGATGAGCATGTGTAGGTCCAGGCCCGGGATCTGAACCTGTAAATCCCAGGCCACCGAAGCAGAGTGTGTACACTTAATCATTACGCCACTGGGCCAGCCCCAAGAATAACTTTTAATAGATGAGGAGACTGAGGCACAGGGAGGTTAAGAAACTTGCCTAAGATCCTATTGCTGCTGGGTGGCAGAATTGTGCTCTTAACTTGTACTCTTAACCCTTATAGTTCACTGCCTCTCAATGTGCTGCTGTTGATCTGAGGCCGTATTTTCTGTAACTTGCCCACGAACCAAAATGCTAGCTCCCCCTGCCTGCAAGTAATAGGTAAATGACCCCAATCATGGGCACAGGAGGGAGAGTGCCCTGGGGCAGAGGGTCAGCTGAATGAACAGGAGAGAGGTAACTATTGTTCAGGCTTCTGTGATCCTACTGGGGGCACTTTTCCTGTTTAGCAGAGCTCTCCGTGCATTTTAGCCTCGAGATGTTTCTGAGTCTCTGAGATTGAAGGCAGACGCTGGCCCTGCTCATGGAGGTGAGGATGTCATTAATTTCAGAGGCTCGCTGCAGTGGTTCCCAGCCGACCGGGTGATGCCAGGAAGTCCCCGTGCAAGTGTCAGCGGGAGGGGGCCCTTTGATTCTGCAAGACCTCCACTGTTCTGCTTTGCCTCTGGTAATTGAGCTGCCTGACCTCCGTGGGAGCCTCCCTTCTCCTCCAAGAAAGGGAATTGATTTGTCAAACATACATCCACATTTCTCCACTCGGGCAGATTCATTCTCTCTGAGAGCTACACATCATGCTTTCAAAGTCAAGCGCTGGATCCTGCCACAGGCAATACCGAGGATTGTAGAACTCCCTATTTCTTCTCTTTCTGACATCTCCAAATGTCAAGATATAAGTAAGTCATTTATTTATTCAACTGAAGTTTGGCTATAAAGGGCATATATATCAGATAAATCTAGAACCTCTGATAGCAACTCAGGACCCCAAGATAAATAGCTTTAAGTTTCTTTGTTAAGGACCACAACCCAGTTCAAATCCCTGGAGCTATGGGCGGGCTGCGCAGAGTACCTCCCTCCTGCACACCGTCAGTCACTAATAGATTGCGTCCTGTCCTACGGAGAGCAGCCCCTCACATTCCACCTCGCTGAGTGCTGGGTGGTATAAATACACCATTTTAGGAAACATTTTATGAGGAGAATAGATGGACAGAAAACTGCACAGATCATAAGAGGACATCTTGATGAATTGTCACTGACTGAGCACACCTGTTTAATTGGCACCCAGTTCAAGAAATGGAACATCATCAGCACTCCAGAAGTGCCCTCCTCATGGCCCCTCCCCCCAAATATTCTCCATCATATTTAACTGCTCTCCTGACTTTGATAGAATTACCCAGTTGTTTTAAGCCTTAACGACCTTGGCCCATGTTGTGTCTGTTTATTTTTCCATGATGCACTCCTTAGGTGGTAGTTAGAAGGAGGGGTGGTTTCCCTCCTTGGCCCATGAAACTGTCACAGAACACACTTCCTTGGATTGCCAATCAGAGGGGGCAGGGCTGCAGCTTTTTTCAGACTTGGGGAATGCGTTAACTTGGGTCCTGCAAGAAGCAAACACCTAGATGGAAGTAGAATACAAGAATTTATTAAAGGAACTACCCGTGAAGGATGAAGGGGAGAGAGAGCAGGAAGAGGCTGGGATCCTTCAGACCACAATACTGGTCAGGTGCACCTGTAAAAGGACAGAGGGAAGGAAGGAGGATGGAATGGATAGGAGAAGCATCAGAGGAGACCTGCTTCGTCTGGCAGGAATGGCCTGGCTTTAGGATTGGTGCTGGCCATTCTCAGTTATTGGCTGGGGAGAGTGTGTCCTCAGAGCAAAGGCTGTAGAGGAACAGATGGTTCTGAAGCTGGACTCCTCCCAGCAGGTTCTCATGAAGTGGGGTTTGAGTGGTGCATCCCCATGACTACCTGAGGTGGCTTCTTCACTGGTGGATGTATTGACCTCTTCCTTTGTCCAGTAGTTCCGTCAAAGCCACGTCTCATTGTCATTACCATGGTCAGAGAGTAGAAACTCAAACTGACCTGGGTTGGAGTTGTGCCTGGTTCCTCATCTCCTAACAGCATGATTATACTTCTCTGAGCCACAGTTTCCCCCTCTGTGAAATGGGGGAAATTGTTCTCACCTCATGAGGTTGTTACTGGACAACATGAGGTTACTGTAAGTAAAGTACAGTGTGTGATGGGAAGTAGGTACTCCATAAAGAAAATTCCTTTTATTCCTTCCCTTGTAGCATTTCTTGGTCTTCTCACCAGGGCGCAGAGTGGACATCCTGCTCAGGAACCACATTTTCTCATGGGCAGAACACCTTCTGCAGTGCCAGGTCCCGATGCTTTGGGGTCCTAGGCAGCGGGCTTATTATGCCCTGCTTAAGCCATGGATCCCTGGCAGTCTGGGGATTTCTAAAGAATAAAATAAAATAAACTGGATTAAAGAAGGAAACAACTATGTTGAACTACTTATCACAATACTACACATACAAATTTGTGACGTAGTGATGGATCTGCTGCTTTCTTAACGCGTTAGGTCATGCGTTCTAGCTGTGGGGCGAATAGCGAGCCTAATTGGAAGTCATGGTGAGCAGAACTGATATTTTATGATATCTGCACAAGTATGATGTGATATAAAACTATCTGTGCTTTTGCTAGGGATAAAGTCTCAGGTACTGAGAATTCTGTCGCAGTTTGTTGCCTGCATCCATAACTGAAGGAAATGCTAGATTTCAGCTAGAGGTAAGGGAAAATTAAAGATGTAGTTTTTTTCTCCATCCAAATTTCTGATTACAAACCCCAGGTAAAGACCTCCTGCCTGAGATGAATGGAACCTGCCCGCTCACTTTGGGGCACCTAATTCCCAGTAGTGGAGATGCCACCCGGAGTCCTCATTCAGACCCTGCCCTCCTCTGACAGGCTTTCCCAGTAGTACATACATGAAGGAGTCTGCAAGGAGTTGACAAGGCAGCCCGATGCCCTTTCTTAGTGATGTGGGTACACTCAGTCAGATCATTTTGTTCCGACAAAATGATAGGTTGGTAGGAGCAAAGGAACCCTCTGCAGATCTGGGTGATTCTAACGTCCTGGAATCACTTTCCCATCTCTCTTTGGAATGTAGCATTCACCTCTGTTCATTTTCTCCCCTTCTTGCCTTTCTTTTATTCAATGAAGGCAGCATGCATTTCCAGCTATTCTAGCACCACTGAAAGTTCCAGATCAGGTTTGCTTTTGGAATCTACCCAGTGGGTCTAGTGTGAGTTCAGGGACTTATCAACCCCAAAACATATCCCCACACTTACCTGTGACAGATCCTAGCATCCTGTAACGGGGGATAGTTTCATGCCAGTGTGAAATGCAGTACTAAGGCTGGTCACACTTGGCAAGCACCTATCGTGTTGTTGAAGGCGGTGTGCTGGGTGTATTTCTTATGCTTTAGCACTTAATCTTAACCACTCCACAAGGAATCACATTTTCCCGTGTTTCAGAGAACAAATCAGAATCAGAGAGTTTAATAACACTCTTAAAGTAACATATCCAGGAACTGAATTGTAAAGGGAGCTCTAACTTATTCCAAGTCCTTACAAAGGGTATACCAGTCCTCCTTCACAAAGTTCCCTTAATTAGGCTCAAGTTTGAAAAACAGAAGTAACAAAAGTAAGGTAATAAGTATGCTATTAAGCATGCCACTTTCATTGCCAGACTGCCTGTATTCAGATCTTTCATTTGCTGCATACCAGTGATGTAAACTTTGACAAATTAATTAATTTCTCTGTGCCTCAATTTCCCCACTTATAAACAGGTTAATAATGGCATCCTGAGGAGTTGACAAGAATTAAATGAATTAATGTGTATAGAGCATGGAGAGCAATGTCTGCCTCATTTGAAGTGCTCAATAAATGCTAGTTACTACGATCTTTGTAAAACAAACCTGACTATAGCAGGCACATGCATAAAAAAGTCAATGAACCCCTCTCAACTTCTGAACTCATGAGGAGAAAGGTATGCCGCAATCTGGTCTCTGCTGACCATTTCAACCTGAAATTCCACCACTCCCTGACTTTTTGAAATTCACGTTCCAGCAAACTACCAGTGGACATTCCATGGCCACACAGTTTGATGTCTTCAGACTTCTACTCATAATGCTCCTTTATTGCTATGGACTTCTTTCTGCCTTTCTTCACCTGGCCAGCATCCCATAGTCCTTTAAGACTCTGCTCAGGGGTCTTCTCCAGCATGTCCTACGTAAGTCCCCAGGCCGACCGGGGGCTGATGGGAAAAAACCGACACTGGGTGTAGACTCACCCACATTGTCTATGCAGTGACATGAGCTAGGAATGGAGTTTATCTACTCTCCAGATGGGGATTCTTCAAGGTGAGCAACTTTCAGTGTCTTATTGAGAGCCGTCTTATCTCAATTTACCTCATTTGGCTGCAGAGGAGGGGTCTTCTACTCCCCTTCCCATGAGCGGTGGTGGTATTAGAGTGAGCACTCTCCACCAGCTTGTTTGTTGTTCCCCCTCAAGAGAAGAAGAGTAGCTGATGTGCTTGCTGAGGCCCACTCTTGACTTTTCTCCAGTGGGAGGGCTCCAGGGATAAAGGCCATTGACGGTGCATGGTGTGGAGTCTTTGCCTCCAGAGCTGCTTGTGGCAGGTGCTGTGGCTGCTTACATGCCCTGCTCTTCCTCCTGTTGGAAGTCCAGGCAGAACATGCTTTCACAGGCCCATTCTCCCCTCTCCCAGTTCTGGTCTGTCTTCCTCTGATGGATGGATAATCAAGGTTGGCAGTGCCTTGCAGCCTGGTTACTCCAGAAAGCCCCACAAGATCTGTAGAGGACCTTTTATTCATTTGTGGGTGTTGGACATGATTCATATTGTATCCTTTGTGAACATGTCCATCAGTTGGAGAGCAGTGTCCTAACTGCCAACATCACTCATCTGGTTATGTCCAGTGCCCTGTCAAGGGTTGGAAACGCTTGATGCTCAGTACATGATTATTTACAGAACCAAAAAGTTGGAAGTGGGACAGGCCAAATGGCTGCATCTCTCAACCGGGGAACATGGAACTTGCCCTCAGGTCGACTCAGAGGTCTGTTACCAGCCTGGCTGGTCAGCTGTAAGTGCCTGAGCCTGTTGCATGTGGTCCAGCCACCATCTTCAGAAAGACCGATTCTACTGAAGGGCAGAAGGGTAGCCCTTCCACACGGTGGTCTCACAAGTCTCCAGGATGGAATGCAGCAGTCAACACGCAAAGTCGTCTAGACCTGCCCAAATGGTGGTTACGAGTATCCTGACTATACCCACTTTGTTGGTCAGAGAAGACATATGTGACTTTGGGAATGTTATTAAACTCTCTGACCCAGTTTGCTGTTTGAAACATGAGAAAAGTGATTCTTCATAGAGCGGCTGAGATTCAGTGCTAAAATGCATGAAATGCACCTGGTACATTGCCTTTGACACAACATAATAGGTGCTTGCCAAGTGTGACCAGCTTTAGTGTTGCATTTCACACTGGGATGAAACTTTCACCCATTTTACTGATCTCGTAACCCAAGATATATTTCTCTGAAAGCACAGTTTTCAAAAAGTTAAAAACATGGTTCTCCCATGAATATAAAATGAACGTGTGTCAAAGATCTGTTCATTCCTTAATGAGGGATCTAGTAAAATGCTAAAGCTAGCTCACAGCACATTTTGAGTAGCTGAGATTTTGAGGCATTCCAAAAGGAATGTTAGAACCAGACTGTTAAGTCAGACACACAGTGGTTACTGTCCTAGAGAGCAAGTCAAAACCCATAACCTGTGGGTTATCTTTTCCACTGGATAGGAACTGAGGAGTTACATATGACTTCCTAGTATGTGGGATCTAACTGTATAACAAATTGCAAATTCAACCAGAGGTATGTTCTAAATAATCTTTGGGTAGCCCTTTGAGCAATGCCTCACATGACACTGAAAGGTCTTGCTCTGCTCTCTTTGCTTGATTTCCTTTGCATCCTTTTGTGTGTGTGTGTATGTGTGTATATATATATACATATACACATATATATATTTATTACGTATATAGCTTGTGTGTATGTATATATACCATGTGTCAGAACCTAGAGGAGTTACAAACGTGATAGTAATAATAAGAATGGTAATAATAGCTAACATTGACTGAGTACTTACCATGTGCCGGGTGCTGTTCTAAGCACTTCATATGCATGCTCTCATTTACTCCCCATGCCACCCTCTGAGGTGGGCATATTATCATCCCCATTCCAAAGATGAGGAAATGGATACAAAGAAAGTTGGAGTGAGTCATCCAAAGTCATACATCTAGAAAGTGGTAGCACCAAGATTCCAGCCCACAATTGTGGTTGGAGTCCGTACACTTAAACTTAATGTCTAGTAGGGGGAATAAAATATGAAAATGATTCCGTGTAATAAAACGTTCTGGGCGTACGTAAGGAGTCCAGGTGAACCCACGTAAATGACTGAGCCTAAAGGACGAGCAGGTGGATGGTAGCAGGAAAGGGCACTCCTGGCAGAAGGAAGAATATAAGCAAAAGCTCAAGGGGGAGGTGTTCTGTGTGGCCAGAATGTGGTTTGGATGTCCGATGGGGTCACGATGGGTGGTTTGGTTGGAGAGGCAGACGGTGCCTTTTGTATAAAAAAGAAAAAAACAGAAACAATTCATCACACATATATGTGAGAGGGAAAGCACCCTGACCAAGAGAAGCTTTAACTCATGTTTCTCAACCAGGACCCTACTGGAACTTAAGGTGGGACCTGTGGCTCTCCAGACCATGGTTCTCAAAATTTAGTGTGTATCCGAATCACCTGGGGGCAGGTTAAAACACAGACAGCTGGACGCAGCACCTGAGTTTTTGATTCAGTAGGTTTGGGGTGGGACTTGAGAATTTAGCATTTCTAGCCATTTCCTGGGTGATGCCGTAGCTACTGGTTTGGGGACCACCTTTGAGACCCTGGTGTAGTTCATTGCTCTTTGGCCCCCCTGAGATGCAAGGGGACCTCTCTCCTTTGAACAGGCTTTGGCTCCTCCATGTGAAAAGCTTCCCCAATGCTCCAGGAATGCTTGGGATCACTCTATGCCTCAGACTCTGCCCAGCTCCCAAGGTGGCAGAGGCTCCTCCTGTCATGTCAAGCGCTGCTGCATTTTCCGTGTTCTCAAACTCTCTCTCTCTCTTTTTTTTTTTAAGATTGTCACCTGAGCTAATGACTGTTGCCAATTCGTCTTTTGTTTTCTCTTCTTCTTCTCCCTAAAGCCCCCCCAATACATATTTGTATATTCCAGCTGTAGGTCCTTCTGGCTGTGCTATGTGGGATGCCACCTCAGCATGGCCTGTTGAGCCGTGCCGTGTCTGCGCCCAGGATCTGAACCGGCGAAACCCTGGGCCGCCAAAGCAGAGTACGAGAACTCAACCACTCAGCCACAGGGCGGCCCCTCAAACTCTTTCTTTTGAACACTCAGATGAGGAGAAATTACTGCCTCACTCTGCACTTCTTTGTGTCCATTTAATCTCCCTTGTTTTGTTTCTGGCATCTCCAGTAACCCGACCTTGACATCCCCCACGATTTGGCACTCACAGCCCATGGGAGCAGCTTCTGATGGGTGTAGACTTGTTTGCCATGTGCTTACAGCACTCAAGAGCCTGGGCTTTGCTCTGAAATGGCACTAGAAAGAAGAGATGCTGAAAATGCCTCCATCTGTGTTCCTTTCTCTGTTCCTCACCAACCGAGTGTCTATAGGTAACTCAAAAATGAGTAGCTGGAGGCAGCTCAGTGAGGTTTATATGGCAGAACGATGGACTCAGAGCCAGGGAGAGAATTGTTTAGACTGGGCTAAGCTCAAAACCATGACCAAACGCAACTACTGTGAGCGTGTAGCCTTGAGCAAGCCTGAGCTTGATCTAATGTCCTTACTTTTAAAGGCTCACAGGTATTCATCTCCTTCACAATAGTAATGACCCCTTTACTGAGGACAGACTTCATGCTAGGCAGGTGCTGAGGACTCCGTGGGCATTATTTAACTTAGTCCTCATAGGAATGCTGTGAAGAAGGTCTTATTGTTGTACCCATTTGACAGGTGATAAAATTAAGACTAAGAGATGTCCTGTAGCCACTAAAGGAAGCATCTGGGAATCAGATTTTGCTCTGAGTAATTCCAAAGTTCATGTTCTTAAATAAGAATTAGCAGACAGTGTGGAAACTAGTTAACTCTTTTATTTTCTTATTGAAAATTACCATTTATTTCCTTCCGCTTAAGAGATAGAAGCATAATTTGGTCATGCATTGTATGTGTGTGTGTGTGTGAGAGAGAGAGAGAGAGACGGAGAGAGAGAGAGAGAGAGGGAGAGAGAGGGCAGTGGAGGATCAAGGTAGTGGGAGGAGCTGATAATTTATTAAGCTTATTACAACCGTATACAATGATATGTGGGAAAGATGGTGAAATATTAGACTTTGGAAATCTTAAATACATCTAGATCAGGATAAAAGTAATTACAATTTTAATGCTTGTTTGTGAAAAGTCCATGAAGTTCCACAGAGCATCTAAGAATGAGCAGTGAAAGTAATGAAGTACAGATGGAGGCGAATGGAACTACTTAAAGTGGGTTGGTGGGCAGAACAACCACTTCTGGAATTGTGTCCGTGGCACATCCTGTGCTCCGGGAAGCCCTCCCCACCGGCTCCGGGAGATGTCCCAGAGAGCTGCTATCTTCATTTTCTACTTCTGTGTAATAAATCGCCACAAATTGAGCAGCTTAAAACAACATAGGTTTATTAGCAACATTTTAGGTTAGAAGTCTGGGTGGGCTTGGCTGGACGCTCCACTCAGGGTCTCACGAGGTTGAGATGAAGATGTTGGCCAGGCTGGACTTTCACACGGAGGCCTAAGAAGGATCTGCTTCCATGATCGTTCTGTTGTTAGCAGAATTTAGTGGGGTCGTTCTCCACTCCAAGAGGCTGATTTCTGGTCCTTGCAGCTGAGCCCTCTATCTTCAAAGTCAACAACAGCATGTTGAACCCTTCTCTAGCTTTGACTCTTTCTGACTCCCCCCTCTGCTACATGCCGGAAAATTCTCCCTTTTTAAAGGGTTCACTTGATAGGGTCAAGCCCATCCAGATAATCTCCATTTTTTTAAGGTTAACTGACTTGGGACTTTAATGGCTTTGGCAAAATCCTTTCACAGCAATCCCTAGATTAATGTTTAATTTAATAGACAAGGGACAAGAATCTTGGGTGTCATCTCTAGAATTCTGCCACTGCAGCTGTCTTCTTCATAAATGACTGCATCCTTCTTGTCACCAGTGGTTAGACCAGGAGTTGCCATTTGACCCAAAGGTGGGCCAATTAGTTTATTTCCTGAGACATTTGAAAGTACCCCCTCTGCCTTGGGAAATTGGAGGAGGTTTCTTTTTGATTATTTTAAGTTTTAATATGTGATACTTTCGTATGCCTTTTCTTCTTCTTTTTTTGGTGACAAGATTGGCCTTGAGCTAACATCTGTTGCCGGTCTTTCCTTTTTTTTTCCTTCTGCCCAAAGCCCCAGTACATAGTTGTATCTCCTAGTTGTAGGTCCTTCTAGTTCTTCTATGTAGGACACCGCCTCAGCATGGCTTGATAAGCGGTGCATAGGTCCATACCCAGGATCCAAAATGAACCCCACATTGCCGAAGCAGAGTGCATGAACTTATCCACCATGCCACCAGGCCAGCCCCCAGAGGTTTCTTTTATAAGCAGTGGGGAACCTTGGTAAAGTTTCTAAGCAGGAGAGTGCTACTGTCACATCTAGGTTTTTAAGAGCAGTGTAGAAAATGGAATGTGGAGATCTAGAGAGTGAGGGGACTGAGGCATCAGTTAGGATGGGACAGGCTGACCAGGGCGTGGGAGGGGCTGGGGAGAGGGAGGAGAGGCAAAGTTTTGGTGCTAGAAATGAAAGGCTTATGTCTGGGTGATAGGAAAAGGAGAGGCAGGCAGGTAGGGATGGTTCCAGAAAGAGTCCCAGGACTCTGATGTAGGAGTCTGGGTCAGGGGTAATTTGATTAACTAAGGTCAGAATGGAAGGAAGATGTGTCTGGGGACAGAATGAGTTCTCTGTGGGACCTGAAGGGGAGGTTTCCACGGGGCAAGTGAAAATTTGAGTCCAAAACTTTGTGGAAAGGAGGAATCTGAGGTGTAGTTTGGGGCTCGCTGTGAATAAGGAGATAACTGAAATCTTGGCAATGAATGAGTGTAATGGTTGGGGAGGGCATCAGAGTAGAGGTCAGCTGAGCTCTGAGGACTCCTGGATGGTCTCTGCATGCCCGAAGTGAGCAGGTAGAGAGAAGAAAGGGATTGAGAAATCAGAGGGCAAGAAGAGAAGGCACAGCGCCCGCAGGTTTTAAAATAGTTACATAGTGTACTTTGCGTTGGCTGGCCCTCTGGTACCTTCTCTCTCCTGCAGACCCATAGAGGCTTTTTAAAGAAAATTGGGGTAAAAAACACGTAACATAAAATTTATCACCTTAGCCATTTTTAAGTGTACAGTTGAGTTGTATTAAGTACATTCACATTGTTGTGCAGCCATCACCACTATGCATCTCCAGAATGCTTTTCATCTTGTAAAACTGAACTCTATACCCATTAAATGCTAACTCCCATTCCCTGTACCCCCAGCCCCAGGCACCCACCATTCTACCTCTGACCTTTATGAATATAACTAGTCTCGGTGCCTCATATAAGTGGAATCATACAGTATTTGTCTTTTTGTGATTGGCTCATTTTAATTAGCATAATGTCTTCAAGGTTCATCCATGTTGTAGCACATGTCAGAATTTCCTTCCTTTTTAAGGCTGAATAATGTTCCATTGTATGTGCACACCTCATTCTGCTTAGCCATTTATCCGTTGATGGCCAATTGGGTTGCTTCCACCTTTTGCCTATTGTAAATAATGATGCCGTGAATATGGGTGTATAAATATCTCTTAGAGGCCCTACTTTCAATTCTTTTGGACAGATGCCCAGATGTGGGATTGCTGGATCATATGGTAATTCTATTTTTAAATTTTTTTGTGTGTGTGTGAGGAAGATTGTTGCTGAGCTAACATCTGTGCTAATCTTTCTCTATTTTATGTGGGATGACGCCACAGCGTGGCTTGACGAACAGTGCTAGGTCCATGCCTGGGGTCCAAACCTGCAAACCCTGGGCCATGGAATGGAGCTCAGGAACCTAACTGCTACACCACTGGGCTGGCCTCTATTTTCAATTTTTTTAGGAATCACCTTGCTGTTGTCCATAGCAGCTGCACCATTTTACATTCCCACACGCAGTGCACAAGGGCTTCAATTTCTCCACATCATCACCAACACTCGTTATCCTCTATTTTTTGTTATTGTTGCTATTTCTTTTTTAAATTGTAGCCATCTTATTGGGTGTAAGGTGGTCCATAGATGCTTTTTGGCTGAACATTAGTTGGTGCTATCACTTTGTGTGATCAAGCACTGGTCTGGGGCAGCAAGAAGCCACTGGAAATTTCCTGAGGCATCTCAGGGACCCCAGACCTAAGGGTCCTAAGTGAATGTGTTTGATCACAGTGGAAGGGAAAGTGAGGCATTGATGAATATTCTTGGAATTCCTTGAATATGAGATTTAGGTCAGCACCAGTTGATAATCCTGTATGTGGATTTGCCCTACAAACTTTTCTTCTTTCAGAAGTTTAAGAGGAAGGATGGAAAGAGAATAAACCTATAATGGACAATTCAGCATAAACACAAACACTGACTCGCTGAGCATATGGCACGTTTTTTCCTGTGCTGAATTCATTCTCACCAGGACAATTGCCATACCCGAAAAAATCCGCTTCTCACAGGGCTCCACAGTGCACACTGACGGCTCAGTGACGGTTTTTGTAGCGTAACATGGTGTTTCATAATTCAGATTCCATGTGTTATCTATCTGTTAACTTTTATTCTGTATTTACAGCATTTCCAAAAATACGTTTCCGGAGTTATCTGCCTGCACTGACAGCAAAAGACTATAAGATCATTTACAATTCCAGACTATAGGTCGTCTCACCCCCATCCCAGATACCGTCTCTGATGGCGGATAATTGCTTACTTCTCTGAGTAGAATGGAATGGTAGGGATGGTTCAATAGCACTTCACAGTCCTTTTAAGAAGTACTTAAAACAGAAAGAGATGGGAAATGGGCAAAAATTCCCTCACCCTGAAGTTTAACTATAGAAACCAGGGTGGCCCTGATCCAGAAATGCAATTAATTGATAGGTTCATGCATTCATTCATTCCATCCCTCATTCATTCAGAATGCCTGTATAACCAGCAACGCCATTCTCATTTGCCAGCGTTCCAGCTCCTGACAAAGTGTGGGCTTGTTGGAAACCACTGATATCCCAGAGGGAGGGTCTAAGAAGCCCTGAGCTAAGTGCTAATTTTTTGATGCTCCACTCCAGCATCAAGTGGTGGCCCAGCAATCTGTCCGCTCGGCCTCTTGTCCTCTGAACGCACACAGAGACGCCACAATTTAACATCTTGTTTCTGGCTAAGAACTGGCCAGAAGAAAAACATTACTGCACTATTTTGTAAAGCAATGTTCTTCTCTGTTCAGGACACCATTATTTTTTATTATACTCTTTCAACGGGCTCCTAACTGGTCCCTGAGCCTGGACTCTTGCCCCTCCCCCGCCATCCAATTTCCACACTGAGCAATCATTCTAAAATGCGTATTTCACCGTGTTGCTCCTCATGATTAGAACGCTTCAGTGGCTGTCCTTGGTGACAGGATAACCTCCAGACTCTGCTCCATCACCCGAGGCCGTCTGTGGCCTGCTCCTGGCCCACTATGTCCCCTCACCTGCACTCCCCCAGACCCGTTTGCTCTCCCTCCCTCCATTGCCTCCCACCTGCTCTCCCCTTTGTGTCCTCTCCTGCTTTGTCTAACTCCTATTCTGCTTTTAAGATGGACTTCTTGTGGAAATTATCCCCACTGCCCCTCCCACCCATCTCCCGAGTCTGGGTTACGTGCTGCTCTGTGTGCTTCTGTAAATACCCACACATCTCTCCACCTTGGTGTCTATCATGCACCTGTCTCTCAACTTCTGCACCTCCCTCTAGGCTGTGAGTATCAGGCAGGCCAGGTAACAACGAATTCTTGTGTCCCTAGTATTAGAATAGACCTGGCATTCAGTAGACTTGCAATAAATGCCGAATGAAGAAGCCTCAGACCCTCTTCTGGGCCATGACTATGTGCCTCCTTATCCCACTGCTAGAGTCACCCTATGGTGAAAGTGTTGTTTGTCCCTATTGGACAGTCAAAGATTCTGGCACTCCCAAGTGCAACCACACTGATTGTTGCTCCTTCTGCAGTCCCGGAGGTGACGTGCTGCTCAGCAGGCGAAGGACAGGGGGAGGTTTTGTGGTGGACCTTTGCCAGCAGCACCCTCATTTCCCTTTGGAATGTCACCTTTCACCTTCTGAAGGTGTGGTCAATCCAGGAGTCTCCGGGGCTCCCTCCTCCAGATTCCATGCCCCTCATCCCTGGTGGAACCAGGGTAGGCACTGAATGGCCTAAACTCAGATAATTGGAAAATCTATCCTGAGACTTTGAATCTGTGAAGTGAAGGAGAGGAGAAGAAACGGTCAGAGCCTATTCGGTGCAGCTGGCCCTTGAGTTGATGGGGAGGAGATGAGCGGAGAAGTCAGGTGCATGAGTTAGAATTTGCCTGTTTATAACAGAAAAACCCCGAATAACTTAATGGTTTATATAAGATAAAAGTGTATTTCTCTCTCATATAAAGGAAGTCCAGAAATAAGCAGTCCATCAATGATAAATCCATTACAGGAAGATGTCAGAAACCCAGACACTTTCCACTCCTAGGCTGTGAGCCTGTCCTCATAATCCAAGATGCTTTCTAGAGTGCCAGTCTTCATGTCAGTGTTCCAGGCAACAAGATGGAGAAAGTAGAAGGAAAGAAGGAAAACCTCCTTTTAAAAATATTTTCTGGAAATTTCACACCACTTTTATTGACATCTTATTGGCCAGAACTTAGTCATGTCTACACATAGCTGCAAGGGAAGTTGTGGAATGTACTCTTTCAAGTGGGTGACAATATTTCCAGTGGGAACTCATGATTACGTTACTAAAAAAAGAGGGTAATATATATTTGGAATTAATTAGTATCCTCTTCTATCCTCCCCTTTTTTTTTCCTGAGGAAGATTCTCTAGGTACTAACGTCTGTGCCAAGATTCCTCTATTTTGTATGTGGGTCGTGCCATAGCATGGCTGCCAATGAGTGGTGTAGGTCCACCCTGGGAGCTGAACCCGGGCCGCTGAGGCAGAGCATGCCGAACTTAACCACTAGGCCACAGGGCCAGCCCCTCTACACCATTTTTGTTGTTGTTTTGAGAGGGGTCAGGCGTAGAAGGACTGTTTCAGGGTAAGTTTGAAGTATTACTGTTTGTATGCTTGGCTAATGACTGAGCCAGAGCAGTAGCAACAGCAGCAGCAGGAGCGGCACATGCCTTTGAGGGACTGCTGCCTAACAGGCCTGCACGGGGCCTTTGTGTTTGCCTGCTACTTAACTTACACCTCACTGACAACCCTGTCATCACCCCATTCTACAGACGATGAAGCTTGTCCACAATCGCACCCGGCGAAAGCTGCGTTTGTGTGCAGACCTGACTTGCAAGCTTGTGTGCCTTCTCTTTCAGGCCTTGGTGCCCTGCCTGCAAAATCACTCTAGTTCGTGCAACGCTCAGAGTACTGCTCCCACGGAGCCCGCAGGTGGAGGGCTCATAAGGGTGGGGCCTGGTCCCGAGGGTGCCACAGTGATTTCATGGCCCCTTTCTCCTGAGATGTGTGATATCCTCAGTTCATTTCTGGGATTATAACAAAATAAGAGGTAGCTTTTCTCTGAGACTGCTTGCTTCACTTCTCAACAAAATGTCTGATATCCCCTGAATTTATGGTGCCTAGTTTGGGAAGCTCAGGACTCAGCATTGAACAGGCAATAGTTTAGTTATTTACTGTTATCACGAATCTGGTACTTTCCTTCTGACAGGAGTAAAGTTTCTCTAAGGAAAAACTGTTCATGAAAAGTCATATGGAAATAAATCAATGTGTGTACATACACGTGTTCCCCGCTGAGAAGAAATAACCGGTTCAAAGTGGAACTAGGTGAGTGTGTGTGTGTGTGTGTGTGTGTGTGTGTTTATAGAGGGAGATGTCAGACAGAATAGAATAGAAATCTTGTGGGTGGAACTTACTGAGTTAATGCAGTTTGGAAATGTACTGACTCAAGCTGGTTGGAATTGATAGTAATAATTAAAGAGACCCAGCAGCTAAGAGCAAGGTCATGGCTTAGATTTGCCAAGCCAGGCAGAAATCCATCGAAAATCCATACGACAAGAAAGGCACGTGACAGCGATGAAATGATTCTGATTTTGGCAGGTTTCCATTGCTCAGCCTAAGTGACCCAACTGAGACGTGTGGGCGCCACACAGTGACAGCTGACAAAATAAACGTATTGATGGAATGATCGGCTGGTTCCCTGCTGAGTGACAGAGGGGTGCCAGCAAGATTAAAGGTCTTTGGCCAATTATCTGAATTGGTCATCATCCAAGTTAGTCATCATTTTCACCATTGAACTAGACTTTCTTCTACTGAAGCTTTTTAAGGAAGTTCTTTGAGAACCGAAAACAAATCTCCAGTCCATTAATGTTTACGGTGGTAAAGTCAGCGCAGGAAATTCACTCTGAGAATAGCATCCTGCAATACAGGGCTGCCATCAGCAAGGTGCATGATCCAGAGGACCTGGCAGGAAGGAACGTCTTTGTGAGATTTAAAAGGGGGACAAGAAAGAGTGACCTGACCAAGGTGGGGAAAGCAGAATTCCAAGCATCCAGGAAACCAGACAGCGATGGCTTCCCTTCCTGCTGGCATGAACAGACAGGATGTTGCCAACGGTGGAGTAAGTGGGTACCATCTACTGTGTGGTTATAACTTGCCTCAAAGCAGGAGGTAAGGAGACTGCAGCCGGGACACTGAAGGGCTGAGCTTGTAGTGGTGGAAAGAAGAGACGGCAACCTGACCCTGACAGGAGATGGCAGGATCTTCCTTAGAGCCACCAGAGCTCAGGGCACCTGCTGGGGACAGAGACCCAGGACAGCTGTGGGGCCAGGCACAGAAGAAAACGTACCGTCAAGTCTGGATTCCCTGCCCAGTAAGTTCCCTGTGTCTGTATGTATTTCACTCATTCAATGCTCAATTAACAGAAACACTATATAACATGTGTCATACTTCTTAATAGAACTTTGTAGTAAGAGCAATTTGTCAGTAGTTCAGATACTCTTAGCAGCACCAATAAAGATTTATGCTGCCTGGTGATAGTTCATGAAGCTAATTATATAGATGAATTTAAAAACATCATGTGGAGTTGGTGCTATAAGAATAGAGCCATCTCTTTGTTATACCTGGCATCATTCATTCACTCACTCATTCATTTGTTCATTCAACAAGAAGCCATTGAATAAACTTTATCTCAGTATGGACATGTGGCAAATTCATTTGAACTGGTTTAAAACTGAAATCTAAGCGTGTTCTGGGTTTAAGAAGCATATGTGAGCAGGAGATTACTTTCTTTGCAAAAGGATTTGCCATATGATCTCTGTGCATTAGAAACTTCCTAGAATAATTTGATTGTCCTGCACACTGCTTTACAGTTTATGAATGACTTTCCAGAAGTCACACTTGGCTTCCACAAGAGTCCTGCTATCAGGAAAGGCAAAGATCATGACTTGCATTTCACAGATGGGAGAAAGGTCCCCCTGGACTGTTACGTGGTGTCCCCAGCCTTGGAAATAGCATGAAACCTAGCACCCGGTTCAGTGTTAGCTCTATTTTACTGTATAATCTGTTAGATAAATCTGCTTCAATTTGGCACTCTACAGTTTACATGTTCACATGCATTCCTTTGATTATCTTCATAGCAATCTTATCATAGGTCAGTTATCATCATCAGCAGCAGTAGCAGCATCATCATCATCGATATCATCCTCCTCCAGAATTATCCCCATTTTATTAGGGAGATACTTGAGGCTCATAGAGGAAGAATCTTCTTCCAAGCAGAACCAGTATAAAGCAACACATAATGGATGGAATTAGTCAGCTGCAGACACAATCTATTCTAAGAGCCTTTAAAAATGTGTTGCTAAGGAGATTTGAGGACCACCAGACAATCCCATCAGAACGGTGCGTCTTACAGTCTAATTGGGGCGGCTAGAGTAAGCTCAGATGAGTGTAAAGGAAAGCCAGCCTCAATATAACCAATCGCTCCTAGTTTGTCTAAACAAAGACTCTAATAATAGAAAGATGGTATTTGCATCCAGTCTAGAAGCAGGAAGTCAGTGAGCAAGATCTTGTCAGAACTGATGAAACAAAATGCTCTGTCCAGTAATCAGAATTTTGCTGGCTGGTTGACAAATTTCTTCTCAGAGGGAAGTTAGAGACCCCAGTCTGGCAAACTGAGTGACTACGCCTTTAAGATCATCCCAGTCTCTGATCAGTTCTAGGTGCCCTAAGTGGCCCCAGGTGGGAGAATGGCTTCCCCTAGACCCTGCCTGTAGGAGAGAGAATGAGATGACTGCTGATGGGCAGGAAGGCTTTTGTGTTGCCTCCTGGAAGAATAAAGTACCCCTGGCTTACCCGCTGACCCTGTGAGTTGGGACCTATTGAAAGCATAATAAAATGGAGCTTCTCATTCTCAAATGGAGTCAGGCTCTGAACTCTGCCATCCCTGCCATGTGCTGCTGCTGGAGATGGGTGGGGAGTCTGCTCTGTCAGCTGGTCCCACCTGGATGCCTTTTCTGCACAGTGATTAGACACATAGGCTATGGAATGACGACATCTGAGTTTGAATCTCCATCCTGCCACCTAATACCAGTGGGACCTGGGCAAATCATTCACCATTTATGAACCATGATTTCCTAATATATAAAATGGAATTGAAAATAATACTGACCTTGTAGGGGTCTAGTAAGGATGAAATGAGGTAATGCACTGTGTATTTAGCACATGGCACCAGGATTAAGGTTATATTTAAGTTGGCTAAGCCATCTACATTTCATGTGACTTTCAAAGAATATCTCTATTTTATAATGAGGGATTCATCTATGTTAAAATGTCCATTTAAGCTTCTTAGTAAACTTTGCAAGTGTAAACAGCAGTTGTCTATCAGCGAGTCTCAGTAAGGGTGCATTTCAGAAGGTCTTGATGCGGACTGAGCACGCCTCCCTGGAGATTCTGGTATCCCTGGGGCTGGCTTGCCTTCTTCTTCCCAGTCTTCTCAAGGAATGACCTGTGTTAATGAGAAATATGATTCACGGGAGGATGTCCATGGTGTCACCCCCTCTCTCAAAGGATTGGGAGCCCCTGGCAGTCTTAGCCAGTGTCTTATATGGAGGAGTAGGCAGGGAATTCATCTGGTCATCAACAGCCACAGGGCCAATGGAACAGAGAATTTCTCTGAGGATCAAGCAAGTTAAAAGTATCCAAACAGTTCAACATGAAGGGGGACTATTGGGAGATGCAGGCAAAGACGCCTGCACTGAATCATTCTGAGTTTCCTTTCTTTCCCTCTGCCTATCTTTGGTGGAGAGGCTAGTCATGGATAGCAAGGGACCTCAGGCTCAGCTGGAGCAAGAGCCCAAAACCATGCCAAGTACTAGTGCAAGCAGAGTTTAGCCCAGTGCCTGGCCCAGCAGACCCCTGAAATTCTCCTGGGGAAAGAGGGGGTGCCAGAGCCCATGGAGGTGCTAGTGGAAGGTTTTGGGTGGGAAAAGATCCAGCAGTCAGGCAAAACAAGATAGAAACCAAGGGGGAGTTCACATGGAGTCAGAGGACATGCACAGATTTGGGAGCCTGAGACCATGCTGGGTCAAGCGAGGAGTGAGCTGCCTCTGAGACACCATTCCAGAGAAATGGGAGCGAGGGTACGAGGTGAGACTACAGCCAAGTGCCGTAGACTGAAGCTTTGAGTGCCCTCAAATTCATATGCTGAAACCTAACCCCCAATGTGATGGTGTTAGGAGGCAGGGCCTTTGGAGTGATTAGGTCGTGAGGACAGAGCCCTCATGAGTGAGGTTAGTGCCCTTATAAAAGAGACCCCAGAGAGCTCCCTTGCCCTTCTGCCAGGTGAGGACACAGTGAGAAGACAGCCTTCTACCCACCAGGAAACCTGTCTTCAACCGACAACAAAATTGCCAGTGCCTTCATTTTGGACTTCCCAGCTTCCAGAACTGTGAGAAGTAAATTTCTGTAGTTTATAAGCCACCCACTCTGTGGTACTTTGTTACAGCAGGCCAGACTGACCAAGACACGGAGGGAAGTCCTGCAAACACATACGCCAGGAGAGGACGTGTGGGAGCCAGGCAGTTTTGCTGGACATGCCAACCTCCTGACTTGGATTCCTGTTCTGTCTGTGAGCAGATGTTGCTGTCCCTCACACACCTTAAAGACGCCGGCCACCTTCTGGCAGGAGGTGCGTCCAGAGGAAGGCTGGCTCTGACGTCTGTGAGGGTGTGTGCGTGTCTCCAATCTCCCATTCATCCTTAGAACCCCTCCCGCAGCTCCATCCCTATCATTGCTCCTTGATCATTTATGGCCATGTGACCTCCAATTAAAGACTAGAGGCAGACCTCTTCCCACCACTGTGGCAGGTATAAAAGGGGTCTCCTGTCACTCAGGTGTGTCCTGTTCACCACCTGGGTGGATCAGAGGAGAGATGGAAGGTAGTGTGTATGCACGTGCTGAGAGAAATTACTATGGGGAGAGGGTGATAGAAATTATCATGGGGAGAAGGTGGTAAGCACTGGACCAGAAAGTTGGAAAATTAGAAAATAACAAACTAAATGTAGCATCAATATGCAAAAATGGGAGTAGGCCTGGTGGAGGAAATTACAGATCTATCAGCTTAATATTCATTGTGGATAGGAGAATGCAAGCTTCCTGTTGTACACAGGAGAGTAATGAAATCAAGGAGTTGGACTAAAATTGGCTGCAGGAGAGGCTCAGAAATTAATGGCAGCTCCTGCGGTGTCTTCTGCCCCAGCACGGCGCCCAGGAGCCTGTGCAGAAGCCACCTCGCCGTCATGGCATTGGGGGCCAGCCTCCCACTGAGTATAGATTCTCCTTCGCTCCTCTTCCTATTCTGTTCTTCATCTTACGCACAAGCCCAGGTGTCCCCAGGCTGTTTGAGGACAGAGATACATGAAAAGCACAGCTTCAGGCTTCTAGAAAAAAAAAAAGTGCCTGTTTTTATCCCTGGAAATAGAGAAATCCCATGAGGGAGGCATGAGCTGAATTCCAGCTCACCAGCAGCCATCTCCGTGCAGTGACGGGCAGCTGCGGGAAGTCGTGTTGGGCAGACCCTGACCCTGAGGCGGCGGCACACCGCAGAGGGAGGAGGCAGCTGTTTCCAGGTTAGAGGCTCCACCTTTTCTTGCTTTATAGACGGCGGTGACCCCAGACCCTGGACAGATTCTACCTCTGCCCACAAGCCTTAAAGGGCCCCGCAGTCTTGGTTAACTTGCTTCCCTTCAGGTCAGCGTCATAATCTGGTAATTCTTCCACAAACCCAGCCGCATTTCCCCTGCCTCTACGGACTGAGGTCTGGGGATGTCTGACCTGATCGCACCTTTAGAGAGTGTTCACATTGCTTAATGCAACAGTCAATAGTCAATAACGTGTAGTGTCAATCCTGGAGTTACAAGCCTATCCACAGTCAACCCGTTTGGTCCTTTACTTCTTCCGCAACTGCCAGCCGAGGGCTTACCATGTGCCAGGTCCTGATGGAGGGCCTGGAGATTGAGATCTAAGTAAGACCCAGCCCCTTCCCCTCAGGGAATGAGGGCGCCATGTAAGTGCCAATATGGAGGTGGGCGCTGGGGGAAGGAGTCGTGGGGTAGCTGACATTGCTGAGGGCTCACTGCATGCCCCTCACAAGCATCCTACTGTCACATTCAGTCCTCACGAGGCAGCTGCAATTATTAGTCCCCTTTTACAGATGAGGAAAGTGAGATTTAGAAAGGTTAAAAACTTGCTCAGAGCTGGGTAGAGCTGAGACTTGAACCCAGTCCTGTAGATTCCAGGACGCCACGCTCTGTGGTTTTATTCTTCCTTCACTGGCTTTGCTGGATGCTCCTCTCGTCCTCAATCAAGATCAAACACTACTCTCACCGCAGCTGAGATTGTGTCTCCAACGCCTGGGGCGGAGGCTCTTCAAGAGAACAGCCTGGCCACCTCTTCGTTTTCCTTAAGGCTTTGCCCACAGGTCACCTTTTTGCTAGGGCCCTGCGCCTGTCCAGCATTCCAATCCCCTGGCCCTGTTTTACTTTCTGTGACACGTATCACCTTCCAGTAGAGTTTACCTAGTCTCTCTCTCTTTGCTAGAAAGTAACTGCAGGGATTTGGGTCTCTTTGTATTCACAGTTGTATTCCAGGTGTTTACAGCTGTACCTGGTATACAGTGGGTAGGTGCTCAACAAATGCTTGCTGGTTGAATGAAGGAATTAATGAGCACCATGAAATAAAACGAAGCCAGGGAAAGATACTCAGTCTTCACTTAAACTCGTGTTCAAAGTTGGTTCCAAGAATTAGACCTTTGTTGTGCTGCTGTTGGGGATCTTGGCTTCCCTCCAAAATACGTGGCTTGATGCTGGCAGCCTGCTCACCACCTGGGCAGATGTTCAGCTGTTCAGCACCCACCAACTGTGGTGGGCGCCCACGACAGGCATCCAGCCCGACCGGCTGTCCAAGGTTTGGGTATGACCCCTCTTAACCAATCCAGGAATGGACTCTTCAGTTGATCAGTTCTGCCTCCCTCCTAATTGATCTGATCACTCTGCATCTTGTATTGTGTAGCTCCTGGGCTCAGCAGCTGAATAAACTTGGCCAAGTTACAGAAATCTCTTCACGTCACTTTCCTCATCTGTAAAATCAAGATAGCATTTTCACTCATCTCACACAGGTCAAATGAGCTGATGAACATAGCGTGCTTAGGGCCGTGCCTGCTGTGTACTACGCAGCATTATCACCTGTGTTCTGTCCGGGTGTGGGGTCCACACTCTATTCTGTTCTGCTGGCTGCCCAACTTCCCCACTGACGTCCTCAGTGAAAACGGATTTCCTCGCTGGGCAGGAACAAAACCACCATGGCTCATCCTGGGTAACGCCATTAAACAGGCCTCTTGGTAGAATTAGCTCAGGGGTCATTAAAGTGCAGTCAATTTTGTGTGGGTTTCGAAGGCTCCAGTTCCGTCTCAGGCAGACGGCTTGTCCTGATAAATGTCGCTTGTTTTCCTTTTCTGCCTGCTTCCCTTAGCCTGTCTCAGCTGCTGTGTCCTCTCTCCGGAGGCTCTGTCCTGGAGGAGTGTGTATTTCGGTCCCTGTTGCAGGGGTTTTAAACAGCAGGGAGCAGGTGGTGGGGCCCCCTCCCTTCCCCCCGGTGGGTACCATCCGCATTGGTAGCTTCTACACGGTTTAACACGAAACACAAAAATCCTGCTCTGAAGGTTTTCCCATGTGATGTTGTCATTGATTAAATGAGCTGATGCATGGAAGGCGCTTAGAACAGTGACTGGCAGTTGGGGGAAATTACTCAAAAAGGCTTCATTATGAGTAGTACCATTTAAAAAAAAAATGTCTCAAGATAATTTATTTTAGGGAGGCTCAAGTTCTGGTTCCCACAGATCTAGGAATTCTCATCGAGAGGACCTCCCTGCACATCTGTTTTTGGCAGAGCCTGTCCACGTCTGTACCATGCCGGCAGGATCCGTCCACCAGGGCCTTCACCTGGACGTTCCTTAGGGTCAGGAGCGCGTTTCCCTGGTCACTATGTTTGTGATCTCTGGGTCCCTGGTATTTGCATCCAGAGCTGCAGAGTCTTCCATACCCCTCATCCAGTTGGAGGTAAGCAGTCCCTTTTCACACAGGAGTGGGGGTGTCATGCAGTCTGGTGTGCCAGACCCATGTGGTCTTAGGACCTAGGCCATCTATCTGTTGTCGTGCCAACCTGGACAACTGCTTAAGCTCCCGCCACTCAGTCTCCTCTTCTCTAAAATGGAGATATAACACCTAACCCAGTGGGTTGCAGAAAGACTAAATAAGATAGCCTACGCACCAGGCAAAGCAAATATCATTTCTCCCCTACATACTATAAAAGCTGCTCATTAGCTCCAGGGTTTAAATAGATCTGGATAATTATAAAATTACATCCAAAGTGATCTTCCCAGAGCTAGGTTGTCAACGCCCTCTCCTTTCTCTTCATGTTGCCACCACGGTTATCTTTGTTACTCGTCACATAATCCACCTGCTTAAAACCTTCATTGGTTTCTCATCTGACTTCCAGAACCCCTTGCAATCTAGCCCCTGCTCATGTTCCCAGCCTCACATGTCACCACTTCCACACCCTCCCTTCCCCGAACCCATGCTTCCTTCATGGTGAGTCACTCTGGTTCCCTCAGCAAGTCTTGCTTTTAATGCTGCCCAGTCTTCGCACATGCTGGTCCCTCAGTCTAGTCTGCATTTCATCACTTTGACCTCCCAGAGAACTCCTGTGCTTCCACTGAAACTCCGTCTAAACGTTGTTCCATGGAAGAAATATATACTCTTAAGGAAGGGATATGACCTTCCTTGATCTTTCCCAACCCAAGAATATTTACTCACATCTTCCTCTGTAACCTATGCACACCTTTAGCTCTTATGTCAATATCTGTTAGAATTACGTATAGCTATACAAGTAGAAGACAACTGGTTGAAGAATGGCTTAAACAAAAAAAAAGGTATTTGCTTTTTTTCTTATTTAACAAACATCCAGGTTTTGGTGGTAATTGGTATTGACTCAGTTTTTCAGTGTTGTCAGCAGGAAGCCAGGACTTTTCTGTCCTTGTGTTTTGCCATTCTTTGCATTTTAGCTCTCATCCCCATGCTTGTCATCTCATGACTGCAAGATGGCTACCCCTGCACCAGACGTCACATCTATGTTTAATGCAAAAGGTAAGAGTTAGGGCAGCACTGGCCATGTCTGTCCTCTTTATTCAAGAGAGCAAAAGCTATCTCAGAATCTCCCAGTAGAATTCTGCTTATACTTTATTGTTCAGAATTCTGTCCTGTCTTCAAGGGAAGCTGATAAATTGAGTATAGAGTTGGACATATCACCATCTCAAACACAATTGACATTTGTTAGCAAGAAAAACAGAGGAAAGCACTGAATATTGGGTAAATGACCACACAACAGCATCTGCCACTTATGGTATTATAATTTTTGTTGCCTATTTTTCTCCTTGCCATTCTCCAGTGAGCTCCATGAAGGCCAGAGCATGGCTCAGTCCACTCTCCCTGGGACCTATAATGCCTGGCATAGAAGGGGCTCATTTAAACATTTATTGAGCAATTAAATGGAATCTACACAAATCCCCCAAATCTCATCAGTTTATATACCATATAAAGGCCAGTTTTATTCTTGCCGAGGAAATAGCTGGGAGTTTGGCTCAGTTCAGATAATCACTTGTTGCATCAGCATCACGCGGTTGCAGCCAGAGCCCCACGTTGGGGCTTATACAATTTTCTCCTGGGGAAGTGTGTGTATTTTAAAGTCTCCAGCTTGCCAGTTCCCAGAAGCTGGAATTTGGTTTTGATAATAAAATACCGCAAAGTCTTTAACTCTCAAGAAGCTGCCAGCTGACACAATAGCATTATATTAATTTTCTGTTTAATAAAGCATCTTGGAGCCCTCAACATGGGCTGCGTGCGCCTGCCTGGGGATGGAGAAAACACGAGGCAGCATTTCACTTAAGGCGGGAGGACACGCTAGATAAAGGGAATCTAATTGAAGTGTACAATATGCTTCCCATGTAGCTGCTGATAAAACATTACTGCCTTTTTTCTTTGCACAGTACAAAAGATAAAATCAGCCACTAAATCAAAATCGTATTTAACAGCGTCCTCGGTCCAGAGCCGCGTCCGCCTGTGCTTTGTAGGGGAGCGCCCTCTCACAGAGTAGCTTTGCAGAGCTTCTCCCCGAGGGCGCTGCAGGGAGGGCGCAACTGTGGGCTCACAGGAGGCAGGGATGTTTAGACACGACTCCTGGCAAGAGGGCGGCAAGAAATCTCCAATTTGTATAAAGGCTGAGGTTCAGAGCTTATTTGCTATAACTCCAAGTAACCTTTTAATTTGGATTAAAAAGCACATATAATTTCTTCTTAATGTAATCAGCTAAACAGATTCTGATTAGATTTATATATACAGATTCTACCTATTTGGATCTTCGGCCACTAGGCTGACAACTTGTTTTTTTTTTTTTTTTTTTTTAATGATAATCCTAATCAGGACCCAACCTGAGACGGGAGCAGTGACTGGGGCCAGACACAGTCAGCAAGATGCCCCCAAGACCCTTGGAAGCAGTGATGGCTGAGGCTGGGTGGAGTGTTTTCCTTGACAGCAGGGGGCTTGAATGTCACCTTGTTTCAGGGTGTTGATCAACCATATTTGTTGAAGGAAATCAACATCCCGTCCCTCTCCTGCAGTTTTAGTAGATTCATCCAACGCTTCCATGTGTCCTCACGCTGACCAAGAGAAAGTGTAATAGCCAGTGTTTTATGGGAGCAACTATTGGGAATTGGTCAGCTTTTTCTTAGCTGTGGGTCTTTCTAGTTGTGGCATGTGGGATGCCACCTCAGCACGGCCTCATGAGCCCTGCCATGTCCACGCCCAGGATCCAAACCAGTGAAACCCTGGGCCTCTGAAGTGGAGCATGCAAACCCAACCAGTCAGCCACGGGGTCGGCCCCCGATCAGCTTTTTCATTTTTTTCCTTCCTTGTTTGTACCTGGCCAAAAGGTAAGAGAAAAAAGGAGCTTTTCCATTTCTAAAAAATTACTTAGCATTCAAACTAACAAGTAGCATCTCTGAATACTAATAGATTTTTACTCTGCATTAAAATTTTTCCTTTAAATTAAAAACTGTAAAGTTTGTCATAAATACCTGGTGAACGAGGAGAGAGAACAGAAAGAGAGGAGGAATTTTATATTGAGGACATTTAAAATTGTTTTTATCCCCACACAGAAGATAGTCTGTGACCAGAGATGAAATTTAACTCCCTCTATTCATCACTTCTTTCCTACTCAAAGGAAAGTGTTAGAACTGCTACTCTTTGCTGTGAATGAAGATTAGTCTAGCTAGGACCAACTTTTATCAGGTTCCCTGAATTAGCAGCTTTCAATAGCAGCTGTCATTTCAGGGTCAAGTTCAGTGAGTTCCTTTTATTTGGAGGTACAGCTCAGTTTCTGTTGCTAAGATTTGTGAATAGCTACTCTCCTTTAGAATCAGGTTATATGCTTATTCTCAGCTCCTGAAGGCATGGACCATTTATTAATAAGTTTTCCAATAAAATCTATTTTATTTAGTTAACAAACTAATATAGAAGGAAAGTATACAGTGCTTTCCTATGTGCCAGTGCATTTTGTAGGTGCTAAATAAATTAACTTATTTACCTCTGATAATAAGCCCAGGAGGCAGGTGCCATTATTATTTCCAAATTATAGATGAGGAGACTGACAGGGAGAGAGTTTAAGGGTAAAGTCACATGACTAGGGACTGGAGGTGCAGGATTTGGACGTATGCTACTGAAACTGCACTCAGCCACCGTGCTAAAAGCCTTGAGGTAGAACCCACGACAGTGTCGTATACAAGGGCTGGGAACGTACGTATCCAGTGGATGAGCCCAGCAGGCTCACTTTTGAATGGGGATTTGCTGTCTGGGCTCCGTGCATGTCTTTAAAATCAACTGTGGATCACTCGGTGAAGTTGTGTCAGTAGTAAGATGCCTCCATACAGCGGAGGATCTATAATAGGTGCTCACGAAGTGCTCACTAAATGTACTGTTTTCAGAGTCACGGTCTCTGTCCTTTTTTTTTTAAAGTCTTGTTTCTTTCCCTCTGCTGTTTCCACTCCTTTGCATTCTTGGAGGTACGTGCATTTCCCCAGGCATGGCAACTGGAAAGGGAATGAAATGTCGCACTGTACATCATCTTCCCTCTGCTTGGAATGTCCTTTGTTGACCTTATTTGCCCAGAAACTCCTACTCATCCTTCAAGACACAGCTCAGAGTTAGTGCCCCTTCTCTATGTGGTCCTATCTCTGTGTCCGTCATTGACTGTCTGCATCCCCACCTTTATGACCATGTGAAGCTATGTGCATGCAGAGGCTGGGTCCCAATTCACCTTAACATACCTAGTACATTGCACCTGGTACACTTGGTAGTGTATGATGACTCAATGAATGAAAGGAGGAAGGCAGAAAACCAGAAGGCAAGACCACTGACATTTCACTATAATTCTTAGAAGTTCTAAGGAATTTAGGACTCTTCACAGTGGAATAACGTCAATAAGGAAAACATGAAACATCCTTGAGGTCAGTACAAAATATTGCACCTGGATGGAATTTGCAGGGTCGACCTATTTCAGGACCACATTTGCATTTCAAACAAATGAACTGCAATCAAATTAGTCCCTCCACCCCTACATTCTATGGGAGGACGCCTTCCTCCTCAGCTCCCTGGTAAATCAGTGAACATCCTTCCCCCTAAATGGTACCAAAGAAAAGATTATGCAAAGCAAAACCATTTCTAACATTTTTTTCCCCTGAAAGATGCAATCTGGAAACTACTTGCTATTATGGTTTGGAATAAGATATGTTATTAAGTGAATGACAGAAAAATAGGAAGACATCCATCAAAGTGTCTGTTTCATTCCTATATAGAGAGCTTTCCTGTATCCAGAGGGTGTCAATGCACAAATCATGGGTAATGATTTCTTAAGTAGAAGGAAAAAGAAATACACAAGGAAAGACTCCTATAGATTGTGTCCTCTTGCTCTTAACCTAATTGTTTCTCTCTTGGCATTGTCTTTCAAAGGAGAAAATGGATGGTTGCTAGTTGTAGGGAGAAAACGAAGCATTTGGACACTGATGCTCAACATTGTGCAGATCAGTGGTTAGTGAGGAACCCGCTCTAGGAGGGCCGTGACCTCGGGGTACCTCCCAGCTCTGCTGCCCCCAGCAGGAAATGCCATGGGGGCAGCGTGCCTCTGATCTGAAAACTGACTGGGAAAAGTGCCTGAGAGAGAGGTTGGAAGGCAAACTCCAGCAAACATCTATTGAAAAGGGATGATGGCTTCCTCAACCCCCTCTGGGAACAAGCACATAGTGGCAGGTGTGAGAGAGAAGAAAAACAAGTGTTGTACAAATGAAAATTCTCCCCTTTCTTACAGTTACAATTATGAAGAAAGGCAGATTTCAGAGTGGCCCAGGGACACAGGCATGCCTCTTGAGGATGTCCCGAGATGATAAAGCTGCTTGCAGGAGGGTCAAGGTGAAGCCCACACCTGAGGCAGGTGAGAGTTGGGATCCAAGAACGGTTTAGCCACTCTTCGTGAAGTCAAGGGCAACTATAGCTTGGGACTCTGGTAGGAAATAGAGCTTCTACATGCCATTGGTTGACTTGTAAAATTTCTAAGAAAACTCATTTTTTGATAACCTTATGGTAAGAATTCCATCAAACTCATTAGGAAGGGACTATTTGCCTTTATATTTAAGATATCCCTGGGATAGTGGGACTGAGTGACAGGGATGGAGGGAGGGGAAATGAGAATGCCAGCAAAGGCAGGATTCCTTGAAAATAATTACCAGGTTAGTCATGGAAGGCTGCCTTATGTACGTGGCATGTTTGAAGTTTAGTTCCTGCCTATTTACGAAGGAAACTTGAGGATTGCTGTCAGTGGTGGCCATTTATTGAGTGCTTACTATGCACTGGGCTCTAGAACCAGTCCTTCATAGACGTAGTTTCCTTTAGGGCTCACGACACCCCTATGAAGTAGGTATTGCCGTCTTCATTTTCTTAGAGTCACTTCCATTCACATTCCATCAGCTAGAGCCCTTTTACACAGTTATACTTTACTTCAAGGAAGCCTGGGAAAAGCAGTCGAGCTGCTTTTCCAGGAAGAGGAGGGGGCTATGGATTTTGGTGAGCCCCTAGCAGTCTCGGCCACAGGCTGAACAGAGAGGGATATGACAGAGTTGAAGATCCATTTTCCAACTTGTGTGATTGCGATCATGGTGATAATATCAATGGGGATAGGATGTGCAGGAGGATAAGCAGGTCGATGGATATGATGACCTCAATTTTGACCCGATTAGAAAAGATGGAAGACTGAAATTGTAAGAGAAAGAACAATGAATTCATGTGTCAATGTGCCAGAAGAGGGAAGACCAAGTGAGTGTAAGATTCTAGGAGAGTTGGATCTGCAAGAAATGAAGAGCACACCATGCTAGCGTTGGGAAGAAGGTAAGATAAGCAGAGGGATGAGCGAACGTGTAGAGAACTCCTGAGAAGGGAGGGGAGGCAAGCAATGCATGAAGCACCCTGCCCCCCGAAGTGAAAAAAATGAGTGTGAGGCAGCTCGCTTCAGAAGAGTGGAACCGCTTTGAAAGGGCCATTGGAGGGATGAGTTCGCATATTAACCAAGGATGGATAAACAGACGGTGAGCAGCACTTAGGGTTCCAGGAGGGCGGGGGCTTGTGAAATGGAGTTGATCAACATGATTGTACCGTGGTGATCAATATTACGGGACACTGAGGAGTGCGTGATGGGAGGCAGGAGTGGTATTGCTGATGGTGGCAGATGACTGAGAGGACAGAGGCGTCTTGGGACGTTAGTGACTGCCAGAAACACGATCGATTCTGGGGCCCCGACCACATAAGAGAGGAAAGCAAGTTGACTCTGTGGAAACATACAAGCGCCCAGGCACTAGGGGTAGAATCGTGTCTGTAGAGCAAGTTCAGTGGGAATAAAGTGATGAACTGAAAAGACGGAAAGTTGAAAAGAGAGAGGGGGAGTTAGAGAGACTGATGGCAGTGTAGTTCAGCCTGGATAGAAGCACCAAGAATTGTTTTATTCATGCGTGGTTGAAGACCCTTATAATAGAATGGCGTTAAACTAGAGATTTCAGGTAATTGAAGCCAGGATGTTGGATAGATTCTTAATAATGATTTTGAAATTGTCCAGTATGATAGAAGGGGGGGGAGAGGGGTAAACCCCGGCACTGTCAGCTCTCACATGGCTGTCTGCTCCTGTTTCTGCATTCAGCGTCATGCCGCAACATCAGAGAACTTTTTTATATTCTAAAATTTTTAAAGTTTCGAGTATTTGTGTAGGGGTGAGTGTGTTTGTGTGTGTGTTGTGTGTATGTGTGGCTGTGTGGTAATCAAAGGAGAAACTGAAAGAACCCCCACCAGCTAAAAACTGGGGGAGAAGGGGAATGAGGCTTTCCTTCTTCTGAGTACAAGAAAATACAAAATAAAGAGGAGCTTAAGGAATTTGTTTTATAAAACTCCCAAGGCCAACCTTTGTAGATCCGTGTGCTTACAGGAGCAAAACTCTTCATTTGAATTTCTGTCGGAGAAGTAGACACTGCTGCCTCAGGGTATTGTAAGAATGAACTAGGTATGACTGGACCTTTGGTCTCCACAAACAGTGTGTAGTAAGCACTTGGGGAAGCCGGTGTGACTGAGACCCTTTTGAAGTCCACCAACTAAGAAAGTGGCAGTTGGCTGCTGTTTTCCACCTATAAGATGCCAATCTACCCATTTGCCAGAATTTTTCACTTTCCAGCGAGAACTTTTGGTGCCATATAATATATTAGTTATAACCTAGAATGAGTTTTCATGTCAAACAGTTTATAAATAAGTTTGGTAGAATTATAACGTGGTATTTATTGACTATCTTTGTGTCAGACATGGAGATATGCTTTCATATAATTATGACTGTTAATCTTTACATAACCTATAATGTAGGTGTCGTTATGCCCATTGCACAGATAAAGAGACTAAGGCACAAAGAGATTAGGAGCTATGCACAAGATGGCATCTCAGAGCTGGAGCCCTACCTGAAGCACACGCCTTCTCGTCTAGTCCGGTAATAACAATGAAAATGCCAACAACAAATGGTATACCCGACACATGCAGCATTTTTCCCTGGTGCAATGTTTATCTTTTTTAAGTTTCTAAATTAGAATGACTTGAATGCAGGAAAGGAGATGGTTACAAGGGAGCTTGTTTCTCCCTAGGAGCCTGTGAATAACGATGGGCAGCCTTGCTCATCTGGTTCCATCATCACTTCACTTCCTCATAACAAGGGATATTGTCACTCTGACTCACTCAGAGTGTTTCTTGATGGGGTCAGTGGGACTGTCGCTGATTAAAGCCAGCATGGTGGCCACCTGTGAACAGGATAATACTTTAGTGGGTAAAGATCTTGGGTCTAGAATGCCACACAGAGGTACGGCATGCTGACATGCTAGCCCACTACTGTCTGTGCATTTCCTGTTAAGAGAAGCTCTAAATTATTTTGGGTTGTTTTCCCCTCCCCATCTTCTATGTTTAGGAAAAAAAGTGAGTCATATGTGAAAGCTAATTTTACTGCCAAAAATTTCAAGTCAGTGTCTACTCTTCCCTGTTATTATCAGGAAAGGAGTTTGTAAAAAGTTAGTGCTGGCAGCTTGCGTGAATCCATCCCAGCTTAGCAAATTCCCTGGCTGGTCGTCTGTGCTTAATGCAGCACGTCTCATCACAGCCGGCCTGTTCCAAAACTCTTACTGAAGGCCGCTGCTCACATCCGAGGAGGCCGAAAATTAATTCTCCTCTGTTCAGAAATGGAAATACAGACACATGAATAAATATTTCATGCTTTCTTGTGGTAGTGAAAACTCTTCAACGTACACTCAACAATGCTTCATTACCTTTCTATCTGCTCTTGGGTGAAGGCATGAGTATAAGGAAAAGACGATCACATCTTTAACCAAGTAGACCGGAAGGTTTTCAGATAAACCCCAAGTGTTAGAAATCATTTAAAATCATATCTACACACACACATATTTTGTTCTTAAGATGTAGACAGTGAATTGTCCCTTTGACAGAAGTGTGTGAATAGAACACTTGCTTAATTGAATATGTTTTGGACACTTACAAGCCCTATGGCACTGTGCCAAGCATATTACAGTTATTGTAGACCCTTGGCGTTTGAGGACTGTGACATTTGTGATTAAGAATATTTTCCACTGAACCTGAGGCTCCACACCATGCCAAGGCTTGGATTCCTATGTTGCCTTCAGTAAGCAGGGCTGGAGCAACTCGCCCAGAGAGCCAGCGCCTCTGGTCCCTGGCAGCGCCAGCAGCAGCAGCATTTCCATATGAATTGTTCTTCTCTTCACCCTTTACTTTGAGCCAGTAACTCTCATGAAACCTGAAACATTTTGTAACTTTGTGATAAAGTGGACCTAAAAAGCTATGTTACTGTTTTCATGGAACAAAGAGTGTGCCACTGATAAGTTGAGCGACACTGGCAAATTGAAGAATTGGTGAAGCCTCCAGCAGTAATCTTCTCTAGTGTTTGAGGATTTTCATTTTTAAAAATGTCTAAATTTAAAAATAAAAAAATATACGTATCCATCCTAAGACCCAATATGAGAACAGTATATTCATGATGATCATTACTCATGCCATCAATTCTTCCAACCATTTGTTCGTTCAACAAATATTTGTCCAGCTTAGCAGGGGAATTGAGCTCCGTTACAATTACAATAATGGTGATTATTATTTATGATTACCAAAAATGAAAGAGGTCCTTTGTGGTTGCTTTATACGCATCATCTTGTTTTTAATCAACAAATCAGCATGTGGCATAAAGTGGTGCTTTGGGACTTCAGAAGAGAGAGAGGAGGTTATTGGCCAGTGTGGAAGCACCAGCCTTGAAGGACAGACCCTCTTGTCTACATTGCCACTCAGCTGAAGCTGTTGAGCAGGTTGGACTTTCAGTAGCAGGGTGGAAGAGAGGAGTGGGAACCAGGGAAGGACTGGGCTGGAGTTAGGGTGCACTCTGAAAGAGGTGACCTGCTGTCATCTAAAGGGGCTTCAGTAAGCTGCTGCTCCACCCTACTAATTAGGGAAGGAAGGCACTGACAGGTAGGGGACGAAGACCTGGAGAATGTAGGTTATTCTAGGCAGAGGAAACCACACAATGAAAAGCTCAGAGAGGGGAAGGTACAAAGAGTATTTATGGAAAAGAATATTGACCAATTTATTTGGAATGTATGGTTCAAGCAAGAAAATGGAAGGGTTGATTCAAATTGTAGTGAGTGGCTTGACCTGCAGCAGAGTAGATTAATTGTGGTTAATATTCCATGGGGATTCCTTTGAAAACTTTTTTTTGCTGAGGAAGATTAGCCCTGAGCTAACATCCATGCCCATCTTCCTCTTCTTTATATGTGGGACACCTGCCGCAGTATGGCTTGATAAGCAGTGTGTAGGTCTGTGCCCCGGATCCAAACTGACGAAACCCAGGCTGTCAAAGTGGAGCGTGCAAGCTTACCCACTGTGCCACCAGGCCAGCCACCCCCATTGAAAACTTTGAGTAAAAAAATAGAAGGATCCAAGTGAAAGTCTCACATCCTTTCCATACTAGGAATTTATACTTTTTCCTATTACGCTGAGCCTAGTAAATGAGCCCAGGCTTGTCAATAATACTTTCACTATTCATCATGGTAGTGAGTGCTTTACTTGGTCCACCTAGACAGCAGCCTTCTTCTTTTGGAGAGCACACCTATGGTTTTTCTGGGGTGGGGGCTAATCACAGACACCGTCTCTTCTTGTCATGGGGGTGAGTATGTAACCCATGCTGTGTCATCATAATATTTTATCCCCATGGTCACAGTCATTAGCCCAAGCAGTGGGCACATAATCCAGACCAGGCCAATCTAGATCATTCTCTGAGGAAAGAAAAGATATGTTGGGACATGAAGCTCCCATCCTCTTGGAGCACAAAGCCACAATGACACTTACAGAGTTACTGGGGCCATATGTATTATATGTAGGAGGGAGACACGGGAGGGAGGCATAGGAAGGAGAAAGAAAGAGAGTAGGGAAGGAGTAGGAGGCAGAGAGGGAGAGAGAGAGAGAAGGAGTGAGAGAGAAAGAGAGAGAGAGAGATTGATTGCTGATGCTCTTTGGGCCTTGGAACTGGCCCACTGTGGGCCAGCGTTGCCCTTACCTGTGTGTGGTTTTGGCAAATGAGTCAATGCAGTCTTTTCTTTCTGGTTAAGCTAGTCTGAATTGGTTTCCCTTGGTAACAAGATGGACAATTTTACTCACTGGAAATTTTCCATGAAAATTGTCCCATGCATGTACACATACATACACACACTTGTGCACGTGCACACGTCAGTCAGAGAGAAGGGGGCAAAACTACGGGAAGTTGAGCACACCTCTTTCAGTGGGGAGTGAAGAAGCATCCTTGGACTCCGCCCATCCTGGACGCATTCCCCTCCTTGGTGGTCTGCTTGGGTTCACTGGACCCAAGTGTGAAGTGGATGGTACATGGGAGTGGACGTCTCCTCGGGGACCCTTGATGCTGAGGATGTGTCAGAGGGGCCTGGAATAAAGAAGATGGACAGAGCCGTTATTAGCCAAGGTCTGAGAGACAGGCACGGATGTCACTCACTGGGCTTTGGAAATGCTTTTCGTTTTATTTTTATTTTTATTTGCTCCTCCAGGGCAGTTTTCCAGGAGGAAGTTCTGGAGCAGTTGAAAGGTAGCAGGGAATTGGAGATGAGAATAAAGGTTTCTTTAAAAAAGAAAAGTCATGCAGTGAGTTACGCCTTAGAAACTCTTCAGGTTCCTTAAGAGAGGCACGTCGCAGCTGGAATCTGATTAATGCTTTTGGCTACTGAACTGTGTCTCTTTGAACAGGATTGCATGCGAAAGCGGGCCAAGAGGTTTATTTGGTTACGTGTTAGTTGTCACATAAAGGATGCTGATTAACATGACTACATAATACAACTACCGCAACCATCTCAAAGTATTGGCTTTGGGTTGACTTCCAACTGATCTTTACCATTTTAATTTGTTAGACATTTCCCTTCTCCGTGCTCTCCCTGACTCAGCAGGAGACAAACGGAAGGGGAACCTAGAGACAATTGGGATGTGACTTCACCTGGCAGCGTGGTCCTTCCTGCATCTGCCTCTGTTCTGCCTGCTCACCCTCAGCCTGTGGTCAGTGCCAGAGACAGTTTTGCTAGGGTCTTGTCCATACCGTCTGCGACTGAAGGTCTGACCCTGGCCTCAGTCCACTTTGCATCTAGCTTTCCTCTCTTTCGTGCATTCTCCTGCTTCCCAAACTCTTGCTTTATCTCCTGCTTTAAGCCTGTCCTCCGTCCTGACACAAGGCAGCATGGTGCAGTGGGTCATCTGGAGACTGCACGGTTTCATGGAACAAGCATGAATTTGAAGCGTCACCTTCATTTAACAAGAATTCACTCCACATCTAACACATTGTTTGGAGAAGTTCAAATTACAACACTGCACTTTTAACTCTATGAGATCACTCAAGTTACATCAGATCTCTGGGTCTCAGTTTACTCATCTCCAAAACGGGCTGATAATAACTATCTTGTAGAGATTGTTGTAAAGTTTGATGCGATGGCAGAAGTCAAGTATTTTATATAGTACAGCCTGTCGTGTGATGAGATTAAACAAGGGATAGGTTTTATAATTAGCCTGTTTTGAGTGCTGCGTGTTTGCTGTTGGGTTTTGAGTATTTTTCAGGCCCCGCTCTTGTCTTTGTAGTGCTTCCCGCTGCTCCAGGTAACCAACCAGCCTGATGTGATCTGATCCCTTAACTGGATGTGGAGTTAATCTGAATAGTGGGCACTTCTGGAGCTGCCCTAGCTCTTATGGAAGGAACTGGCTTTCTGCTTGTCATTACTGTTTATTAGTCATCACTGTGGGAGAGGGCAGGGATCTGAAAGAAAGAACAGATCTCTTCCCCTAAGAGCCTTTACTAAGTGGAGGAAAAAGGACAGAACACGGGCATGGACGGCGATGTCCTGGTTCAAAGGGAGCCTACAGCCAGGTCCATTGGATGGACGAGCAAATGGCTCTGACTAGCTTGCCTGTGACTTGGATCCCCTTGATTAGTCACCATCCACAAGCACAGAGGAAGGCAGCAGCTCTTAACCAGTGGGGTGTGCACCGGGATGTGTACCAGCAGTGGGATGAGGAAGCATCTACTCAGAACGTAGAGTTTTGTCACAATTACAAAGCATTAGCTTCCTCAATTCCCACCTCTACTTAAACATGATGTGCTTATTTCTGTTGTTGCTTCTGCTTAGCTTATCCTTCTGTGACGTGTGGGCAGTGAGCCCCACCTACAATGAGTGTTTCTCTCAGTGACGCATTCCAGGCCGCCAGTAACGATTTTGGGTGTGCTCTTTCCTGCTGGCCCTATCTGCCAGGGACCCCTTGTTGTGCTTCGGGCCCTCCCGTGTTGGCCTCCAAGGCTCCATGAGTGGGATGGTTGGGAAGGAGGGAAGGCTGCGCCTCCGTCATAAAGCTCACTCGAGGGCATCCTGGAGTCAGCAGCAAAGGCAAACCCCAACCAGCAGACACCTCCTTGGGAGATTTGAGTTGTCCTGGTCCCTTATTTGTGAGCTCCAAAAATACTTTTAAAAGTTTATTTTGTTTCTTTCCAATCACAGCCAATATACAAAAACGTATATTGCTTGGCAGGACTTCAGAATGCAGGTTGAGAACTGCTAGTCTGAAAGACAGTGCTATGGCGAGGAGTCCCTGCGGAGAGGGCCAGCCCAAGGATACTTGCCTTGACGATTTGGTTGGAAGCTATCTGGATGGTTCTAGAATCTTTTTGTCCTGTTTCATAGGTGACAACATTTGAATTAACTAACAAATGCACTAACAAGCATTTATTGAGCAGTTATTTTCTGCAAAGGCCCTGTCAGATACTTCCTCAAATATTAGCTATTTAATCTTCACAACAGTGGTACGAGGGAAGTGTTGTTTTTATTAAGAACGGTAGTTTAGCACAGCATTAAGGGAACAGCTTTGGCCTAAGACCATCCAGTTTTGAGCACATGCTCTGTCACTGAATAGGTGTGGGTTGGGGAAATTCCATAACCATCTTGCTTCAGCTTCCTCATCACTCAAGTGTGGAACAAAATTTATGCCAACTACCTCATGGGGCTGGAGTGAAGATTAAGCAAATTAATACAGGTTAATGTTAGCTGTTACCCTTGATATCACATGGATGGCAAAGATGAAGCTCAGAGAAGTTATTTGACTTCCCCAAGATCACACAGCTAGTAAGAAGCAGAATCAGAGTCCACCCCAGCCCATCTGGCAGCAAAGGCTGGCTGCTCAAGGGATAACGGGAACTTGGCAAGGGAAGATCTTCGGTGCGGTGCGGGGCTGGCTGGAGAAGGTGAAAGCCAGCAAGAAATGGCAGACTCCAGGCCCTCTAGTAGAGATCCTTTGAAACCGCCCCACCATCTCTCAGGAGGACTGTTCCTCGGTCGCTGTAGAGTAGATCCCCAAAGAGAGCTTGTGCAGAGTGAAATAATTGATGCAAGCCCACGTGCCCTTGTGGTTACCATAATAAGGCACAGTCTCTGCAGAGAAGCTGGGGAAAGCCATTTCCGCAGGGCAGGCCATTAAGCAATTGTGACAGGGAGCACACTGCAGCTGTCCGCAAGCTGGGCCCTGCTTCCTGAGCTGCATATGCATGGGACAATTGCTAATGGTATCTGCAGGTAATTAGCAGCCTGAGTCACAGCAGAGGGGCGTGTCTTTTCTGTTCTCCAGCGGCAGAGAGCCCCGTTCCTTCCCTCTGGGCTGAGCTCAGCAGGGCAGGCTGCTCTGGCTGGGGTTCCACTCCTCATTTCGTTCGCTTCCTGTCCATTACAGCGAAATGTGGGCAGCAAAAAGCGGCATCATCCATCAGCCAGGCTGGCGGCAGCCCTCACAAACGCCTCATCTCTAGGCCATGCTGCCTTTCCCGGGCCATTCCAAAACCACAGGGGGAGGGATTCATCCTGGGAAAGCTGCAAAAATGGACGTTTTTTTCCCTTTCTGTGGAATAAGCACAGAGTGGCACTTTTTAAACAAAAACTTTTAAAAATTACTATTCATAAGTGGAAATATTTTTATAAAATATTTATAAATTGTAGACAAGCTGAAGAAGAAAATTTTTATTAGCTATAATCTCACTATCTAAAGATAACCATATTATTATTTTGATATCTGTCCAGAACCTTTATGTATGCATATATAGCCTTTTCTTTTTAACAAGAATGCAGTCATACTATACTTATTTGTTGCTGGCTTATTTCACCTAATAGTATATTATGGGTGCTTTTTAATGTTATTAAATATTCTTCCTCATTATCATTTAAAGTAAATGAATAGTAATTTATCGTATGGCTCTATCTTAATCGTGCGGCCGTCCTTTGTTGAAGAATATTTACGTTGTTTTTAGGGTTTTACTCTTTGCCCAGAATAAAAGAACAATGTTGGCTCTTTTCCTCCCAAACTAAATTGTAGCCTCATGGAAGCAACTCTTTGTCAAAAAGCGATTGTTTGATCCTGATGAGGTGTATTGAAAGAGTTCGCAGGCGTAAGTCAGGCTGATTAGGCATGTTCCAACTCCATGTTGAATCGCCCTCATGAACTTGATCGTTCTCGGTGGCAGGTACTTCTTGCCCAGATGTTAGCCTTCAGCTGACTGCTGGTGTTTCCCAGATCGGAAAGGCTTGCTGGTGTGCAACAGGACGAACTTGGACCCCCGGGTGTGGCCTGGCAGTCTGCCATTATTCTTTCTTTATTCATAAATTTAGCAAACATTTATTGAGAACCCACAAGATACTAGCCCCTGGGGATTTAGAGAGAAATATGGAGACTTTTTACTCCAAGGGGACCTCAGGGCTATGTCCTGGGTGAAACACTCTTTTTCCCTTGCGAGTTGCTTTCTATGAGTTCATCTCATTGCAGCATCTAGCGCTGAATTGTGACCCAGCCCAACGATCACATTCAGCTATGATGGAGCAGCTTGCCTCAGACCATCCTTCCTGCCAAGAATAATGACAAGAGATGGATAAAATAACAAAAAACAGTAAAAAAAAAAAAAACAAAAACCCAAAAAGCTGTTTGAAGGCATTGAGGAGAACCAAGGAAGCCATGACCCAGAGGAAGGAAAGCACACTAGGCAGCCTCCTATTTCCTGCTGCTTTTCTCCTTGAGGCATTTGCCCATTTCTGAGTGGTTAGAAACTGATAACAAAAGATAATTAAATAAATTTCATACTTGCAAAATTAGCAATAAAATTTCTAAATTATCCTTGAATCAAAGAAGAAATACAAGTGAGAATTAGAAAATATTTTTCAATTTTTATTTTGGAAAAAAATTAAACCTAGAGAAAATTTGCAATAGTATAATATACTTTCATGTACCCTCCACCTAGATTTACCAATTGTTAAGATTCTGTTACACATTATGGTTAATTTCATGTGTCAATTTGGAGGGTTTTTGGATGAGATTAATGTTTAGATCAGTGAACTCTGAGTAAAGTAAATTGCTTTCAATAACGTGGGTGGGCGTCTTGCAATCAACTGGAGGCCGGCATAGAACCAAAAGATCAGCTTCCCTGAGCAGGAGGGAATTCACCAGCAGACTGCCTTTGGACTGCATCTGCACCACCAGCTCCCCTGGTTCTCCAGCCTGCTGGCCCAGCCTGCAGATTTTGGACTCGCTAGCCTCCATAATTTTGTGAGCCAATTCCTTATAACAAATCTCTTTCTGTCTATATGGACATCATATTGGTTCTGTTTCTCTGGAGAACCCTGACTAATGCTCTACATCTGCTTTATCTTTCTATTATCATAATTCTTATTTTTGCTGAAACATTCAGTAGTAAGTTGAAGATATCATGACCTTTCACCCCTAGATAATTTAGGATTCATTCCTTAAGAACATTATTTTGCATAAACGCTACAAAATTCAGAAAATTTAGCACTGATTCAATATTATTATTTAATATATAGTCCATATTCAAATTTCACTAATTGTGTCAATGTTGTCCTTTTAGGTAATTTTTACCCCAAGCAAGGATCGATCCAGTATCTAGTACTGCATTTAATGGTCATTCTCTTTAGTTTCCTTTAATCTGGAACAATTTTTCAGTCTTTCCTTATTTTCATGACTTTACCATTTTGAAGCACGTGGGCCCATTGCATTGTAGAGTGTTTCTCAATTTGGGTTTAGGTGAGTGTTTCCTCACGAATTTTTGGCAAAAAATTCACACCATTGATGTTGTGTGTTTCTCACTATCACATCAGGAGGCATACGATGTCAGTTTCTTCCATTGGTAGTAACGTAACTTTTATCACCTGGTTAAGGTGGTATCCACTAGATTGCCCCACTGTAAAAGTACCCTTTTTCCTTGGTAATTAGTCAGTAATCTGCTAGGAGATAATTTGAGACTGTGTAAATGCTTTCTTCCTTAACATACTTTCACCACTGACTTTAGAATCCCTTGATGATTTTTGCCTGGATCTATTATTACATCAATGGTTGCAATATGGTGATTTTCTGACTTCCATCCCTTATGCATTTATTAATTGTCATTCTGTTGTTAAGAAAAACTTTCATTCTCTGCCTTTATTCATTCAATTATTCATTCATTCACTTATCCATTCATTTATATTTTTAGTCCCAGTATAGATTCACGGATTCTTTATTACTCGTGTGTTATATTCTATTATTCCTATGATTTATTTTGACATGTTGGCTCCTGTATCCTTATGACATGCTATATCATGGTGGGGGGGCACTTACTTTCTGGCGTGTGCACACACACACACACACTCACACTCACAAGTGTTCCAGGCACATCTGTTCTTCCCCTAGCCTCAGCCATTTCTTCAAAAAGCCCTAGTTCCTTCTACTGGGAAAAGCTATTTAGAAACTAAGATCCAGGTGCTATGTGAGCTTATTACTACTGGGGTGTTATTGCTTCTGGGCTTTTTGATGAGTTCATGGTGATGCTTTCAATTCTGACCCACCCAAAGGATCGCCTTTCCCCATTTTATGTTTGTATCTCCCTTCTCTCACAGTGAGAACCCCAGCCCCCAACATCAATATATTTACTAAATGGCTCAATCCTAAAATGCATGCAAAATAATTTCAGAATTGCTACAGTTAAATTCTTAACAACAACAAATCTGCTAAGCAGAGTCCAAGATTTTTTGTAGTTCTTGTTTTCATTAGACTGAAAATATAAAGTTCAATACTACTTTCAGAAGTTATTGTACTAGTCCTTTTTCCCTTCAGTGTGGTTGTATTATCCACTTAATATACAGTTAGGTTCATTTGTTTATGCTGGCATTCAGTTTGAGAATTTTTATTTTCAATCTTGTTGACTTAAGTTTATTTTTAATATATAAGACATTAACATGTTTCCAAAAGCAAAAACTAGGTATACTTAAAGAAGTGTCACTTCCTTCCCTGTTACTTTCACAGCATATCAATCAATCTTCTGTACGTAAGCAATTTTGTAAGTTTCTGGTTTATCCTTCCTGAGTTGTTTCCTTTGAAAAAATAAGAAATACACCTATAACTGTCTTTTTATTTACTCTTCTTTCTCATTCCAAAAGTAGCATTGCGTATTCTCTTTTGCATTTTGTTTTTTTAACTTGGCAATATATCCTGGAAAGTGCTTCATATTACTTCATAGAGAGTGTTTCCATTCTGTTTTATAGCTACTTGGTTGGAAAAATATTTTCAAAAAAATAATATTGAATATGAAATATCACAAAATTGTGGGATGCAGCTAAAGCCATGCTCAAAGGGAAATTATAGTGCATACATATATTAGAATAGAAGAAAGACTGAAAATCAATTCTTTAAGTATGCATCTAAAAAACTTAGCAAAAACCAGCAAATGAAAGCCACAAAAATAAAAGGAAGGAATAAAGCTAAGACCACAGTAAAAAATGTATAATTGCGAAAATAAGCATATCCACAGTGGATTATGTAAAAGATGAATAAAACTAATAAATTCCTAGTAAGCTTCCTTTTGCTTGAGAATCAGTGATAACACAAATTACAAACATTAAGAATGGAAAGATCCTTTAGACATTAAATGTTACTAAGATGATATAATGAACAGCTAGCAAATGAACTTGACATTTTAAAAAAAGGGAGGATTTTTAAGAAACACAATTTAAATGGGTGGGCCCCATGCCCTAGTGGTTAAATTTGGCGAGCTCCACTTTGGTGACCTGGGTTTGGTTCCCAGGCGCAGACCTGCACCTCTGGATGTGTGGCAGTGACCCACATACAACATAGAGGATGATTGGCACAGATGTTAGCTCAGGGTGAATCTTCCTCAAGCAAAAAGAGGAAGACTGGCAATGAATGGTAGCTCAGGGTGAATCTTCCTCAGCAAAAAACCAAAACCCAAACAAAACAAAAATACAATTAAAAAAATTGAAACTAGAGGAACTACAAATTTGAGGATACCTAGATCTAATAAAGAAGTAATATTTTTAATTAAAATATTTCCACAAATAAAACTCCAGGCCCAAATAGTTTCATTAGTGATGTCTTCCAAACATTTGAGAGAGAAACAATACCGTCAGTACACAAACTTGCCCAAGAAATAGAAAAAATGGGGAAATTTCTTAATTTATTATGAGGCCAGTATAATCTTGCTACCCACAGCAAGGAAAATTTCATAATACTGAAAGAAAAAAAATCATGTCTATCACTTTGTGAACATAAAATTAAAAAAATCTTAGATCAAATGTAACAATATATAAAATGGATAATGCACCATGCTAAATTGGGTTTATTCTAGAGATACAAGATTAGCTTAACATTGGAAAATCAAGCAATACAATTCACCACATTAAAGAGAAAAGGGGGAAATAATGTGATTGTTTCAATAGATACAGAAAAAGTATTTGATAAATTTCAATAGCTGATAAAATTTAACACATGCTAAAAAAGGGAAAAATTCTTAACAAATAAGAAATAGATGCATGATAAAAAAAGTCATGATACATATGATACTTGATGTTTAGCTATTAAAAATTCTCCCTCTGAGGTCAGAGTGAGACAATGACGTGCCGTATCGCCGCTCTCATTCAGCATCGTCCTGCAGTTCCAAACCATTGCAATGTGGCAAGAAAAATAAATAAACATTATTTAAAGACATAAATAAGGCTGGAAAGAAAGAATAAAAATGGCATTATTCACAGATTACATAATTGGTTTTAAATGCAATAGTCTATTCAGATACATTACTAAAACTAATAAGTGAATTTAGAAAGGCCATTAGATATAAGGACAAATGTAAAAAACAATTGTATTTCCTTGTACTGGTAACAAACAAGTAGAAAACGAAATTTTAAAAAATACCAATTATAATACAAAATATAAAATGCTTAGATAAAAATCTGACAAAAAGAAATTCAGAACCTCTGTATTAGAAAACTACTAATATCACTAAAGGAAATTAAAGAAGACAAATAAATTGAGGAGTATACCGTGTTCATGCATTGGAACAGTAAAGGCACCAGTTCTTCTAAAATTGACCTAAATTTCAATGCAACCCAATCAAAAGCTCAACAGACTTATTATAGGAAATTTGAAAAGCTTTTTATAAAAGTCATATGAAAATGCAAAGGGCCAAGAATAACCGAGATGATCTTGAAGAAGGGCAATGTGGAAAGATTTACACTTCCGTGTACTAAGACCTATTATAAAGCTCCTGTAATGAACGCTATGTGGTCTTGGTTCATGGCAAATCAAATAGAACAAAGGAAAAGAGACTAGAAAAGGGTTTAGATCCTAGATCTAAAGTGGTCATCTGATATATGAAAAGGGTGACTCTACAGTGATATGGAGAAAGGAAGTTCTTTTTGTTGTTTGGGGCTGAGTCAATTGTTTATCTATGTGGAAAACAAAAGTAATCTTGACACTACCTTATACCATACCAAAAATCTTCCAAATAGCGTTTCCATTAACTGGTAATGTGGAAAGTGGAAGAAGTGGAATTCTTGTACATTCCTAGTAAATGTGTAAACTGTTAACTCCTTTGGAAAACTCTTGGATAAAAACTATTAATGCCAAACATACGGTAACCATATGACCAAGCAATCCCAGTTCTAAATACATACTCCACAGAAATGTGTACTCTGTGCCCAAAAAGACAAGAAGGTCCACAATCGCATTTAAAAAATAGCCGAAATTGGAAACAACCTAAATCTTCATCAAGAGAAGAATGAAGAGATCAGTGGTGATATATTGATGTAATAAAATACTCCCACCAGCAAAAATGAACTATTGCCACATCAATAAAACGGATTAATCTCACACACTTAACGTTGAATGAAAGAAGCCAAATACAAAAGAGTAGATGCTATATGAGGTTCTGAAAGGGGCAAAACAGACTCTGTGGTGATAAAAGTGGTATGTTGGTTACCTCTGAGGAGGCAGCCTGAGTGGGAGGTTTCTGGGGGGGGTCTAAGAATGTTATTTCTTGATGGTTACATGAGTGCGTTTTCTTTCTAAAAGTTCATCATTTAAATGAATAATTCGTGACTTTACTTATATGTCAATAAAATTTTTATTAAACAGAAAATGAAGACTGGTTTTTACCCCTTCCAAATGTCAATTGAAATTCTGAGAGCAAAGGCAGAGGACTAAGGATGAATTGTCATCTTTATTGAGGATTATTGAGGGTTGGGAACTGTGCTTTGCTTCTTCCACGCCATTTTGTCATTTAACCAAGGGAGCTGTTATCATTCCCGTTTTACATATAGAATTTGAGGTCTAGAGAAATTAAATAACTTGCCTAGGTTATTTGCATGGTAAGAAGTGGTACCAGAATGAACTCAGGCTTTAACCCAAAGTAGAGAATAGTGTGGGCTTTTCAGGATCTGCAGCTGTTTGATGGGGGAAGAGAAAGAAAAAGAGAGATATTTAGGTGTGAGATGGGCATTTGTGGACTCTAAACCACAAATATGGATGCTGATGTATTCAATTTAATGAAATTAAAGGTAAATAAAGAACATATAAACTCGACGGTGTATCTTTTGAAGATTCTTTTCAAAAACTGCTATTTTATCAAAATGTCCCAAACTATCTGCAAAAAAGAACCGCTAAGCTGTGTTTCTCTGCACAACATCTCAGACATCCCTGACAGGTCTCTGTTTTAGAAATGAGTATAGAATATGATGAAACACATTAAAAAAAATTCCTCTTTCAATTTGGACCAATTCACTGGCAACTTTCAAAATGTTGCTTGCAAAATATTTCTGTTAGCTGGTAGTGGGCTTTAAGTATTTAAAATCAGTCTCTGATCATTTTTTATGAGGAAAAATTATCGATCAAAGCTTTTAGCCTCATTTAGTATCCTGGAGCAGCCTTTGAATTTCTCCTACAAGCCGCAGCAGGGGTGGGTGTTTCAGCGCAGCACAGCACAAATCAATCTGTCTTGTGGCGCTCTACTATTGCACATCCAACTATGTCCACGCCAGTCATTTATTTCTCTTGCAACAAACTTTCTAGGATACCAAAAATTTAGGTTTTTGTCTAAATACTCAAGTTGCAAGAAAATTAAAAATGAATTATTTTTAACACGTAATTCTGAATCTCAGCCACATCAATAGAAGCTCCATCTAATAGTGGCATAAATTATAAGAACAATTATTATTCACTTAACAAGAATTTTGAAGGTTGGCAGTTCCAGAGTGTTGTACGTTACTCTCTGGGCATCTCTATGATTTTTAGTCTCCTCCCTCATGATTGAAAGATGGCTGCCATAGCTCCATATATAACATCTTCACACTAGCATTCGGAACTTAAAGAAAGAGGATGGGTGATAAAAGGAAATAACAAAAACAAAGCAGAACAAAACAAAAAGTTGTTATGGGTTAAATTGTGTCCCTGTAAAAAAAAAAGTTGGAATCTTAACCCCCAGTAACTCAGAATGTGACCTTACTTGGAGACAGGGTTATTACAGAAGTAATCAAGTTAATATGAGGCCTTTAAGGTGGATCCTCATCTAATAAGACTAGTATCCTTATAAAAAGGGGAAATCTCGACACACAGACAGACATGTACAAAGGAAAGATGATGTGCAGAGACATAAGGAGAAGACAACCTTCTACAAGCCAAGAAGAGAGGTCTGGAACAGACAGATCCTTGCCTCACAGCCCTCAGAAGGAATCAAGTCTGCCGATACCTTGATTTTGGACTTCTAGCCTTCAGAGCTGTGAGACAATAAATTTCTGTTGTTTCAACCATCCAGCCTGTATTATAGCAGCCCTAGCAAACCAGTACACACCCCTTATGTGCAGATTTTCCACTAGGTTTTATTAGTAGAAAGACCTACCAGAGGATCTGGGGAAGCGAGTGTCCATCAAAAGGGAATGAGATAGCCATACTGTGGAGTTGGATATCTCTGGGGTTGGACATCTCTGGGTTGGGGAAGACTGCTACCCTGAAGAATATCTAGTTCTGTTAGCAATGACGGAAAAGATGATGACTGTTGAGTAGCCTAATCAACGTATCAATGTATCTACCACAATCTGATCAACTTATAGCAAAATCCTAGGTAAATCACATCAGGCTGACTCTTTAGAAGTAAAATTGGGGGCCGGCCCAGTGGTGCAGTGGTTAAGTTCGCACGCTCTGCTTTGGTGGCCCGGGGTTCGTGGGTTTGGATCCCGGGTGCAGACGTGGCACTGCTTGGCAAGCCATGCTGTGGTAGGCATCCCACATATAAAGTAGAGGAAGATGGGCACAGATGTTAGCTCAGGGCCAGTCTTCCTCAGTAAAAAGAGGAGGATTGGCAGCAGATATTAGCTCAGGGCTAATCTTCCTCAGAAAAAAAAAAAAGTAAAATTGGTAACTATATGTATTATTCAGCATAGTTGGGTTATGCCCGGGTAACAAACAAGCCCCAAATCTCAATGGCTTCATATAAGAAAAGTCAGGTTTCTAATTCATGTGACATGTTCCATATAGATTGGCAACGGGTTCTGCTCCACAGGCACGTGATGGTCTAGGCTGATCCTGGAACGTGGGGCCTTCTCGGTTGCCACTGCAGGGTAAAAGAACACTGGAGGATCTAATGCCTGTAATTAAATGCTTGGGCTTGGAAGTGACATGTGTCCCTTCTGCACACACTAAGAGGGCAGTATAGTCACACAACACCACCAAACTCCAAGGCAGCAGGGCCGAGTGATCCTTCTATGTGCCCAGAGGAAAAGAGAACCAGATGCGTGAGCACTAAAAACCCTACTGCAAAACGTTATCACTATTGTGCATTTCATCTCAGTTGTCTCCAGCAGTTAGAAATGCTTTGGGCTGCAAGTAACAGAAAACCTGGCCAGCAGTAGACTAAACGATAAAAATATTTAATTTTTACACAGGGCAGGAAGGTGCACAGTCCCAGGTTTGGCGCAGCTGCCATCAGGGACTGGCCTTTTCCATATTTTTGCTCTACCACTCTCAGCATGATCACTTTTCATTCTCAGGGAGACCCCTTCATGACCTTATGATGGATGCTGCAGCTCCAAGCATCAGGCAGGTCCTCACTTACTGTGCTCAAGGCAGGACGAAGGGACATGTGGAAAAGCAAAAGGTTTCCTTTTACCATAGAGGATAATCTTTCCTGGGAGCCTCCCCTATCACTCTTCTTTCATGTTTCATTGGCCAGTACAAGGTCTCCAGGTCACACCCAGCACAAGGGGCCCCTGGAAATCATGTAGCTGGCAAAAAAGAATAAGATAGCTTTTATGGCCCTAGACCAATCATAATTTGTCCCTTAGAGCTGACATGTCACCCCATTTAAAGTTGGAATTTCAGCAAAAAGAAAGAAAGAGAGGGTGCCTGTGAGGAGGGAACTAGCTTCCCAAAGCATGCCAAGACTTTCATTTTATCCAGGGGACCTGGAAGCAGAGATAGGTTCATTACACAGCAACTGCATGCACTGTGGACTGGTGGGTGCCCCAGAGTCTGACACCCAGAAGGAGTCAAGGCCTATGACTGACCCTACAGAGCCACTGGTAGAATTAATCCCTTGTCGTTCAAGTCAAATTCATCTGCCATCCACCTTATCTGTGGCTAACGGGTAGCCTCCGTCTTTCTTTTGTGTACACCTGCAATATGGATGGGACCCCCGTTGGACTGGCTAGACGTGCAGTCAACAGTCAGAGCAGTTCGGGAGCAGAGGCAGGACTTGGTTTGCAGCAGTGCATGGAGTGATCTGTCGGAGAGAAGTTTTCCTATGTTCTCTGAATAATAACAATAATAAAATGATATGCCAACAAAGTCCTGCAAGATACTCTTATCTGTTAATATATCTCCAGTCGAAACTTGTATCACATCACGTTCTGAATGTCTGCACAGGACTAACAAAACATTGTCTGTGGGACGTGAATCCCTGACCATCATATTGAAACCTCTGGGGCAGATGACTGTTCTGGTCTGAATTTAATAACAGCGTTGGAGTCACACATTTTGTTTCTCTCCAATACAGCCCTGCTTTGGCAGGATGGATGGGCTGAACTCAACTTATATTAAAAACACTGGCAAGACAGAGGTTATTTTTTTCCTCATCAAACCTGAAGCATGTGGAATTCTGGCTGCCATGGAAGGATTTCCATATTTAGTCTGTAATGCAATGTGGGAACTCTGATTAAAGCCAAAACATCAACTTTTAATCAGTGGGAGGTTTAATTGAAAAGACTCCTTATCTGTGGCTTATGTAATATTAGTATATATTGTGTATTTAACTTTTTAAAATCAATTTTATGCACTTCAGTTTAAGGTAGCATAACCAAAACTTCACAGACACTTTTCTCTGTAACTTGTACACACAATTAAATTCAATTGTCTACATCATTGTGTAGGAGTTGTCCCAGCTTGAGCCCGATGTAGCCTTTTTGGGCCACACCTGAGGACACGTGAGAGGCGCAGGGTGGAGGATATGACCAGATTTGTGTTTCCGAAAGATCGCTGACATCTATGTGGGAAATAAAATGGAAGGAGGCAGCAGAGAAACAGGTGCCCAAACCAACAGCACCAACAAGGATTAAGTGGGTGTGATGGATGGGCAGAGGCTGGATAGATGGATAGAGATGTGGGAGCGGAGGTGTAGAATGAGGCTCATTGTCAAATCCACGTGGTGGGTCCATGGCTACTCACGGCACAGTTCTTTCAACTCTTCTTTGTGTTTGGAAGTTAAATAAATAAATAAAGAGTATAGATATTGATAGACCAATTAGGAGGGAATTGTGGTAGTCCAGGAAAGAAATTAAAAATTTAGTTTATGTTAAAAGAAAATAGTTAGAATTTGAACCAAGAGGTAACAAGCCTTGGCAAGAGATCAATGCATTGAACTAATAAAACTTTTGCGATGCAGCTGCAAATCATTTCTGCTCTGGCCAGGTAGAGAGAATCCGGGTATCTTGCTTATAACACCCTGATCCCTTGATTGTTGACTCTAATCTGATTTCAATCTCAATCTACATCTTCCCTTTTATATATGTGTACATACATATTTGCTATTAGATTGTCTCTCCCAAGCGTATGCAGGGAATAAAAGAAACTTGATAAATCAGATGCTTTTCCTTTTAGCCCAGTGCTTTTCACATTTCTAAAAAAAGATATCTGGCTTATTTGAAAAGCCAAGGAAAACCTTGTATCCCCCAGATAAATGCATATATGTACACATAAGGTGATTTGCATACCCTGGAGGGTGAGGCACGTTCAGGGACTCTTAAAGCCCCAATATATAGGGACTCAGGTCAAATACTTCTGCCTAGGTCCATTAGAATGTGGACCAGGGCATCCGTCAGCAGATATCTCTGTGGTTTCTCCCTGCCTAGGGTATCTGTGCAGGCTGCTGCCTGGTACAGAATGTTCGTCGAGCAATGGAAGAGTAAGTAGAGCGAGGCAAGTGCAGGGGCTTCTGTCACTTCATCTCAGGGAAGTGGCGCCATCTCCAAGCCTGAAGGTGGCCCAATTAGCATACGGTAATTAGAATCCCTGCAATAATGCTGCCTCCTCATTTTCTTCCATGGGTACCACAGAGGTAATGGCGTCGCAGACTGGGTTGTGAGAGGCAGTAGATAAAGCTGTCTGTCTGCACCCCTTGTCTGGCTGATGCATGGAGACGGTACAGCTCAGCTTCTGGGAGGACAGAGTGAAAAGATGGAGGCTGGACAGGAGGAGAGGCAAGACATGAATCAAAGCAGAAGAGAACTGTGCCCAGCACACAGGGGCGTCTGCCTCGCTCTTCTCTGGCAACTTCTCTTTGTGACCTCCTCTGTCATCTAAACAGAACAGCAAACAACCCTAAACCTCTGCCTTGAGTGAAGTAGTGTGGTCTCCAAGAGGACAGGCCCATAGGGTTAAGTAGTGCGTGGTGGGGGCAGGTGTCCATAGGCAGGAGGGCCCGTGTAGGTGGGACCTTGGATATCTCCATTCTGAAAAGACTTCCCTCCTTGCTTTGGGTATCCCTCCACCCAGAACAGGGGCAAGTGTCCCTTGGAGTAGGGACACACAGAGTCTAAGTGACATCACAATGAGAATGGACAGCTGGGTGTGTGCGTGCGTGTGTAGATGCTGAAGAGCGAGATTTCAGTCACTGACACATCCCAGAGGGAATGAGATTACAAAACCTACTGGTGTAAGACATGTGGCCTAGGTTGCCTGTATCCAAATGGCATGAGCCCAATTGGGTCCTGCGGGGCATCTTTCTCCGTTACGGTTTGGAAAAGCTTGGAGGTCGGGGCTTGACATGCTGCCATCCCGCTGAAGCCCTTGTGAGGCTCACCTTGGCTACTGCCTCTTTGTTCCCTTCTTGTCATCCCCTGTAATCACCAGCCTCCCCTCAAACTGGCTGGCAGCACTCCATGGTCCAGGCCTTACTATCTCACGTCAGCCTTCAGAACTTATACACTTGATTTTCATCACCCACTTGGTGGTTTAGGAGGTTTGGTAAATAGATTATCTGCAGCTGTAGTGCTTCTAACATGAGTGTTTTAAGGGAAGACTTTATTCCTTAACTCCCAAAACACAATGTCTTGAATGTGTGCCTCTGCTAAAACAAAACAAAGAAATAAAGCCCTTGTGTATCTCCTGTTGGTTTGTGTGTGATATGTTCCAATGTCCTTAACAGGACCCTTGGGATCCTGTGTGACAGCACTTGAGGCCTCATTTCCCAGTTTATTCCCTATATGATCTCTCATGCATCTTATATTCCAGCTGCTGAGGAATCCTTCCATCCATCTGTCCATCTATCCAACTACCCATCCAAACATCCATTCATCCACCCAACCCTCCCTCCATCTACCTATCCCTCCCTCTATCCATACATCCATCCATTCATCCATTCATCTAGTCATTTGGAAAATAAATGCCATGTGCTAAGCTGGGTTCTTGGAGTAAGTAGACAACCAGACACAGCTCTTACCTCCATACAGAGCTTATAGTCTAGTGGGGGTGGGGAAAGGGAAAACAAAAGTAATCAGGTTATCACACAAAGACTTAATACTTACAATCGAAGATACAGAGGCAGTTAAACTGTGCCTTTGACCTCGAAGAGATCTAAGTCTGATGGAAAAGACAGACACATAATTATATCTAAGGCAACATTCTTAATTTCATCAGATAAAGTATGGATAAAATGTCATGGAATCACAGATGAGGAAATGATTACTTTTGCTTGGAGATCCAAGAAAGTTGCATGAAGGAGACAACCTATGAGCTTGACTTAACAGGAAGAGTAGCAGCTTTCCGGAAGGACAAGTGGGAAAGGATAGACAAAGGATCAAGGCACTCCATGCAGAAGAAACAGAAGGGTCACTGTTTTTGAGGAACAAGCCAGAGGTTTGCCGTGGCTCGGGGTGTGAGATGTGTGGGTACAAATGCCTTCTTCTCAGGCTGACCGTCAGTCAGCACCCCTCCTTCAGTCCATGCCCCAATTTGTCCTGACATCTATCTGTCTTGCCTGCTTTGGTCAGCTGTGTTGTGGGGTGGGAGGCCCTCTCTGGCCAGGGGCACATTCCCCGGCTTGGGATGTGGTTCTGGAGACTGCCTGGGTCCTTCCCACACACGGGAGGCACCAAGTGCTGGTGCCTGCAGCAATGTCCTTCCTAGGGAGCCACACAACTGTGGGCAATGGAAACAGCTTTGAATGGGCATGGAGCATCTGTTGGCTGCTTTTCTCCATTGCCTTTTCTTTTTTTGACAAGGAAACAGCATTCCTGTGACCCAGAAAGTGAGATCAAGAAACCTGGATGGAATTCTGGTCAGTGTGCCTCACTCGGAAGCCTGAGCTGGCTGTTGGGGTCCCGCAGTTTGGAGAGATCACTATCAAACTGGCTGCTCCCATCCCAAATGGCCCATTTCAGGCAGATGGTGGAGCAGAAAGCTTTTAGCTATAAGTCAATGTGGAGAGATTTTTCAGACTAAATGATTCTCTGTTCTAGGGAATGTACAGTTATTTAAAGGGCTAATGACTCAGAAATTCTTCCATAGTGATATGGGCCTGTGCTAGAGTAGGGAGGAATACAGAGGGAGGACGTATTCCTGGCCAGTGTCGGTTGAGATGAGTGGCTCAGTCTCCTCAACCCTGTGAAAGAGCAGGTGGGAAAGGAATCAAATGGATTACCCCATGGCTAGGCTGGCTGCTTTTGCTTTTCAAAATATCTGGTCTGAAATTAGTCCTGAGAAGAAATCTCATTTTCCACCATTGTCCTGTTCTTCCTCTTGAAGGCTGAGAATCCTGCCTCATAATGACCGAAAGATTACAGTGTTCAGACACGGGGCTAAGCATTTACATATGTTATCTCATTTAGTCGTCGTAGCGATGCTAGGAGGCAGGGCTAATGCTATCCCATTAATAGTGGTTGGTCCAAGAGGTCACATTGCTTGCAGGGATTTGAACCAGCTTGCCTGTAATTTCCAACCTCATTCTGTCCTCTGGCACTTACAGAACACGTCTGTGTCTCTCCCTAAGGCTTGAAGACAGACATCACAGGCCTGCCTAGGTTCCTCTTGCAGCTTGTTTTGGTGTTTGCTCCTCTGGTCAAATAGTTTGGCTTTGGCTAGGTTAGTCTCCTGCCTCTGGATATGTTCCAGAAGATCACTATCCTTAGTTGGGTATGATAGCTTAAGTATGTTTAGAGGAATGGGACCTATAGAGTAACAATTTTCTCTTATTCTGGATCTCATGCTTCTATTAATGCAGCCATACCAACAGCTGGGAAGTCTATCCCTAACTGGGCAGGGTCTCAAAAGAGGTATCACCACTAGGAAGGAAGCACGTGGTTTCCAGGAGCACTGAAGCAGGAGTATGGCTGGCTGTGCTGGGTCTGCCTGTATATGGCAGCTGCTTTGCTCAGACTATGCAGTCCATCGTGTCCTGATTTCCCTGGGGAAGGATGTGAGCTATGGAGTGGGGAAGATCTGAATAGCTCTACTCTTTACTAAGAATTTGGGCAAGTTTAAGCCTCAGTTGTTCCCTTTGTGTTACATTTGGCCAGTCTGGGGAAAGGATTATGGTTAATGTGTATGAAGCCCTGACAAATCGCCTGCTGCATAGGAGGTAGTTGACCAAGCACTAAAATTATTATTATTAATTCTGTTCTCAGTTCAGGATGAGGGAGAAATATCTACCTTTGATGCAAGAACCAAGACGGCTAGTGGTGTGGCCCTTGGTGACTTGGTAACTGAGTGGAGTGAAGCCACCCCTCTCTGCAGAGTCCCTGCTGCCGTGTGAATGCACGGGGAGTGTGAGGTCAGCTGGGTGGGCATTTAGCCTGGAGGTTCTGTGAAGAGTAACTTCCGTTTTAGCCAGGAGTGCAAAGCACATAAGGTAATGAAAGAAAGGAGTATGTAAACAAGGCAGTACGTGCAAATGCAAAAGTGCTTTGTAAGCTGTAAGGTGCGGGCAGGCACGTGTTTATTGTTATTTTTACACGGTTCATTCTGTCTCTGTCATGCATGAACCTATTAGATCAACATTTAAGACTTTCTTGTAGAAGGCTACCATATGCTGGCCAGGCTGCTGGAAGCAACAGAAGCATTTTTCTCAGAAAGAAATTGCTGAAAGCCCATGGTCTTTATTGATTTACATTTGTAAGCCATAACTCCTTATCTCTTGTGTGCTCCTGATATCATGATGTCCCTTTGTGTGATATATTAGTCTGGCTAGAATTGATGCCAAGTCCTAAATAACTAGAGAAGGAGTGTTGATTTGTATTGAAAAGTCAGTTGGGAATCCAGGTTATTGGGCTCAGTCCTCCCTTTTCACTGTCCCTGTGGAGAAAGAGAGGCCAGCGTCGCTTCTCCGTAGGGTCCCAAGGATGAATCATTTATGCTATCAAAGTTCTTCATGATCCTTCGATGCTACATAAATGCAAAGCATAATCATTATGAATTATAAGTGAAGCAGACGGAGGTTTTAAATTAAATAGCACCATTGTGTTATTTTTCATCAGGATTCAGAGCAGCCAACCTTCCCAGCAGAAGTAACTTAGATAATTTGATTCTCTCACTTAACCAGGACTGATCACTGCAGGGAGAGAAATTAATTTCTTGAAAAACAGCTGCAGGTTTTCCTCCCCACCAGCCTCTCTCTAAGCTTTGCAAATGCAGTCATAAAGAAACCGGGGTGGAGGTTTCAGTGGGTGATTTGTTGATTCAATGGGGGCCCAATAAGTGGTTCTCTAATTTTTGGTTTACCTGGAAAACGGTCAGGACACATGAGTGTCCCCTGGGCAATGACCATCATGGTCACTGCTGTCCACATTGACTGGAATGTTTGAAGAGACTAGGTGTGCATAAACAAAGTGATTTGGAGCTTTAGTGAAAGGAAGCTCAACCTAGCTGATTACTTGTCTGAATTCAAGCCTTCCAGTTAACGCTGCTGTAGGATAGAGTTTGCACTGCCAGGATCCACTCTTTGCCCCCTTGCCAGGGAAATTGACAGGAAGGTGACGTGTGAGTTAAGCTAAACCTTTACAATTCTGTTGACAGATTCTGCAGAATGTAGCGGAATGACCGTTTTGGTGTCATAGAATTGGTCATAGGCTGTCAGCCTGGATAAGAAGCAGGGGATATTAGCTAGGACAGTGAGAAGCCTGGGCAGAACCAAGGAAGGTGGGCACTGATATTATTGAGTGTACTCCATGTCAGTGACATCCTATGGTTTGCTCATCCTTGGGTTCTGCCACTCAATGGCTGTGTGATCTAAGGGAAGTCAGTTAACTTCTCTGAACCTCTGTTTCCTCACCTTTCATATAAAGACATTGGAATAGGTAATCTTAAAGATCCCCTCTGCCCCTGGAATTGTCTAATGAAATCTGCAGGCCCCATACGCAAGAAGGAAGAAGGGTCTAAAGTTCTTCCGAAAAAGCTGTGCTGGGGGACATCAGTCAGCCTCAGTCCCTGTTAGGGTCCCGCCATATTAAAATAAGGCCTCCTTCACATTAATGTTCCTCAGTCTTCATTCCTAGACCTTAGCTCTCCGGGCATTTAGCTAGAACTCAGATGCTCTCAAATAGGGTCGAGTCTGAAAAGTAGACTGGAAAACAGCATTTGTGGGTAGGTGAATGGGGAGTTTTCTCAAAACATCAAAATTTAGGTCTATCTTTGCAGTTGGCGTTGGAGAAGTATGTCAGGAAGGTAGCAGGTAAAGAAGATGGCTCTATCAACTGTAGACTTGAGGGACAGTCACATAAAAACAATTGAATATTAAGGTTACTAAACTCCTATTCCTTCAGTATGCCTCCAGCCAACCTGCTCCAATGCTGTACATGGTCCTTAGGTGGCTTTTCCTCACATTCAAGGTTGCCTTGAAGTTAGTGTTCCTGCTCTTTATTCCATTTGAATTGGTTTTGGTTCAGTTTTGTGGGCAGAGGAAAGGGCAGACCATGTGGCAGAGGTGAATACCTCTTCCACCAACGTTCGTATTTCCTCCACCATAGTGTGGAGTTATTGCTGGGAAGTGACTTCCCCAAAAGGGCTCCATGGCCCAGCCTGGGTGTCTGGGTGTGGCCAGGTGACAAGCCTAGCTCACCAATAGGATGTAAACAAAAGTGACTGATATCACTTACAAAGCAGATGCTTCTTCTCGAATGCTCTCTTTCCTTTCCTGCCAGCTGGATATGGATGATGATGAGAGCTTAGGGATTGGTAGAACCATGAAGTTGAAGGAGCCTGGATCCCTGAATCACTGTATGGAAGAAAGCCACTAGCCAGCCAGGAACATCTGCCAAAAGTAAATTCATATTTTCATAACGCATGAAAAACAAATTGTTGTTGCTGCAACAGCCAGCAGTGCCATAACTAATCCACAGTGTGATTTGCTCCAGGTCTGTCGCCACCTTAGAAAGGCGGGAGGTTCTGTTCTTCCCCCACTTCGTTAACTTAAAGAGACATATCAAGGACAATCCCCAAATAACTCCGGCTTTCCTTCCAATCTTGTTTTGCTGCATCTATATATGGAGCAAAATGATTTTCAGTTTGTCCTATTGCCTCTTTGGGGAAGTAGCTGGTTGGATAAGATTGTAAACTCCGTGGGAAGAGGGAGCATGTCTTTCTGGTGTGTGTCATATCCCCAGCATGCCAATGCATAGTGGATATTCAGTAAATACTTGTTGAATGAATGAAGTATATAAGTTCTAACTGTATTTGACATTTAGGCACTCCACCATTCAGTTTAGATGTCTCTTTCCACTCATATTTACCCCTACTACTCCCTTTCCAGGCAAACTACTCAGCTCAGAGAGGCAGTTAAGTGTGTTGACTGAGAGCTTGGCCTGTGGCACCAACTTACCTGGGTCTACCTGTGGGTCTACCTCCCTGGCTCTACCACCAGATGTGTGGCAGGGGCCAAGTTGTTAATTACTTTGTACCTCCTTTTCACTCCTGTAAGATGGAGATGGTAACAGTATGCATCCCACAGGGTTGGAGTGTGGTTAATACATGCGAAGCCCTCAGAACAGTGCCTTATAAATAATAAGCCATTGATTGATGCTTTTCTTTCCTCCTGTTAAGTATTTGCTTATGCCCTTCTTTGATAGTTAATTTTATTTGTCACTGTGACTGGGCCACAGGATGGCCAGCTATCCGTTAAACATTTCTGGGTGTGTCTATGAGGGTGTTTTCAGAAGAGATTAGCATCTGACTTGGTCAACTGAATAAAAGCAGATGGCTCTCTCAATGTGGGTGGGCATTGTGCAATCCACTGAGGGCCTGAATAGTACAAAAAGGCAGGGGAAGGATGGATTCACTCTCTGCCTGACTGCTTGAGCTGGGACATCACTATTCTCCTGCCTTTGGCACTCTTGGTTCTTAGGTCTTCAGACTTGGATCCGAATCTACATCATCAGTTCTCTGGCTCTCAGGCCTTTGGACCACACCACTGGCTTTCCTGGGTCTCCAGTTTGCAGATGGCAAGATGGTACTTCTCAGTCTCCACAATCATGTGAGCCAATTCCTTATAATAAATCTTGTTTTACATTGGTTCTGTTTCTCTGGAGAACACTGGATGGTACACCTTATCCCACTCACCCTGAAGCGCCTTCCACCCTCCTCTTCCTTTACAGCTCTCATCAGATTCCACCTTCCTGTGAAATCTTTGCTTGTCAGCTGCTCAAGAAAAGAATATTCCTTCTCCCAAACCCATTTTGTATTCGTCACCCACCTAGCATCCGTGAGTTTGATTCTTCATTCATGGTACCCATAATCCGGCTCTCTATTGTGACTTCTTGTTTCCCCCATGCTGAATTCTGATTCCCTGGTGCTCATCCATCTTTGAAGTGACCACAATAACTGGCCAGAGTAGGGCAAGAAGCATTTAGTTAGCCTCTTTATGAAATGAGTTTCTTAGCTTAGGTCCCTTACAGGAAACCTTGACTCAAGGGGTTGTGTGCACATGATTGATTGGGGATGTGCTCCTGGGGAAATCAGTAAGGGACTAGGAGAATCAGAGCAGGGAAGGGGAAAAAACGTCACAAGGGTGCGATTTCAAGCAAAGTCCCAGTCTGATTGCTCAGGGGAGTTCTGGAGTGCAAAATACGCCTCGTAGTTTGTCCTAACTAGAGACAGGGAGCTGGGCTTTCACTCTCCCACACTTGCCAGTCCTTGGATGAGAGCCCCCTGGACTGGAGTGGGCATAAACTCCCAGGCAGACCTGCTGTCTGTCCAGGTGGGTACCCCTAATAGCTCACTGGCGTCCTCTGATGAGAGTTGCAGGTGCTGGCTGTTTGAAACAGAGGAATACAGAAGTCAGGGTGGAGGCACAAAGAAAAAGGATTCTAATGGGTTCTGGGTGGATCAATGGCAGTATCATCTATGATTAGTATGGCAATACTCCTTTATTTGTGAGAAATTTAAATATTCAGCTTCAAGGATTTTGTTTAATTGTATTTGTTTGAAGAAAGGCAAACTGCTGACTTGGCTTGCCAACTTTTCCTGTGCCCTCACGTTTCCACCACCACACACCCAACACATTGGTTGGGTAAATGGATGGTCACACCGAGTTCTTTTGATTCTATGTGGACTCAGCCTTGGGCTTTTCAAGGAGTCTGTTCAGCACAGGGGAATGTCAAGCTTCTCTGGGAACATGGCTTCTCTGATCCTTCCTTCCTTGGGTCCAGTTCTGATTTGGGAAGTAATTCCATTTCATTTTGGTACAGCATGGAGAACTTGGTGGGTGGTGGGAGATGAATCTAGAAATGGAAGCAGGGAACTGATCAAGGTGAGGACCCAGAGCCAAAGTCTAACCCTGGAGGGAGTGTCATTCACATGGAGATTGTAACCTCTAGCCTCTTGGGACGGTAACAGGATGTCCTTGTCTTCTGCCTACATGTTGTCTGTCCCTTCCAGCCTTGATATCTCATTGAGGATGCAATTTCTTCGCTGCTCCCCTGTTTCCTCCATGCCTTCAGCTTGGCAAAGCACTACTGACTCTTACAGCTTGACGGATGCTTTCTAGTACTCTTTTTGTCTTTGCATTCTGGATCTACTTCACTTTCTCCTTTGAAGGTGATTTGGAGGCAGGCCTTATTAAAAGTACAGCCTGTCTAAAGGAGACAGCTGTCCCACCTGGAGCTGAGGGTTGGGACTGGGTCTGTGTTACGCAGACAGAAGGCATGTGATGCGGGTAGCAGGGCATGGGGGAACCATGACAGGCCAACAAAGTGCATTGGGGTGGGACCAGAGTGACTGGAGATTGCAGAGCAGTATACACAGAGGTTGAGGAGAAGGAAAGGAGAAGGCAACCTGGAAGAACACAGGGCACAGTGAGAAGCAACAGCATTCAGTTGAAGTGGACACTTTTTGAAAGTTCATTCTCTTGTTTCTCAACTTTGTAATCCACTCACACTCCTTCCCTCCCACCCACAACCCTGCTCTGCAAAGGGTTGTCCAAACAAGACTGCAAAGTTTTGATACTCCTTCTATTGAGAAATGGAGTCCAAGTCCCCTCACCTTGAGTCTGGATGGGCTGATGCAACCAAAACTCTTCTTCAAGCAAGAGAATGCTGTGGAAGTGATGCATACAACTTCTGAGGCTAGCTACAAAAGACTGTGGCGTTTCCTTCTGGTTCTCTGGGGATAGTCATTTGCCACATGAGTCTGACTACCCTGAGCCCCTCATGCTGCATCACCCATGTGCAGGTGTTTAGGTCAACAGCCCCACTGTGATCCCAGTTGGCATCAACCATCAGCCATGTCTATGTGCCATCTTGAATTTCCAGCCCAATCAAGCCTTCACATGACTGTAGGCCCAGCCAGCATCTGACTGCAACCAGATGAGAGTTCTCAAGCAAGAATCTTTTGGTTGAGACTTTCCCAAATTCCTGACCCACACAATCATGAGCAAAATAAAATGGTTGTTTTAAGCTGCTACGTTTTGGGATAATTTGTCACTCAGTAATGGTAATCAGAAAATAAATTATGATGTCAAGTGTTGTGGTGGTGAGGTAGAGCCCTTAGGTGGAAACACGTCCTCTAAGGTATCCCACAGGACGGGAGGCCTCATGTGATGGGGCATTCCGTCTTTCATGCCTCTCCATGCGTAGGCAGCATGTGAGCACTAATCTTCTCTTATCAGGGTGACTTTGGCAAGTGTGACTAAACTTTTCTTGTATTGGCATCTGCACTTATTTGAGGTTAGGTTTAAGGGATTTGATTGACATCTTGTTTCTTTCCACTACAAAATAAGCTAATTTCTTTAGTCTCACACACTATTTCTCTGAAAAAAAGTTATTGATTGTCACCATTCTCTAGCCTGGGCAATCAATGCACACTAGTTTAAAGGAAAAGGGATGATGGATGGGAATACCATTGAGTGCTATTCTGCTTGATGATATGCTGTGATAATTCAGCTTTTAGAAAGCTGTGCTTTTCTAGGAAACCAAATGCAAAAGCATTAGGGGATTTAGTGTCAAGAGGAGTGGTAATGTGTTTGTGAGTTGACATTCGAAGCTTCTTATTACAAGAGGTGTTGGTAAACACAAGACCTGCTAATCAGAGAAGGCCTGGGTTCTGTTCTTTTGGCATCTAGGCCAAGATACTTAACCTCTCTGAGTTTAATTTCCCTTGATGGCTGATAACAAGCCAAGGATAAAACAAGAAAGAGCACATTGGAATTCTAGAATATCTGAGCTAGAAGGCATATTTGAAATCTTCATCTGTATCGGTTAGGATTAGAGCTGGCTGCATTTAACAGAAAACTCGAAATTTAGAGTGGCTTGAGCAAACTAGAATATTCTTTCTCTTTAAAGTAAAGGCAGTCTGGATATGGTAGTCCAGGGCTGGAGTGGCAGCTGCTCCAAGTTATCAGGCTCCAGACTTGTTCTGCCGCCTCTAGTAAATGATGCTTTTCCTCATGTGCCATTATGGCAGCTGGAGCTCCAGATATTGCATCTACATTCCAGATAATGTAATGAAAACTTAGGTTCTTAGAAAGGAAGAAGGAGATAAAGGATATTAGAAGGCAACTAGCACCTTGTGCCGGCAGGAAGTAACAGAGAGCCAAAAATATCCAATTTGATTAGTGAGTTACATCCAAGAAATCTTAAAAATGTTAAATGTCTGGGACTCAGGGAGAGGGGTGGGAGAATTATATGGTATGTTAACTGAACTCTGGAAACTTAGGTGCTCCTGAAAAGTAAGCTTTCCTTAAAAAAATTTCAATCCAGTTAAAGCGACAAAGAGATTATTTTAAAAATAGCAATTGAATGAATTCAGAATGCTGGCTTCCAATTAAGCTCAGTTTCAAAAGTAATTTAAGACCAGCAAATTCAACTCTTTCCCTTCAGATTGTTTTATGCAGATTGACAGAGCTCAGACTCCTAAATTTAATTTCTAGTTTGACCTTTGCAGAAATGAAGTGTCAACTCTCTCCTGGTTGGTTAACAATAATCCCTGGTAGGATTCTAGAATGATCAACCCAGCAGTGTGAGTGTCTGTGTGTGCATGGGGGTGAGGGTGGCCTTGTGGAGAATGACTCAGAATCACCTTAGACATTTTTACAAATTGTGAACATCTCTGTGTCAATCTCCCAAAGTGGGTTGTATTAGAAATAATGAGCATAGAGGGCGTGTATGGTTTGAGAAAGTTTGCCAGAGACCCGTGGATACCCTTGGGTGCCTGCTCCCTGCACAAGATCTGCTAAGGTAGAGTAAAGTAATTGGCAGATGTAACATCAACAGCACAGCAAGATTTCAGTGGTTCTTGTAAGACTGAGATGCCGTCATGGCCACTGCCCAGGAACAGGAGACAAGTAGCAGGAGAGGAGAGGCATGGGCTCCACGGCTCCAGGATCTCTCAGAGCAAAGCAAATGGTTCCATCTAGACAGATATTGTTATAGTCTCCAAAAATGGGGCATGCGCGATGGAGGGCCTGTGGCCCTTGAGAAAAATATTAACCCACCAACAACAGATTTTTATTGAGCCACTATGAAGTCTGATACAGAGGAAGATAAAATGAAAAGCTGGGCACAGCACCTGCCCTCAGGAAGCTTCCAAGCCAGACTGCAGCAGGTGGGCAGTGGACAGGGCAGCAGCTCACCAGCACTGGGGGTGTCCCTGCATGGTGAAAGATTAATTTCTAAATACATCCTACATGTATTAAGTACACCAAGGGTCCTGAGAATGATGGTGACACCATGGCTTCCAGAGAAAAACTGTTTCCTGACACGATCTGCATCTTCTGTGTGTGGGTGAGGCATGAACGTTTTTCACTGACAAGATGCCTGCCGCCTCTTCTGTGCTCCTCTTTGCTCTCACCGTGGGTTTTGTGTTGGGTGACACTCACAGCTGGGTTTTGCTAAGAGTATGTGACCAGATCTCCCTGTACTTTTCCTACATGGAAACTCCGGGCTGGGAGGTGAGGGGCGAAGGAATCTCTGATGATTGGATTTGTCATGACAGAGTATGTCAATCTCCCTCCAGCTCCCAGGGCTTGTTAGAACATGCTGTGAACGTGTTCACTTCCGTAAGGAGAGAACAAATATTCACATTGGAGAAGGCGCCATAGTCAGTGAAGTCAGCAGCAGACCCGAGAATGTGAACACCCTCCAGGGCCCCTTCCTTGGCTAGAAGCTCAGAATTTAGCAATGTGTTAAGAGCTTGGCTCTGGAGTCACACAACCTGTCTTTTAATCCTGGCTCTGCCCCTTAATTAAGAGCAATTACGTTACTTAACCTCTCCATGCCTCAGTTTCTCATCTATAAAATCGGACCAGTGTTAATACTCACCTCGTAGATTCGTGGGGAGGTGTGTTTCTTAGACCAGTACCTGGTGCCTCAATAAAAGTTGGTTCTTAACATTATTAGGTTTCTGGCTGGGTGCTTGTGTAACGCCATGCACAGAGATGGAAATTGCAGAGGGAGACGCATGTCGGGAGTGAGGTTGTAGGCAGGCAGGTCAATATGGAGTTCAGGTGTTTGTGTTTTTTTGAGTCTTTTGTGGCTCACCTAGAAAGGTAATAGATCTTACACAGCAGGCAGCAGGTGAGGGTGAAGTGGAGTACAGCACGGTCAAGGTCAAGTCAATTGACGTGTGTTCTCGTGGTTGTGGTAGGCAGAATTACAAGCTGGCCCCCCAAGATTCCCACCCTCTGGTGCATAATTCGCTCCTCTTGAAGTGGGCGGGGCCTGAGTGTGATGGGGTACCACGCCCATGATTATGCTACTTTATCAGGCAAAGGGATTTGACAGATGTAATTCAGACTCCCAATCAGTTGACTTTAGTAAAGTTGATCGGTAGTGAGATTATCTGGATGGGTCTGCCCTAATCAGGGAGCCCTCTAAAGGGCTGGAGCCTCTCCTGAAGTGAAAGGGAGTCAGCGTGTGAGAGGGATTCCGTGAAAGGCAGCTGCTCTGTTGTGGCTTTCTTTTCTTTCTTTCTTTCTTTCTTTTTTTTGTGAGGAAGATTAGCCCTGAGCTAACTACTGCCAATCCTCCTCTTTTTGCTGAGGAAGACTGGCCCTGAGCTAATATCCATGCCCATCTTCCTCTACTTTATATGTAGGACACCTGCCACAGCATGGTGTGACAAACAGTGCCACGTCCATAGCTGGGATCCGAACTGGCGAACCCCAGGCCGCCAAAGCGGAACGTGCGCACTTAACAGCTGCGTCACCGTCACCGGGCTGGCCCCTCTGTTGTGGCTTTGATGATGGAGGGGGCACGTGGCAAGGAATGCGGGGCCCTTGAGGAGCTGAGAGTGGCCCTTTGGCTGACAGCTAGTAAGAAAATGAGAATCTCAGCCCTACCACTTCCAGGAACTGACTTTGGCCAACAGCCTGAATGAGCTGGGAGGTAGCCTCTTCCCCAGAGCCCTCAGAGAGGATCCCGGCCTGGCCAGCGCCTGAAGTTTGGCCTTATGAGATCCTGATCAGAAAACTCACCCAGGCTGCGCCCAGGCTTCTGATCTAAAAAACTGGGAGCTAACAAATTTGTGCTGTTCTCAGGATGCCAAGTTTGTGATAACTTGCTATGCAGTCATAGAACACTAACAGTGGTCATAATGAACAGAACCAGACTGGGATGTAGATGATGGTATTGGTGTCCTATTACTGCTGTAACGAATCGCCACAGATGGAGCAGCTTCAAACAGCATGGCTGTATCTTACCATTCTGGAGGTCAGAAGTCCAAAGTGGGTCTCCCTGGGTTAAATCAAAGTGTCAGCAGGGCTGCGTTTCTTGTGGAGGCTCTGGAGAGAGTCTGTTGGCCTGCCTTTTCCAGATTCCAGAGGCCACCTGCATTCCTTGGCTTGTGGCCCCTTCCTCAATCTTCAAAACTAGCAAAAGCTGGCTGAGCCTTTCTTGCATTACATCACTCTGACACTGACTCTCCTGCTACCTCTTCTACATCTAAGGACCCTGTGATTACATAGGGTCTGTTTAAATAGTTTGGGCTAAAGTCCTGTCTGGCTACATGCCCAGTTGTATGAGTGGTGTGGGATAGGTTACAGAGAGACTGAAGAAAAGATCTGAAGACGAAGTGTGAGACATATAGGTTTATCGTCTTACATATAGGGAGTGTCCAGGGGTGGCTGGCTGGACCAAGTTTTACACCGGCTACTGCAAGCAGCCAGGGGGTTGCCTGTATAGGAAGGGAACAAAATGCTATGTGCTTGCCAAGAGGGACTGTCCTTGCATGGCCAGTATTCCCAGGATTAGTAGCTTACGTGGAAGGGCTCTGTGTTCCCCCTGAATGTGATGCTCCTTGAGAGAAACAGCTCCAGTACCGGAAGGTTGGTGTCCAGCCCAGAAGCGGGCCAGAAGGACACATGGTTGTCATAGGGCATGTAGGCTGGTGTGGGGAAAGCGTGACCCTACAAGTCCATACTTTAAGGTCAGCTGATTAGCAACCTTAATTCCATCTGTTACCTTAATTTCCCTTTGCTATGGAAACAATTCACGGGTTTCGGGAACTAGAATGTGAACTATCTGAGTGACATCATTCTGTCTACCACAGTAGTCATGTGTTCAAAAACTCAGTTTGACCATTTACTGTCTGTGCAATCTGGGGCAAGTTGCTTAACTTCTCTGAACCTAGTTTCCTTATCTGTAAAATCAGAACACTAAAAGTCACTTGTGTGCTTCTTCAGAGGGTAGAGGTCAATGATAAGGGGTCCAGCCCAGTTCATAGTGATAACTGCCATTCATCCAGTGGCTGCTCCAATTGTCCCTCAGTTTTCTATGACAGCAGGTAACTTTGATAAACATTATTCCTTTGATTCTACTGTTTTATGTATTTTAGTTATTTTTTTGATGACGTGTAGTCCCAGATGACTGCATTATCTAGGGAATTTTTTACTGTCCATCTGGCTATATCAGCATCAGGTTGTTACAACAGCTACAAACAGGCTGCCCCTTTTTGTCTTTCTGGCTTTCTCCAAGCCATCCCTGCTAGTGGGGACAATTCAGCTCAGACTGTGGGTGCTCAGGCTGAGTTACTGCCTGACTGCTCTGGTCTCTGGGGCAGCCTGCCTCGAGCGTTAATTCAGGCTCAGAGTTGTGAACACTGTTGACATTGTTAAGGTTAATGACCGAAAGACAAGCACCAGGGAACAGGACTGCAATAAAGGTAGTGCTGATTGCTTCGGTGAGGAATGTGGAGAGGGCCCAGGAGTGATATGTCAAACAGCTCCCAGTGGCTGCCCTGTTACTGCCTGATGGGGTTGGGGCGGGGGGGCACCAAGATTTGGGAAATACTGTAGGGTTGTTGGGAGAAGAATGGAGAGATTTCTCTGGAAGTTTGCCTTGGTGAAGAGTGCAGATATATAGGGTATGAAACCAAGATACTTCATAGCTCTGTCAAGCATAGTGGGGATACCATGTGTGTATACGTGTGTGTGCATGTGTTAGAAAGTGGAAAGAGGCAGGGGGTCATTACATGCTAGGGTAGGGCAGTCTCACCAACTGCAGTGGGGGGTCGGGCTCAGAGAGACTGTTGTTTTGTCTTTGTTCTTTTTAATGATGACATCTTGCCCTGGGGACTGGCGCAAGAAGGCTAGCCATAGACAGCGATGCTCCGCAGCTCACTATCACCCTGCTGCCCTTGCTCTCATCTCCACGGCTCCAGACTCTGGCTTTGAAATCTTGCTTGTGGCCTCATATGCTTTGGCGGGCGGGGGCGGGGGCATATCCTTTTAGCATCCCTTCCTGGCTTCCTTAACTAGGACTCTTGATTATTTCTGCTCATTTCTCTGATTTCTTTTAACCTCTTCCCCTGAAATTTTCTGTAAGAAGTTCTTATTTTTAACTTTGGTCCTAGGTAACTTGCTGCCTGCAAGGCCTTAACCTCATTCTAGGAGGGGATCATGAATTGATCCAGCCCTTAGGAATTAGGTTTCTTCATCAGACAAGGCTGACACTAGATAGAACTAGATCCGTTAGCAATCGCAGGGAGAAAACCCACTTCCACTGATAGAACACAGAACATAGATATGTGGTGTGGCGATACATACATTGAGGTAGCTTAGACACCAATTAGTCAAAAATCGAGGGTGTTTCAAATAAGTGGGTAGAGAAAAAAAGATGGGAAATCTAACAGCAAGAACTGTAATTGATCTAAGCAGGGACCACATTCTATCTTATCATCATCATGTCATATCACATCACATCATATCATTTCAATCATATATCACATCATATAATATATTCATTCACTTGCTTATTAATTTTTTTCACTTAGTACTTGTGATTTAAGAGCGGGACTTCTGCTTCCGGTTAGAACTAGAATGAGAGACTTGCCGAACAGGAAAGAACAAGGCCAGACCCCATCCTTGAGGGAGTGAGTTATTGGACCACTTACTGAGAGAGAAATTTACGGCAGGGAGCAGTTCTTGGGGTAAAAGCTGGAGAGGGCCTGAGGGCCTTCAGAATCCCTCTGTGTGTTGGGTTGAGTTTCCTCCTAAAGCCCGGCGTGTATGGGGTTTGCCAGTGATGGACAGTCAGTCTCTGAGGTGGGGAGAACCAGGCTTCAAAGTATGAGAATTTGGCTGAGAGACAACATCGGGACAGCATGTTGGATCATATTCTTTACCAACCATATGTTAGGGCAAAACCTTCCCAACCTTTTGGGAGCTGTAGTACTCTATGATTCGATTTGGTGAATTTGCTTCGCTATGAAGAAGTAAAATGGCATTGAGAGGTTTTTGGCATGTATTTTGAAAATACAATAACAACTCTATATAACGGAACCCTTAATCTCCACAGGGTCCTTGTTTACATGGAGGACTACATTTTTTTCGTTTGCCTTGAGGTCAAGGAGGAGTTTGGGGAGTGGTAGGATTTGAGGGATGTGGTAACCCTGGGGAGGGGGTGCAGCTTTGTGGTTTGACACCCTAATTGGGAAAGGAGCTGGGACTAGAGTCGTGGTGGGGGTGGCTCCCTTTGTCAACCCCACTGGTTGACCCAGCTGGATATTACAACAAGCTGACCAAAACTGCTCTCACGGTAGGGCTCCCCACTGTATCCCAGAGAGATGCTGCATTCATGGAGCACCAGAGCAAAGCCTTGCAATGTGAAGAATTTAATCACCCTTGATTCTTTTTTTGGGAGGATAGGGTAGGTGTGAAATAAAATAGATACAATCACCAAAAAGAAAAGAAAACTCTCTTCTTTGAGAAATTAGTTACCATGCAAGGTTGTGAGTGTGCATGAGTGTGAATGTGTGTGTGTGAGTGTGCAAGGATTATATCTAGATGAACAATAGAGGGAGAAATTGGCTTACACCATTGGTCATCGGGAGGTGGGAGAAGTAACAGAATCCTCTCTGAGGCTGAAGGCACACATTCTCCTCAAGGCATTTGCCAGAAATTCTGAGATTTAGGAGGAGGGGTAAGAGTGGGCAGGGCAGGAGAGGGAAGGAGGCCAGCAGTGAGCGTGACGTCACCCCTCCCTCTCTGTCTTAGTCTGTTGGGCTGTCATAACAAAATACCAAAGACTAGATGGCTTTAAACAGCAGACATTTATTGTTCACAGTTCTAGAGGCTGAGTAGTCCAAGATCAGGGTGCTGGCCCATTCTGTTCCCCATGAGAGCCCTCTTCCTGGCTTACAGATGGCCACCTTCTTTCTTTATCCTCACATGGTCGAGAGAGAGAGAACGGGCAAGCTCTCTTGAGTTTCTTCCTACAAGAAAACTAATCCCATCATGAGGCCCCACCCTCATGACCTCATTTAACCCTCATCACCTCCCAAAGTACCGCCTCCAAATACCATCACACTAGAGTTACAGCTTCAACATGAACATTCCTGGGGGGCACAGACATCCAGTCCCAAACACCCTCCAAGTTGAAAGCCACTGTTCCACGTGGTCTGGGGGGACTTCTAATTTTTGCAGGGAATTGACTAAACCATTTGCTGTTTTCTGCACGCTTGGAGCCTTGGTTTATTCGCCAAGTAGAGCAAGCTGTTTCACGCTCACCTCTCAGGGACTGTGAGGCAGCAAGGGAAGAGGTTCCTGGCGATGATTCCCACTTGAAAACTGGAACACATTATTTACGATTCAGAACAGGCAATGAGTATTAGGAGCTGACTTCTAAATTTAGAGATGATTCATGTAATTTGGAACAGTACTGTTTCAAATCACATTTAAAAAAACCCCATGGCAGGTGGCCCTTAGCGTTAAAACATTGTTTGCATTTTTCTGGAAGGAGCTAGAACTTTGGAACATGGTAGATGCTTATACAGGGCAGTAGGAGGACACAAGAGTTTGCTGAGATGACATAGGTTTGAGTTAGCTAAACCAGCCAACCTTGACCTCCACCTGCTTTATTTGGTTTTCTGTAGTTTTAGGATGTCTCTGGAGACCCTATGGGATTCTGTTAATTCATACAACATGATGCTGCTAATCCATTGCAGGAGAATATTATTATAATAAAAAAAGCTTGATCAGAAGGAAAGGTCTATAGGGTGATGAGGCAGTGAGTTCATCTGACTTTTTTTGTGGCAATGAGGTGGTGATGGGGGCTTTGGTCAAATACACTCTGTCCTTGGATCCATCTTCCTTTAAGTTTCTGGGTCGTTTTCTGTTTTGTTGACTGGTTTGGGGTTTGGGATATTTGAGATGCTAGCGGTAGGGCAGGGTGAGCACAGTTGCAACTTCATGGCAGGAAGAAAGATCTAGGAATTGATCAGCTCCAACTTATTTTCATGTAGTAATTCCTTCACATTTAACAAAGTGCTGTGTTCCTTTCACGTGTGTCTAGATGGACTGGAGCCAGAGACAGCCTCTGTTTTAGGAGTGGTCCTTAACCAGAGGTGCCTTTATAAGTCACCAGGAGAACCCAAAGATCCATGCCCCTGTCACAGTCTTAAAGATTTGGATCCAATGTTTTGAGTGAAGCCTGGGAACATTTATCTTGAAAAAACTCTAAGCCAAGTGATTCTGGTCTGCACCCCTGGTTAAAATCCACCGCTGTAAGGGATAGCTCACTGGAGGCCATTGGCTGTAATCTGAGATGCTATCGTTACTCTGAGTGATGTGGACGGTTCCAGGGGGATGGCCTAGTCTAACCTTCTACTTAAAGGGTAAATTATTTCCACAGTGTCTCTGCCATGTGGTTGTCCCGCATCTGCGTGAATATATGCGCCGGAGGGGAGCATCACATCAGGAAAGAATTCAGTTACTCTGTGTGAAAAAAGAATTTTCTTCCTGTGGATCTGGAATCTGCTGGGTGTGACTTACACCCACTGGCAGAAATGGCTACCTAACATGTGGGGCCCAGTGCAAAATGAAAACAGGGGGCCACTTGTCCCAAATTATTTAAAATCTCATTCAATTAAGTAACCAAGTTCAGGGCCCTTCTGAGTGTGGGGCTCTGTGCAACTCTACAGATCGCACGGCCATGAAGCTGGTCCTGTCCACTGGTTCAGTTCTTTTCAGCCTCCAGATCCAATTGCTCTTCTCGCCTTTGAACCTTGTTGGTATAGTCCCGCAAATTCATAAAGCAAGGGGCTATGTTCACGTCGAGAGGCAGAAGCAGTAACTGGAGGCCACTCTGGGATTATTGCTTTTTAGTTAGAACGTGGATATTGACTGGGGACCTGGGTATGATAATTTTGTCTATTGGATAGGGTTGTTTTGAGGATGAAAGGAGTGAATTTAAGTACAGCACCGAGAATAATGTAGAGCACAGAGAAAGCTCTCAATAAATGTCAGCTGACTTTATTCAGTGGGAACTGTTCCTATTTTGACCTATGGTTTATGGCATCCACTGTCTTCTTCCTTTTAAAAATGAAGCTTGATAGCACTTGCTGGTTTCCAAAGTTCCAGTATCACCTCCATTCTTCATAATCTTGCAAGGGATCCCATTGGTGACCCAGCCTCCTGCCTCACTCTGCTCCAATCCATTCTCTACAGAACAGCCAGAGTGAACTTTTAAAAGTGAACACCAAACCATGTCAGTCCCTGCTTAAAAGCCCTCTGTGATGTCCCTGCCCCCTGCCTTCTGGAGAGAGCTCGCGTTCCTTAGCTGGCCCTTGACCCTGAGCTGGGCCTTGCTACTCTCCAACTTTGTCTCACCACTCTTGCTATTCATTCATTCGTGCACGCGTTTAATAAATATTTACCGAGCACTTTCTAGTAGCAACATTTATTAAGCACCCAGCAGTCAGCGTTCGATCAAGGTTAGCAATTATTATTGTTATTGTTGTTGTTCAGTAGTAAGTATATGCCAGGCACTGGGGATTCAGAAGTGAATGGGAGGGACACTGTTCCTGCCCTTGTAGCACTTGCTGCATAGTGAGGAAGACAGAGAGTTAGCACTTAATTACTCATCTTCTGAGCCGATGAACTCTGCAAACAGGCGGTGCTAACTGCTGCCCTGGTCCCTGGTCCCTAGGTCACATGCTATTTTATCTGGAGGGAACATTCTTTCCTGGATCCCTTTTTTTCCAGCTGAATCTGACTGTTTTCAGCTGGGATGGGAAACCTTTCCTGACCACAAATTCCAGATGAGATGTCCCTCCTCTGTGGCCCCACCTTCCAGAAGCACTGCCCAATTACAGATCCATTTCCATGCAAGACTGCCAGCTCCTCCAGGGCAGGCCACATCTAACACATGTCTGTGTCCTCAGCACCTACCCCAGTGAGCAGACTCCAGCATTTGTCGGAAGCGTTTTCGGGCTTGGAAACATGACTATTCTGAGAAGAACTAGGCGCTTACCTGTGATTCCCACGTCTTCTGCACTTTGGATCTTCTCTTTTCTGTCTGATGATTATTTTCTTTGTCAAATAAATGGCTGTTCGAACCTGGACTTTGTCTCTCTGAGGCCCAGGTCATTTCATCTATAAAATGGGCTAATAACACAGCCCTGCCGTCTCGTGAGGCCCCTGTGAGGACTGGATGGAGACATCGGGGGAAAGGACTGGTTTGTGGTAGAAGCACTCGCGGGAGATGGAAGCCGAGCGGAATCAGAGGTCATCCTCAGTCTCTCCTACATCTGTTACCTTGCTCCCCACACTGCCTGCAGGACACCTGCACTTTCCAGGTGGTTCTCATCCCTTGGAGACAGGGCCTATCCAAGCCCCCCACCTGAGCTCATCTGGAAGCCCCGTAATGCACACATACCCACCTTTATTTGACGTCTCTTTTCCTTCCTCCAGCCTCATTCAAAGGAGGGTAAATTAAACTGTTTTTATGAAGAACCCCCTAAGCCTCTTGCAATGTATTTCACTGCAGAACCACAAGCTTTGCTCTCCTATCTTTTTTTCTTCTCTAAGCCTGTTGAAATCTGTGTTTCTAGAACCCAAGGCCCATACCTGACTCTGCCCAGCCCATTCCTCCCGAGTGATGAAGGACTCGCGCATGCCATTGGAACTGTGTACCAAGGGCACTCTTCCATACCCACTGTGAATCTGTGTCGGTGAAACTGGGTCCAGAGGAGCAGTTTCTCTTTTCATTTCTTTTATCTTCCTCAGTCCTATATACTTAAATTGACTATCAACAAAAGACAAGTAAATTGCTTGTGTGTGTGTGTATGTCTTTACATTTAATTCTAATTTTTATATTTTACAGTATAACTATACCGAGAAGAGCACTGGACTAGAAATTATTCATCAATTTATTCATTCAATCAAAATGTATTGAATGCCTGTGTGTGCCAGGGGTTCTTTGAGGTACTAAAGATCACAAACACATATATCACCTCCTGTGTGTCATACTTTCCACGTATTAACTCATTCAATCATCAGAGCATCTCTATGAGGCACATTATTATTTTTTGTCCCCACTTTACAGATGGGAAAACTGAGACAGAGAGAGGCTAAGTAACTTGCCCAAAATGAACAACATCTAGACAGATGATCTAGAATCCAAACTCATGCAGTTTGAACCCTAATGTCTCACCCTCAACCACCGTACTATATCACCCCGAGGCCCAGGGGAGCCATGAGGCCGAGACAGAAAAAGTTCCTGCTTGACTGCATCTTTCATTTCCAGAGGTGGGGAGGGTCCCAGGCCGTCAGAGAGAAGCACAGACAGATAAGCTAATTTCAGGTAGTCGCAAGGACTGTGGAGACATACAAGACAACAGAACACTACATGAAACAGGACGGGGCTGCAGGGGTGCGGAGGGTCTGCTCCAGGGGCCTGTCTGTGGAGGCGACATTTGAGGCAGGACTTGCTGAGCCCGGGGAGGAGGCAGATGCAGAGCTCCTAAAGAGGGAAGATGTCGTGTGTTTGGGGGACAGATGGGCGGGCCAGGCTGCTGATGGCGCTGCAAGGAAGTGTGGACAGCAGGAGGGGAGAGGGGGAGGTGGAGAGGCAGGTCTTCGGGACACAGAGGGCAGGCTTGTACTCTCAATGTGATGAGAAACCAGCGAGGGTCTGAAGCAGGAGACTGATTTTCTCTTGAAAACGTACTCTGAGTTGGGTGTGAAGAGTGCACCACGGAGAACCCGGGGCAGAGGCAGTTAGCAGGCGAGCGCTCCGCTGGGGGACATGATGCTGGGACCTTGTGGCGGGAGGGAGGTGGGGAGAAGTGGCAGGCCGGCAGGCAGCAGGGTATTGTTTGGGGATAAATCAGAGAGCGCTTGCTGATAGACTGGCTGGAAAAGATGAAGAAAAATGAGAAGTGAAGAATCACACCCGGATTTCTGCCCTGAGCAACTGGGTGAATTCCATTGCTACATCAGGAGACTGGATCCGCCTTCTTATTTGGCTCCAGATGTGTAACCTGGAGCAAGTCATTCTGACTTTTCGGTCTCAGTTGCCTTAATGATAAATCAGGGCTTTTGAATTGTTCTCTCTGAGCGTCCTATGAGGCACATTCTTATTTTTGACCCCACTTTGCAGGTGGGAAAACTGAGACAGAGAGAGGCTAAGTAACTTGCCCCAAATGAACAAGCCAATAAATGATAGATCTAGAATCCAAACTTATGCAATTTGAGGGGGATGAAAGGTGGCCCCTCAAGAACTATGTGCCTGTCCTAATACCTGGACCCTGTGAAGGTTATTTTATGTGAAAAAAGGGTCTTTGCAGATGTAGTTAAATTAAGGATCCCGAATACCCAGGGGGTGCTAAATCCAATGAGAAGTGGCCTTGTAAGAGCGAGGCAGAGAAAGATTAGGCAGATGGAAGAGGAGGAGGCAACGTGAAGACAGAGGCAGAGGTCAGAGTGATGCACCGAGAGCCAAGGCCCCCCTTCCTGGAGTCACCGGAAGCTGGAAGAGTTGAGGAACGTATTCTCCCGTCAGCCTTCAGAGGGAGCATGTTTCTGCCAACACCTAGATTTTGGATTTCTGTTCTCCACAACTGTGAGAGAATAAATTTCTGTTGTTTGTGGCTCGTGGTCATTTGTATGGCAGCCCTAGGAAGCAATGCAACTCCAAGATCACTTTCAGATGAAATTGCCTAAGAACCAATGATCACATCGCAGGCTGTAGAAGATGCTGACAGGGTGCCCGTGTCCCCCCGGTTCCCCTCTGAGTTCCCTTGCAGCTTCATGGAGAGTTACTGTGTGTGATGACGTCCTCCCACCTCGGCCACTCATGCCTGTTGCTGAGTTCCCTGGGGCTTTCTCCAGGGCCCTGAGACTTGCCTAGCCTGGGTGTGGGGCAGCCAGAAAATGTCAGGCATTTGACACCTCCAGGGACAACCCTCTACTAATGAAAAACGAGGGTTTGGGTAGATAAATATCCCAGGTTGGCGGATAAGTGTCACTTGACGGGCTGCTCGGAGGAGTGTTTCTGATGGCTGCTAGGAAGCTCACGGCTGTATCGAGCCCAGGTGGGCCTCAGAGGCAACCTGCTCATGATGACCCCCTTTCCTGGCTTTTCTCTTCTCCCTGTCTCTCTTTCCCTGCCCCCTCAATTGTTTCTGGGGAATACCTCCCAAATAAAGGGCCTGCCTCCAACTCCCTGCTTCAGAATCTTTTTTGGGAAGTGAATCCAAACAAAGACACGGGCCAATATTATTCTTAATGACTTTAATTAAGGTACATATTAATGAACATGTGCATTATTATGTTGTCATGTGCAATATACGACAATGGAGGAGAACTCCACGTAGAAAGTCTATTAGCTTCGTCCTCTTCTCTCACTCAGGAGGGTGCAGCTCTCATCAGGGAAGCACTAATCATCCATTCTGAATTCCGGGAAAAGATTCCGACTGAAGACAGATAACCCAAGGCTGTTTTGGCAGAGAAGTTAACACTTGTAGCCAAAATGCAAGTAATGGAAACTTTGAGACTTCAAATAACCCAACAAAGCCCCGTTTGATAACAAAAGTTTCAAAGTGCCCATCTAGTTAATTTATGAGGCTTTTTGAGATGATCAGCTTTAAACATAAACAGAATTGCAGACCCTCTGGAGGCGCGCGCATGCCGCTAACTTCAACATCCCGTTAGTAGTTTGTATCCAATTAGAGGCCCTGGGAGCCGGAGGGCTAAGATCGCATATTGTGAAAATATACTCCTTTGAGGGCTAAGCCAGATGTGTCCCCAGAGAGAGAGATGCCCTCCTGACAGGCTGGCAGATGAGAATACTAACCCGCTGATGGTAACAGCTAGGGTGGATTAGTTACTGACAGAGAGACCTGAAGATCGGGTCACTCTCGCCGGCCTTGAAATAGGAAATGAGGCTGAACAAGTCTTGGAAAACCTTTTGTGGTTTACTCACAAAAACTATCTATTTCAAGATGAGAAAGCAGAGTCTTTCCACTCATTTTTAGCTTTTGCTGATTGTTGATTCCCCTGCATTTTAGTGGCTTATCCGTTGAGCATAGGAAATACTGGACAGAGCAGTTCCACACGGGGAGAAAGCCACCTGCGCAGCGGGCGCCCTGGTGCTGTCCGACCTGAAGAATGAAATCGCCGAGGCTAGCATTTCCAGCTCCCGAGTCACCTCTGTGCCTGAGTCTCTGCGGCCGTCCCTACCCGCCTCCGAATACTGCAACGGAACTGTGACTGAGGACAGCGCGCTGGGAAAAGCTGGGGCTAGTCTTTGAGATGCAAGTCGCTTCACCTCTCACACCTCTAACCTGCAGCTGGTAGGAAGGCCGGGCTCCCTTCAGACCTGAGACAGAAGCGCAAATTCAACAGAGTAACAGCCCTGAGATGGTTTGGAAGAAGCAATGCATCACATCCATGTCAGAAAGTAACATAAATATTTTCTTTTCATGGTGCGCTTGTTTTATTGCTGCTGCGACGATTGTACTTTCACAGCACCTTGAAGATACCTGTCATGGTCTGTGGGGTCTCCATGAGCAGAAGTTTCTGTGCTCTAATCCTCATTGGATGCCGTGAAAAAAACCCATTTCATTTGACTTCTCAGGCATTTTAAGGGTATGACAGAATGAAAGGATGCTAAATAAAAATTCACTCTTCTCTTTGGGAATTAGGAATATGGTTCTGACAAGACAGGCAGCTGGTCACTAGTTATGGGTAAAAATCAGTCACCTGGGCCGGGGTTGAGGGAGAAGGGAAGAAGTGACTTGTGTTCTCTAGACCGGCAGGCCTGGCTACTTGAGTTAAGGGGTCGCTGCTGATAGGAATATCCCTCTACGTCTGCCAGGCTCCTGTGTGATGCCCGCAGCCTTCTGCTTGGGGAAGACCCTTTTCCCAATGCAAGTGTCCTGCTCCTTATATCCACTCCCTCTTTCTCCTCCAAGCTCCCCTCAGGAAAGGACACGATTTATAAACAAACTTCATCTCAAGGTGGAAATGTTGGTCAAGCTAAATGCGATAGGTCCTAAAAAATACTAGCATTTAATGAAGATTAACATTTAGGCTGGAAGAATGAATCTCTAGTGTTCTTTGGAGAAGCCTTTTGCTTTTGGTTTTGATGGTGAGGCAGGCCAGAAGCACAGCACAGAGGCGGTCACTACACCTGTGGCTACTTTGGTTAGAGTCTGGGCATTGCTTTCCCATCAAATACTTGCTGGAATCACTCTCCTCATGAGCTTCTTCATCCGTGGCTCTTTCATGGACAAATCAAGTCCACAGTCAAAGAGAATCGTTGTTCCCTTGCCAATTTTATCTTGGGCTGTATGGCTATATGAGTGATAGGAACTAAATTGTTTTATAGTGTGAAAACTCACAGAAGCCTGACTCCATCATGAATTCTCCATTCGCCTTGTTGGAAGTTTCGGAGATCAGATGGTGGGGGCAGTGAGTGGGGAGCAGCTGTTCTGGATGTAATGAGGATGAATGGACATTCGTCTGAGACGGGGAGGTGATGGGAACCTGTGGGAGGTGACCATGCTGCCTTGTCATTTGTAGGATTGAAGGCACGAAGTCTCCTGCCAGGGCTGTGTGGTGGGCTTTCAAGAAATCTTAAGAAATGATGGGTATGAGTTAATGACCGGAACCTCTGAGAGAGGTTTTTTTGTGACGTATGGGCATCACAGAGGGGACTTCTCCTGAGACGGAAGTGGAGGAGTCGTTTAAGGGATTAATGGGTTTTCCTGGGCTTCCCTTCAGTGTTCATCTGTTCGTTTCATCTGACAAGTGCTTAGCTAAAGAGCACACCTGCCTAGATGTAGGGTCTGCTTCTCCAAATAGGAGTTGGGTTGGGCCACCTGTGGATTGCGGATCCAGGAGCCACACACTTCCTAGAAGAGGAAGAACCTGAAGTGCCAAGCTGTGATGAGATCCTCACCTTTGTTATCCATTTATTCCTCGACACGGTGCTGAGGGGTCCTTGCCCCAGCACTTTGGAAATTAGGAAACTAGGGTTCAAAGCAAGGAAGTGGCATGCCCGTAGGAAAATATCTAGGGACTGACTTCAAAACCTGTGCCTTTTAAGTTCTGCCAATTAAATTTCTGGCATCCTGGTGTCTGTGAGTGAACTATGGCGGGGAGAAACTCTGCTTGTGGCACCTTCTGGCCTTGAGTCCTGCTGACGTGGCCTCCTTCTCCTGGCTGCCCCTGTGTCTGGTTGCAGTCAGTGTGGCTGCTGCCGTCTCTGCTCTGTACTGCTGCCTCCTCTCCAGTGCCACTGCTCCCAGTGGCGAGCCCAGGCCGTGCCCATCTGTGGTAGGCAGCCCCTCGCGTTAGTCGAAACAGCTTTGGAGACTGTGTTATGTGTACTGGCTGTGTGTGCTTGTCAAGAGCACAGGATCTGAAATGCGGGAGACCCCAGTTCGTATCCTGACTCTGCCACTACAAATTGTGTGACCTTGACCAAGTTATTGAGACACTCTGAGCCTCAGGTTTTTTATGTGCAAAATGGGGTTGACACCAGAACAGACCTCAGATGGTGGCTGTGAAGATTAAATGAGATCATGCACGTAAAGAGGTCAGCACATCACCCACTACGTAGTAAATTCTCAGTCAATCTAAGTTATCATTCCCATCATTGTCAATGTCATCGATTATCTAGTATTCCATAGCTGTTCTGGACACAGAAGAGCAGAGACAAACTTTAGATCACCGAGAGAAGGGTGGACAGGATGAAGGGATTCTGAAGCTGGTCACATGGAACTTTGGCAATGTTTAGGAGAAATTTTGTCAAGAAGCTTTCAGTGTGGTCTTCAACATCAGACTCTTCCTCATGGCTCCCTGGGGCTGAATCACAACCATGGAGAAAAAGCCATAGAAATTAACTCTGGATCAACAAGCACGTCAGCTGTGGGATGGTTTGCAAATAATAGCTGAACTTGCCGAACAAAGATAGCCGTGGTTCCCAGCTCATGGGGTTTTCTGAGGGATTTAGTAACAGAGAGGAAGCTCCTGCACGGTGCCTGGCACTTGGTTGCTGCTTAGGAACTGGTAGCTGCTGTGATCATTATCATGCACACCGTGATTTACACTTTATGAGATGCCTCCACGTCCTGCAGCAGGGTGCCGGGCCATCTGAGCAGAGATGCTGAGGGGCTGTGAAGATGCTTGGTTCGACAATCCCTCCTGGGGATACACAGGCAGGCACTGAAACACGAAAGGAGCCCTTGGGAGAAAATTATTGGAGTTCCTTGGGACTTTCTGTTTTCTCCTCATGACAGCCAAGTGAAGGGACCTTCGCTCTTGTAATGCTTGACCTGTGTCCCTGGATAGTGGACACACAAGAACTAGCATGGGATTTCTACCCAGAGAGGGCAGAAGGCCATGCTCTAGTTAGCACTGACCCCACTCCCTGAAGCCAGGACAAAGATGGGCGTAGTAGTCTATATATTCTAGAGACAAGAGGGAGACCTTGTGGTGTGGGTGTGGGTGTGTGTGGACCCGGGTTAAAGGGATCCTGCCTGGAGGGGCGAAGAGCATCTTAACAGTGAGAATCTGAGAGATGGAAGCCGGAAGTCAAAGGACTGGGGGAGAGCTTGGAAGCTGTTGGTGGGAGAGGCCTCGCCTCTGTGGAGGGAGCTGAGGTTCTCAATGGGAGAAACTGAAAAAACCCACTGACCTGCCCCACAAGACCAAAGTCAGCTCTGGGCACCCTCTACCTGCAGAGAGCCAATACCCCATAGCCACACGACCCGCCTCTCAAGCTGTTCTCGTCCCTTCCCTCCCTGGGCTGGACACCAGAGGGGTCAGAGGCAGGGAGAGTATATCATTGATTTTCCAAACTAGGGCATTGTTTGAGTGAAAGGGTCACTCTCATTAATCATGTCTGGGCAACCGGCATAAATTGGGACTCTTCTGGGCAAACTGGTTTGTACGGTCACCCTGGGCAGCAACGATGGGCTGGGAGAGAGGAAGGAGGAGGAGCAAGGAGAGAGCTGGACGCCACGCTCCAGCGGCTCCTCCACTGCAGGTTTAACACAGGTCCCCACCCTTCCCGGGGAGGAGGGGAGAAGCTTCAGCCGAACGACATCGGGGTTTTGCTATGCTGAAATGTTACTGTTCCCATGACTAATATTGGCCAGTCCAGAAAAGCTTTGGAAACTCCTAAGATTTCATCCAGCGACAGGAAAGAATAACTCGGAGAAGGGGAGGTTGCAGGGGAGTGCAGAGAAAAAGTAAATCTGCCTTATGAGTCCACTTGATAAAGTGTGGCACTTTCATCAAACGGCACTGTGTCTGGTGTCCGATTACCATAAGGATGGTGCCCATTTACTGGTCACAGGGTGGGAAGGCAAGGAAGTTCCAGCTCTTGGGCCTTCCTGCCACGCCTGCAGCTTCAGGGTTCCATCAGCCCATCATGCCCATCAGCCCTTCTGTGCATTTCTGTGTACTGGCACTGTCCCAGGCACTGGGATGGGCTCCAGGATCCGCTTGGGAGGGATGCCGTGGAGACAAGCCCTACCCCTGCTGGAAGTTGGCTTAGATGATGCTAATGGTTACCATCTGCTGGGCCCTTATCATTGGCTCAGGCGCTTCATCATCCCCAGTTCTCACAAGGCCCCAGGAAGCAGATATTATGATTTCTTTTTGTAGACAAAGGATTTGAGGCCAAGGGAGATTAAGTGTGCCTGTGACATGGCTTCCACTGTAGCAGGGCCCGGAAGCGAATCCACGTCGTTTAATTATGCAATCCATGGTCTTTTCACTCCTCTCTAAGGCCTCTCTCGACAAACCTCTCTAGTTTCTCCTGGTTCCTGTGAATGTGGTTTTGAAGGAGACGTTTTTAGGGTAGTCAGTGTTCTCCTGCCCCAGTGCCATTCATGGAAACTCTCCACTGGCAATTGTCTTTGTCACCAAAGGAAAGTAGGCAGCTGGGAATGCTTGGAGGGTTGGGGACATGTGTCATTTGCTTTGCTAATGAGGCTGGTGTATTCTAGGGGCTGCTTCACCCTGAAATAATGGGCAAGAGATTAAAATTGATTTCTAACCCCATGCTGTCAGGGAACACCTCGCCACTGCCGTCTGGAATCCTATCTCTCTGCCCACTTCTGCGGAGAGGTTGGATGCCATTTAAAAAGGTGTCAACATGTTTGTCCTTGATGGATGAGCTGACTTAACAAAAGCCTCAGGCTCAATGCAGGCCTCGGGATGATCAGCTCCGGAAGAAACCCATGCCACTCTGACCGCATTAATAGGAGCGCCATACCAGCCCAGGGAGGTGACGGTCTGCGGGACCCATCAGCCTGCTTTACCTTGTGCCCACCCGGGGATGTTAACAAGATAAGGTCCGTTTAGGAGAGGGTAACAAGCATTGCGAAGGATCTGGAATTTGATTGTGTGATGAATGTTTGAGAGTTAATTAATGAGTCTTCATCTGGGAGGAAAGAAGAACAAGAAGGTCATCTTCGAAGTTTAGAAGGGCTGTCTTGAAGCCAAGAGCAGAGGTTTTATTCAGTGTGTCTTCAGTAGGCTGTGGGTAGAAGTCATGGGAGGGCAGAGTTCAGCTTCGTACAAGGAAGAGCTCTCTCCCCATCAGGCCTGCCTGACATTGAAGTGCTGGGCTTGAGGGCACCTCAGCCCTTCGTCCCTGGGGTCTGCAGTGAGCACCCTTTGTTGCTCATCTGCCTGCACAGGAACCCATGGCAGAGAGAGGGTCTTTGGCTCGGGGAAGTCATCTGGGCCTCGTCTGCCTACAGCCTGCTCTGGCCCTCCTCCGACATCGGCCCTCTTAATTCTCAACCATCTCATCTCGGCTCCTCTCAGTCTCTTACATTTGTCTTTTCCTCTGTTTGCCCCTCCTCTTCTCCTTCTATCTCCTCTCCTGGAGCACTTTCTTCCATTCCTTACTCTAAAGTTTCCTGTCACCATTTATAGGCTGATGACCTCTATATTGGACGGATTACATTTAGCTACATAGAAGAGAAAACTCCCAAATTCCAGTGGCTAAGCAAGGGAGGAGGGTTGTTCTTTGTCCTATTAATGATTCCAGAGGTGGGCAGTGGAGGGCTGGGGCCAGCTCTGCAATGCTGTCAGGAACAAGCACTCATGCTCTGCCCTAACATTCTCACAGCCTGACTTCTACCTCATGGTCAAAGATGGGTGCTTGGGGTCCCAACCATCATATCTGCATCCCAGGCAGCAGAAAAGAGGACCTGACAAATGTTTCTTCACAACATTTTGTTGTATCTCATTAACCAAATCTTAGGCTTGGAAGAGCACCCTTTAGCCAGGTTCAAAGCTGCCCTGAAAAAAAATAGAGTTCTGTTCCTGAGCTAGAAAAAAGAAAGAATACAGGGACAAGCAAATGACATAAATCTGCCCAAATTCCCAAATGCCAGCCCAGACCTCTCTATTGAGCTCTAGCCTGTGTCCAACACTCCCCTGGACGTCTCCCAGGCACCCCAGAATGTCCCCACCATGATCCTCTCTCTGGCCCCTCCTTTTCAGTACTGGCACCTCCACTCACCCTGTCACCCAAGTGAAGCCCGGTTATCCTCATGATTCTTCTCTCACTCTCCCCAGAACTCAATCAGTCACCAAGTTCCAGACGCATCCTGGAATCCATCTCCTCCCCATCTCGTCTGCCTCTTTCCTAGTCCACACCACCACCATCTCAGGCCCGGGTTGCTGGAAACACCCGATCATGACCCTCTGCAGCTTGAACAGAGAACGAGATCATCATATTGTGCCCGAGACTAGATCCCCTCTCTTCAGCCTGCCCTGCAGTGCCCTCCCGAGCACAGCTTGCTGGCCCTCCATCTGAATCTTCTCTGCCCACCCCGCGCCCCAATCTCCTCTGCTGTCCTTGGTAGCTTTTAGGCCTTTGCTTCCTCTTATCTCTGGACATCATAACTTGCTTTTCCTCTGCATGTGACACCTCCTTCCACCTCTTTCCTCTCTGCCTGACTCAGCCCTATTACTCAGTCTGCAGGTCTCCCTGTAGAAGTCACTTGCTATTTTTCCCCAAGCTAACATGAAAATTTACAATGTGCATGGCAGTGTGGTTAGCCATTTACAGGGATTATCTCATTTTATTTTTCTCTAGGACCTAGGAGGTGGGAACGATTATTGTTCTCACTTTACATATATGGAAACTTGAGGTGTAGGTCACATAGATGGTAAGTGGCACTCCAGAAGCCAAACCCAGTATTGTGCCATCAAAGCCCTGTCTTTAGCACTCAGGTAAATGAATGTGCCTCCCAGGAAGCCTTCTGCTGCTTCTCCTACCATAGGCTCTGCTGGGGCTTGCAGTGTGATCCTGGAGTCCCCTGACACAGTGCTCTCTCTGTCAGACATCTGATGGGCTCCTCCCAGACCTGAAAGCCAGCATCACTGTAACCTCTGGATTCTCAAAGCATCCTGCATGCAGGATTTCCTGCATGTGCACAGTTACAGAGCTGGCTTTGGGGATCGGACAGCCTGGGCACTTATCTGCTCCCCACCATTTATTGTCACCTTGGGCAATTATTTAACCTCTCCACGCCTGTGTAAAATGTGTGAAAAGTATATAATGGAGGCTAAGGGTAGCTTCTGCATAGGGTTGTTATGAAGAAGGGACTAGGAAATGCTGTGGACTGAATGTTCATCTCCCTCAAATTCATATGCTGAAACCATAACCCCCATTGTGATGGTGTTTGGAGGTGGAGCCTTTGGGATTAAGCCCTGTCTCTTTGCCCTCCACCATGTGCGGACACAACGAGAAGGTGGCCATCCACAGGCCAGAAAGTGGGTTCTCAGCAGACAGTGGATCTGTGTGCACATTGGTCTTGGACTTCCCAGCCTCCAGACTGTGGGGCATCAATGTTTGTTATTTAAGCCACTCAGTCTGTGGTATTCTGGTGCAGCCTGAACTGAGTGAGAGAGGTAATGATGTAAAGCACTTGATACAGTGCCCGCACTTGGTAGGCCCTCCAAGCTCAGCAGCTGTCATTCTCCTTGTTATTATTATTATAGTACATGGACCACAGGGCCTCTAATGCTCTGTTGCAATTATTCCTGTACATGCTTGTCTCTGTCACCAGACCCTCGGTTTCTTGAAGGCAGCACCATGTTGGGCCAGCTTTGGATCTCCAGCATCTGGGAACTCTCCAGAGCATAGCCCTGTTTCACAGCAATTGGTAGAAGGAATGGATGGTGACTTATCATCCCCACAGTCCCTTCTCAAGGAGCAGCATTGGAAAGTCGGATTTTTGAGTGGAGGCTGTGACATAGATTGGTTTGCCTTGGGAAAGGTCATACTGGAAAGTGCAGCTGTTTCCTCTCCTGCATGCTGCTGGCTCTGCGTTTGCTTAGATTTCCAGAGTAGCAGAGGAGCAACTTCTTTCCGGAAAAGGCCTTGGAGGGTGTACAGGTCGTTAGTCTGAGAGGCAGAGATAAAGGTGTAAATTGCATTTTCTCTGTCTGAGCCATCTTTCAGTTGTCTGAGAGAGCCCTTCTGCAAGAAGGCTTAGAATGCAGTGGTTGAGAGTGGGTGCTCCAGAAGCAGACAGCCCTGGGGCCAATCTGAGTTCCACTGCGAACCACTCATGTGACCTAGGGCAAGCGACTTAGCAACCCCCAGCCTCAGTTTCCTCCATTAAACGAGGCTAAGTTTTATTATTGGGACTAATTATAATTGTTATAGGATCTACTTCATAGAGATACTGCGAGAATTAAAAGAAAACATGCAAAGCACTTGGCACAATTTTCAGCTTAAATGCTGGTTGTTTTTATTATCATTAACTTCTCCTTCAAAGGGTTTCCCAGTCTGGTCACAAGTCAACAGATTAGCTTTCAGGCTAATCATTAATTCATTCTGCTATTAATCAATTTTTCAGTAACTGCAAGGCCTTATGCTGAGTTCTTTAGGCACATGAACCACACAACAATCTAGCCCTCAATGTGCTTCCACTTTTGACAACGAAGACGATACAGCTTCATAAATTAGAGCAAGTGGCTAAACTTCTCTGGGCCTCAATTGTCTTGCTTATAAAATGGAAGATTGTGGGCCAAGAGCAAAAAGTCATTGAGCAGTGTTTTGAGGAGGCAGAGAACAGTGCATGGATGGCTAGAATGAGGGTGGTTTGAAGTAAATGGTGTGGAATTCTAAAGGGTGGAGATTATTGAAAGATGGCTGAGAAACTCTCCAACTGTATCATGCTCTGAGCCTTTGCATATGCTGAACTTCCCCCCGCCCCCCACTGGCATGCAGCCCCCTTTGTCCTCCTGCCCCTTTCAACCTTATAACTTCTATTGACCCCACAGGGCTCAACCCAAGCATTCCTTCTGCTGGGAAGGTCTTCCCTGCCCTACCTCTACTTTATTTCCGTGTATACCCATAATATAGAAGTTACTATTCAGGATTTTATTTGTCTACTAGCAACCAAACATTGAGTTCTTCAAGAACCAGGACTACCTTATTTATTAGTTCTTCCCTGACATCTGACATGCAGGTATTTAATATTTGAATGAATGACAAATTATCATTTAAATGAATCAATAAATAAGTGAATGAAGTATACTTACCCCACAATTAATTGCCCCTTTCTTTGAGGGCTGGGTGTCTGCTGTTTGGAGCTGCCACATACCTATTTCTCTTTCTCTCCATGACAGCATGGCATTTTCATTTGGTGGTGGTGGGGGCATCCACCGTTTCCCCATGTGGCCCATGTCATCCAGGAGAAAATGACACTACTTTCCTCTTCCTCAATTACTGAGTAAAATCTCACCCTCATGAGCAGAGGATTGGTTAAGAAAAAGACACATGACTGGAGTTGTCCAATCAGATCAAAGCCCAAGACATTTGCTCTAAGCTTGGTGGAGGAAGCGCCCTTCCCAGTTGGACTAAGTAAACTACGGGGAGGGCAAGGTCAGAGCTCAAGTTCGCAACAATTGGAGCCAGCAATTCAAATTCTGTCAGAATCTTTCCTGTCTCTCAGCAAGGTTTCTCTCTGCATGTTGACCTTATTCTCTCAGATCAGCATTCTTCACACTTCCAGAGACTTGGCGATCACACATCCTATGCTTCACACCTGGAGAAAGGAATTAAAATGCTGGTCTACAGCCTCAAGGTGGTAAGAGGGGCTGATCAGAATGAAGTGTTCTAAGTCCATCTGACTGTTTAGGAGGAAGGTAGAGACACTGATTAACTTTAGATCTTATTTAGCCAAGTAGGCATGTTAAAATTTGGAGGATCCTACCTCCAAAACAAATAGAAACTGAATACATTAACTTCTAAGCAACAGAGGGAAGTAAATGTATAAAGGAAAATTGATTAACCTAAAGACACAGGAAAGGAAACATTATAAAGTGTGAAAATAATAGTGAGAAAGCACAAAATAGAATGGTAAAAAGAAGTCTATATAAATCAGTTTGCACACTCATTGTAAGTGGACTCAACTCATAAGTTGAAAGGCAGACATTGAGAAACTGAATAGAAAAGAAAAATCCATCTCAGAACACGTTACAAGTGACAGACTCAAAACCTAGAGGCAGAGAGAGGTGAAAAGTATGAGGATGAAAAAGATAGACATGGCCCCTAGCTCCCAAGAGAAGGCTGCTCTATGAACACCGGGCCAGTGCTTTCTAAGGCAAGGAGACTAATTAGGCATAGTGATGAATCTACAGGATGTTAAAAGTAACACTTCAGAAATAAACAACAATTTTAAACTTTAAATAATCATAAGTCTCAAAAATATATAAAAGCAAAACATGACTGAATTGCAAGGAGAATTGGACAAATTCCTAATGATTTTAGGGGATTTTATATCACTATTGGTACTAAATCAAGCAGGTAAAAATTTATAAGGACATAGATCAGTTATATATCTTCTGAAGCTCTCCAAGATACAAAAGCTAACTCTGTACCCAAGAATTAGCGAATATATATTTATTTCTAGCATACATGGCACATTTGCAAAGATTGACCAGATACTAGCAAATTTCAGAAAATATCAAAGAATATCATATAGACCACATTTTCTGTCTACTATATAATTAAGTTAGATATGAGCAGAAAGAACTTAAGAAGCTCCACATATTTGCAACTTAAAATTATACTTTTAAATATTTCATGAGGAAAGAAGAAATCTTAATGGAAATTTGGATATACTTAGTACTGAGCAATAGCACAGTTACTACATATAAAAATTGGTTGGGTTCAACCGGGTGGAAACTGGGTGCAGGGTACATGGACCTCTCTGTGCTTTCTTTGTAATTTCCTGTGAGTCTATAATTATTTCAAAATAAAAAGTTTAAGTGTAAGCTTTCTCATGTATGTTCTTTGTGTCTACTTCCTCTCAGTGGACACTTGTGGGGTGCTAACCTTGTATCTCTAACCTGAAGTGACATCTCAGGTTCATGACTTGACAGGTGCAGGAGGAACAACCACAGGCAGTAAAGTGGAGAGGGAGAGCCCAACACCTCTCTTGTGAGCAGAGACCTCTCCCAAGAAGTTGGAGAGACGTCGCTCGGGCCAGTGTGTGGTCTTGGCAGCTCCCTAAACTTCGCTGAGACTCACAATCCTCAGCTGTAACACGGTAGTTATGTGGCTTAACTCACTTGGTTGTTGCCAGGTCTAAAAAGAATAAAGTTTTAAACAAATGTCTGGCCCACAGTAGATGCTCAACTCGCTGCAGAGCCCTTCCTGTTCCCCCGCCATGACCATCCCCCATCTCCATTATCACTGTACTTTCCACATCGGCTTACAGGAGTGTTGCTGCCCCCTCTTTTTGGAGGAGCTAGGCATTTTAAACCACAGCAGATGTGGGTTTTGGAGGGTGGTCATTTTATAATGACCTGGAAGGAAGTTGAAGGGGAACAAGCCAGGCAGTCCCATGTGGCCCAGAGGCAGACAGGAGGTGTCTGAGAAAGGGTCTGGTGGTAACCAGAATAAGGATTTAGAGAAAGCAGGAGGTGAAGAGAATGAGTGGAGAGAAGGAAGCCAGAGAATCATCTAGAGACTAGGCTCTGATGGATTTGCCACAAGAAGGGGGCCTGAGAAAGACTAGATAGTGCAAGTTTAGGTGCGAGAACTTGGGTGAATGTCTGTGGTCTGGAGAGAAAGGACTTTTCTCTTTTGGAGAGATGTGGTCCTAAGAAATGATGATTAACCTTATGTGAGAAGGACAGCCCAGTGCCCTCTTGTCCTGATGTCTCATCACAAGTACGGCAATCTGCGTGTCCCAAACAGCTCTCTGCGTTTGAGTGTGTTGGTGATTCGCCGTGGAGGATGGCTGTCTGTGGTTTGGCAGTAAGGGGCAAGCTGTGTTCCAAGACCACAGTCCAAGAGGAGGATACTGTTGTCCCTGTGATAGTGACCACTGGGAAGGCCTGTGACAAGCGGGAGGAGTCCTTGCTTCAGTGGGTCGTTTCATCATGTTGGTGCCAGCAACAGGTTATCCACATGCTGGCTGGACCCAGTATGTGTTGGTGTCTTCCTGGGTGTGGATCTCTAAGAGAGTCCAGAAGGAGGAAGAGGAAGATGAGGCAGCAGGCTGGCACTATAAATTTGGAGAGGAAAGAAGAGCTGAGATTTAAAAACAATCCCACAAAGCACGTGAATTCCCATACAGTCTCTGCCCTGTACTACTGAGGCAGCCACAGAAGGCCGTACCCAAAACACACAAACCACTCCATCAAAAGTTGCACAAAATAGAAACAGTAAAGGAGTAAATTTACTCCCCAGGGTAAGTCATCTTAAAAAATTGGTACAGATGAAGCTTGCACAACAATTTGACTAAACATTTTCCCTTTGTTATCCAGCTCGTCTAGCATCATTTGGAAGGAATCAGAACAGGTGCCAGGACCTGGAACACTCTGTGGGACCCAGAGCAACCTCCTCTGGCTGCCTGGGCTGTCACAGGAAAGCCATCCATAGTTTTTCCTTGGGGGAAGGGACAAGGCAGTGCTGTACCAACTGTCCAGGATTCACAGCTTTCTTGAACACATGAAAGCCCTGAGCAACTTCCTCTACAGAGTAGACATGGACCTGAATAATTATGGCCATGAGGTTTAAAAAACTAAACCTCATTTTAACTCACCGTGTAAGGACAGTTTATTTCTGTGCATAATATTACCTATTACAATGCACAGGCTGATGTGCTTTGAGAAGATGTTTTACTGGAAAAGTGAAGTTTTGAGATCCTCATTGTAGTTTGGGAGTGTGTAAAATGGACTTTCTTTACAGCCTTGCATTTCCTTTAAGCAGGGTGAGCTTTCTGTGCATAAATCTCTGCTCCTGGGCAGGTCCAGGAGCTTTGCTGGGTTTTCCTAGAGCTCAGGGAAAGGAAAATGATTTATTTGATCATGGATGAAGCCAAATATTTGCACACCTTGCAGTTCACCTATTGCTCACCTGGTGGTTTGGCCATGACTGGGGAAGCCTGCAGCCCGTGGGGAGAAGATTAGCTGAGCCGGCCTGGTGGGCAAGTTCAGCCTCAATGCTGTTTAAATATCTCTGACCTCAGGGGGCCCTGGAGAGATTAATGAAAGGCAGCGAAGACCATTTCACCATGCACAATGCTTATGTGGCTGCCGCCGCTCTGGGCCTGGCCGGTAGCTGTTGGTGCTCTTCCCTGCCCACCCTGTCAGGCAGCTGCCAGGGACTGCAGGTAATTGCTTGCTGCTGCCAGCCGAGGGTGAAGGGTGGGAGCTCAGACAGCTCTCCGGAACAGGTGGGCTGGTATTTGTTGCTTGGTGATCTCTGAAGTAAAGGAAGCCCCGTATTTCTGGCAGGACATATGTACTACACAGCTTGGGATTCAACGACACGGGTCGTTGGGAAGCCTGCTGAGTACATGCTGCTTCGCTTGCTTGTAAAAGATGTTTTTCCTTTGGAAGTGTCAAAGAAATGTGGAAGTTCTGATTTAGAAGTGTAGAATTTTAGAGCAGTAAGGACCATGAAATCTGAGTGCTTGGTCATGGTCAAAGCCAGTGTTCAGGGCATAGCTCAGATAAGAGGCCTTGTCTGCCCATTTCCAGGTCACATGGTGCCCTTTTCTCTCCCACCTATTCTCCTGAATCACTGCAATTGCAGAGCACATCTGTGATTAACTACGCCAACCTGGAGCCTTCCAGAAGTAAGCCGGCTCACAGAGGGGGCTCCCGGGCCTAGAGGTCTGGAGAGGGGTGCCTCAGCTTCCTGATTCCAGCCTTTGGGAAGTCTGCAGCTGTCCCACCATTTCTGTCATTTCTCTAAGACTCAGACTCTCCTGGTTCCCTCTGTCTGCAGGATTCTGGGCCTGTGAGGATCGTCTCTGAACCTAAAACTTAGCCTCCTCACTAGCTCCTCACACAGCAAAAAGAAAGAAAACAATCCACGGAGGCCAAGGCTCTTCTGACTTCAATGCGCTTTGATAAGCCTTGGTGGGAGAGAGCTGAGGGGCAGCGAAGAAAGAACTGATTGAAGAGATGTGTATACAGCAGCAGTGTAAACAAGTATTTGCAGGAAGCAATATCAATATCAATTCCTTTTTTTTTTTCTTTTGAATAGACTTCATTTTTTAGAGCCGTTTTAGGTTCATGGCAAAATTGAGCAGAAAGTCAGAGTTCCCATATATTCCTTCTACCTCTTAGTCTCTTCTGCGAGGAATATCCTGCACCGGAGTGGTGCATTTACTGCAGCTGACGAACCTACAGTGACATGTCATTATCACCAAGGTCCATAGTTACTGTTACAGTTCACTCTTGGTGGTGTACATTCTGTGGGTTTGGACAAATGGATAATGACGTGCGTCCACCATTGTAGTATTGTAAAGAATTGTTTCACTGCCCTAAGAATCCTCTGTGCTCTACCTATTCACCACAGCGGCCCCCAAAGCCCTGGCAACCACTAAGCATTTTACTGTCTCCATAGTTTAGCCTTTTCCACCATGTCATAGAGTTGGAGTCATACAGTGTGTAGCCTTTTCAGACAGCCTCCTTTCACTTAGTAATGTGCATTTAAGCTTCCTCTATGTAATACCAATTCTTTTTTTTTTATGCTTCATTATATTCTTTATTTTCTTATCCATACTTTTTTTTTTGTGCTATTGGACTTGTGACTCTTTTTTTTTTTAATTTTAATTTTTTTCGGACGTACATCATATTTCGAATTCTGTATACATTACATCATGCTCACCACCCGAACACTAATTATAGTGCATCCCCTCACATGTGAGCCTAATCACCCCTTTTGCCCTCCCTCCTCCCCTCTTCCCAAAGGTAACCACCAGTCCAATCTCCAGTGCTATGTGTTTTTTTTTGGTGGTGTTTTTATCTTCTACTTATGAGTGAGATCATATGGTATTTGGCTTTCTCCCTCTGACTTATTTCACTCAGCATAGTACCCTCAAGGTCCATCCATGTCGTCACAAATGGCCGGATTTCGTTATTTCCTCTGGCTGAGTAGTAGTCCATTGTGTACAAATACCACCTCTTCTTTATCCATTCGTCCCTTGATGGGCACCTAGGTTTCTTCCGTGTCTTGGCTACTGTGAATAATGCCACAATGAACATAGGAGTGCAAGTATCTTCATGCCTTTGTGTTTTCAAGTTCTTTGGATAAAAACCCAGCAGTGGGATAGCTGGATCATATGGTAGATCTATCCTTAATTTTCTGAGGATACTCCATACTGCTTTCCATAGTGGCTGCACCAGTTTGCACTGCCACCAGCAGTGAACAAGGGCTCCCTTCTCTCCACACCCTCTCCAACATTTGTCGTTTCCTGTCTTGTTAATTATAGCCATTCTGATCAGAGTGAGGTGATACCTCATTGTAGTTTTGATTTGCATTTCCCTGATAGCTAACGATGTTGAGCATCTTTTCATATGCCTGTTGGCCATCTGTATATCTTCTTTGGAGAAATCTCTGTTCAGATCTTTTGCCCATTTTCTAAATGGATTGTTGGTTTTTTTGTTGTTGGGCTGTATGTGTTCTTTGTATATTTTGGATATTAACCCCTTATCTGATATATGGTTTGCAAATATCTTCTCCCAATTATTAGGTTTTCTTTTCGTTTTGTTGATGGTTTCCTTTGCTGTGTGGAAGATTTTTAGTTTGATGTAGTCCCATTTGTTCATTTTTTCTTTTGTTTCTCTTGCCCGGTCAGACATGGGACTTGAAAATATGCTGCTAAGACTGATGTCAGAGAGCGTACTGCCTATGTTTTCTTCTAGAAGTCTCATAGTTTCGGGTCTTACATTCAAGTCTTCAATCCATTTTGAGTTGATTTTTGTGCATGGTGTAAGGGAATGGTCTGCTTTCATTCTTTTGCATGTGGCTGTCCAGTTTTCCCAACACCATTTGTTGAAGAGACTCTCCTTTCTCCATCATATGCTCTTGGCTCCCTTGTCTATTATTAGCCGTCCATAAACATGTGGGTTTACTTCTGGGCTCTCAATTTTGTTCCATTGATCTGTGTGTCTGTTTTCGTGCCAGTACCATGCTGTTTTGGTTACTATGGCTTTGTAGTATAATTTGAAATCAGGGAGTGTGATACCTCCAGCTTTGTTCTTTTTTCTCAGGAATCCTTTGGCTATTCAGGGTCTTTTGTTGTTCCATATAAATTTTAGGATTCTTTGTTCTATTTCTGTGAAAATTGCTGTTGAAACTTTGATAGGGATTGCGTTGAATCTATAGATTGCTTTAGGAAGTATGGACATTTTAACAATGTTCATTCTTCCAATCCAAGAGCATGGAATATCTTTCCATTTCTTTGTGTCTTCTTCGATTTCTTTCAACAATGTTTTATAGTTTTCAGTGTACAGATCTTTCACCTCTTTGGTTAAGTTTATTCCTAGGTATTTTATTCTTTTTGTTGCAATTGTAAATGGGATTGTATTCTTCATTTCTCTTTCTGCTACTTCGTTGTTAGTGTATAGAAACGCAACCGATTTTTGTACATTGATTTTGTATCCCACAACTTGACTGTATTCCTTTATTATTTCTAAAAGTTTTTTAGTGGACTCTTTAGGGTTTTCTAGGTATAAAATCATGTCATCTGCAAAGAGCAACAGTTTCACTTCTTCTTTTCCAATGTAGGTCCCTTTTATTTCTTTTTCTTGCCTGATTCCTCGGGCTAGGACTTCATTCGCAAATCTATCAATGTGATACACCACATTAACAAAAGGAAGAATAAAAATCACATGATCATCTCAATAGATGCAGAGAAAGCATTTGACAAGATACAGCATCCATTTATGATAAAAACTCTAAATAAAATGGGTATAGAAGGAAAATACCTCAACATAATAAAGGCCATATATGACAAACCCATAGCAAATATCATCCTCAATGGAGAAAAACTGAAAGCTATCCCTCTAAGAACAGGAACCAGACAAGGATGCCCACTGTTGCCACTCTTATTTAACATAGTATTGTAATATCAATTCTTAAAATGCCCTTTGCCCACCCTCCATACCCACCCCCAGGCCCAGCCTTACTTCTTTTCCTCATTCCCACGCCCATCTCAGGCCACAGTCTCTGGGTTCCAGCCTGCCCTCAGGAGTTGCTCATTCTTTTCCCTCTGTTGTGCAGAGCAGCTTCTGTCCACCCTCTCACGTCTTCCTACCTGCTCCTGCATGTTCTCTGCAGCACCTCAGCTGCCTGCGGGCTCACTAAGGTCTTCCTACAGATGAAGCCGTGCTCTTCTAAGAGGGACTGAAATGAAACCTCCGTCTCTTTGCACCCACTAAAGCTGCTCTATGAGGGGCTGACAAAGATGCTGGAAAAGACTGGGACACCCACTTGAGCTACAGCAGGACCTCTCAAGAGATGGGTGGTGGGGCTGCTTGTCCTGAATTACTCCCCCTACAGATAGGGCTAGGAGCTGCAGGATAAGGCACTCTTTCTGGATTAAACTGAAGATATGATGGAGTAAACCTACCCATCATGACCTCTCCTGGAAGCCCTGTGCTTCTTGCACTTCTCTGATGCCGACTTTGGCCCTGCGTCTACTCCTTTCTTGCACTCTTTTTCTTCTTTGACCCATTCATGTAACTTTCCCCAAGGTTCAGTGCTTGGCCCCCATCCCTTCTCTCACAACGCTCATTTTCTTACAAACCTATTCACCTCCATAGCTTCCGCTGCCTCTTCATTATGTTCAGCTAATTCTCCACTCTGGGCTTTCAGCCCCACCCTTGTCCTGAATTTAGGCCAAGATACTTCTCCTGGTCATTCCCAAAGCATTCAGAAACTCAACGTCTGGCCAACTGAATTCACGGCCTTCCCACCCAAACTCAATCTTCTGTTCGACTTCCCCTTTCCATGTTTGGGCCCCTTAAGGTTTTGCTCCTTTGTCTCCTTTTTGTGCTTCTTACTTCTATAGGTCATCATAGCCCAGTCCTGTTGATTCTCTCACATTTCTACCTCCATCCTTCTGGCTGCTCCCTGAGGCTCAAATCTCATGATTTCTCACCAGGTCACTTACAGAGATCTTCAAGCTTGCTACCTGCTTCCCATGTTTCTGCTTCAATCCTCCCAAACATGAGCTTCTTATGAAAATTGTCTGACCTGCCTTTCCCCCAGCACTTCAATGTCCTGTGAACTTCAATGGCTTTCCATTGTTTGTTGAAAAAAAAAAACAAACCTTAATTAGGCTGTTCAGGTCCTTCGTGATAGAGTTTCAACCAGCCTCGCTAACCTCATTCGTTGCTCCTTTTCATGCACCCCAGCCAAATCAGATTGCTCTCAGTTTCTGAAATTCACTTTATGCTTCCTCACTCAATACTTTTGTTTATAATTTTCTCTCCGTCCATAGCCTTCGTCCTCCATTATTGCGTGTCAGATCCCGCTGACACCTGTGGTTCTGCTCAAATGCCACCTTTCCACAAAGCCTTCCCTTCTTGCTTCAGGGAGTAATGTTCTCTTCCTATCCTACAAGAATGCCATTTTATTTTTATTTTTGTAGTTGATGTTTTTCAGTTTATAATTGTGTGTTAGGATCCCCTACCTTTAAGACTGAAAGCTCCTAAAGAGAGGTACTAGGTCTTGTTCACCTTTGTATCTTTTAAAACAAGCAATATTTATTTAAATGAATCATTTCATAAGATTGACAGAAAGCACACTGGGTCCCAAAGGAATGGAACAAAAGGATGGCGAATTTTGAGGCTCTTGTGGGAACAGAAGTAGTTGGAGCACGTGTATTGGCCCAGGTGGGTGATGTCAAGGTAAGTGAATACATTTCCCTGGGCAGAGGGCATTCCCAGGGGAAGAGGAGATGTTGACAGCATCCTTCTCCTGCTTTACAATGTTGCCTCCGGCTGGCCCCGAGTGTGGACATGGGCAGGGCTCAGATAGAGCATGTGTTGTGTTGGATTATTCATTAAACTCAGAACAATAGGGAATTCTGCTGGGGAGAGCAGGAGAGTTTGCTGGAAGCTTGTGTTACAGCTCATAATATTACATCCAAGTCTTTTGTGTATGTAACCCATTACCATATCCCTTGGGTGGCTCAAAGTCACAGAATTATAGAATGATAGAGTTGGAAGGAAATTCAAAGAGGATCTTGTCAAATCCCCTAGTTTTATGGGTCAGGAAATTCAGACCCGGAAAGGTTAAATAACTCTCCCAAGGTTACACAGAGATACATACAGAGCCAGGATGAGAACTCAAGGGAAAAAGAACAAACATTTCTCAAGTGCCTACTCTGCTGGCGTTACAGGTCAACTAGGTGGGGGTAACCTTGTGTCTCCCATTTGCAGGCAAGGAAGTTGCAGCTCAGAAATGTGAAATATCACAGGTAAGTGATGGATCCGTGATTTTGTCCCAGACTCTGACTGACTTCAAAGAAATGATCTTTTGATTGCTTGGTACCCCTTATTAAAAGGTAAATGGGTGAAAAGAGAGTTGCCTTTGCCAGAATCTTCTGTATACATGGAACACATGAGAGGTCCGTGAGAGGGACAATCTAGTTTACTCTGCACAGTGACTCTACGAGGCAATTACTGTTTTTCTCATTTTGCTGAATTATCAACGAAGTTAGAGAGGCTACGGCAGTCCTCCCAAGGTAGCCCAGCCTATAACTGGTGCAACTAGCATAAGAACCACGTCTGCTTTATGCCACTTTAGACTTTAGTCTCTTCACTGTAAAAATAAGGAACTGGACATTTCTCACCCTAATGTTCCACAGAGTTCTACTCCTCCTTTGAGGCCCAGTGTCTACAACTTCTCCACCTCTAAGCTTTCCTTAGATGCTGGAGTTAACCAAAACAGACGATGAAGACCCACTGAATTCCCATAGCTTGATCGTTTTTGCCACTCAATGACATTTACTGTCTTGCACTATGAGCATTGACTTTTGAAATCCGTACAAAAAGAGGGCAGAAGCATTGCTGGGACCACGACGTCTTTCTTACGAAGGAGACCGAGGACCACGAGGTGGTGTTTTCTACTGACACAGTTGCCTGGGGAAGAAAGGCGACTACGGGTACTGCCTAGGCAGATGGTACCCATGGCTATGATTTGGGTTTATGGCCCATGCTGAAGGCCTCTGGGCTTGGCATGGAGAACACTCCATGAAGATGGGAATGTCCAGGAGAGCTGATGAAGGCAGCATGAAAATGAACAATGGAAAAGACACCGTGAATCTCATTCCCTTGGAAACACTAATTGTGGCCTTGGATCTTCAGCACAGCATAGGTAATTAAGTGAATCAGAGATTAAAATACAGCCCCACATGTATCAATTTAATGGGTGGGAAGGGGATCAGAATTAGAATGTGGTCACGGCACAACATATAATCAAAAAGAGATAGACAACTGTGTGAATGACATGACTTTTATATCACTTTGACAGTCAGCGGTTTTTAGACCCTGCCTTTGGATCTCCCACTCTTAAAACAGACACTCAACCCAAGTGTGTTCATGATGAGGGCACTGCCTGAGTTGGGCGAAACTCCTCATTTATCTGCTGAGGAATACGGAGTATAATTGGTTTTTCACACCTCAATTTCCTCTGATAACTGGAGGACAGATCATTTACAATCTGCTAAAACTAACGGACACCAGATACGCAGAACCTTTGCTTTGATTTACAAATAGCTTCCTGGTTGGGGTCTTTTGTGTCTGCCCTTAGTCCCATTTCTGAAAGGAAACTCCTAAAATTTATGTCTCTACCTTCAAACCAAGCTGATAACAAAGAACATAAGTCAAACAAAACATAAAATCTTTGCTATAAAACACCCATTTACCCTCATTTTAAAATATGTAGTTTGGATTTTGAATTCAGCTGGTATAGAACTGGTCTCAATCAAATTGTTCAACTAGGAGGGTAAGTAGAAATCATTGGATTCCAGTTCTAACTAAACCAAATGATGCAAATTAAAACACACACACACAAAACATAGATCTTTACATATTTGAATGAACTGATTAGTAAAATGTGAACAAATTCTCTTCCTGAACTTTCATTTTGGAAAAAAAATTAATTTTTATGTCTTGTATAGAAACCACAAAGACTTTGATTGTCATATGGGTATTATTTCTCATAAAAACAAGGGAAAATTAGATCACCATTAAAAAAGCCTAAAGATATTGGTTTGCTGGAAAGATTCCAGTGGAAATCAAATATGTATTCCTATTTCATTAATATAAACAATTAGGTAATTTCATTAGCAAATGCTACTCATGGAAACGTGTACAAAAGAAAACAAATTTCTGGATTTCCAGGGGTGTTTTGTATTTCCTGGTTTTCAGAAAGTCTTTTTGGAAAAAAAAAAACAAATGCGTTTTTTTTTTTGTTTTAATGCAGCTTGCCCCTCTCGGAGCCCTAACGTGGATGTCCCAGACACTTGCAGTGAAAGCTGACTGGAGTGATTTGGTTAGAGATGCTAACTTCCTTCCCCAACCTCTGTCTCTCAGAAGGACCTTTGGCTCCCCGTCCACCTCTCTGTTCTTTTATTAGAATGTCACCTACAGCTTCCAGGTTTTTTCCCTCTCATCATGTTTATGTACTGTTTACAAGAAGAGTTGCTTCTAAATTCAGGCAAATCACAAGCTGCTCAACTTTCTTGACATTATAACAGCAGCAGAGCACATAAGTCCTAAAAATGATCAGCCTCCTCCCTTTTCCTCCTTTTTGGCTGATTCTCTTCCTGTTGCTGTCATTGTCTTCACTGACCCAGGCTGCTCATTATTGAATGTTCTACGTGGAGTCACACAAGGGCAGCCATGTTTTGTTTGGGTGGCATCGTATTTTAGACATCGGGGGTATATCACATAGAATTCCAAATTCAAGACTTTTCTTTCAAACTGTTGATGATTTGGTAACTTGAGGTCATGTTCCTGCATGGCAACACCAATTCTCCAGTTTCACCACTCCCTACTGTTCTAGGCCAGCGTTTCTCAAAGTGTGGTCAGGGCCCAGCGGTATCGAGGCATCCCTCCGGACTTGCTAGAAGTGCTGATCCCTGGGCCCCACCCCAGACCCACTGGATCAGAATCCCTGGGGATGGGCCCCAGCCACTTGTGTTTTAATAACCTCTCCAGGTGGTGTGGCTGTGCATCCAAGTTTGAGAAGGACTGTCCTCCGCTCCTGTTGCCGCCCGGACCCCTGGGGGCATCTGGGTCTGCATTATTTCTAATCCTTACCACTCCCCAGGGACAGACATATTTTCTCTTTTGATCACTTGATTCCTAACATGTCCAGGACTTTAATACACTTGTTGGGAAGTGTTTGGAACCACGTTGCTGCCCCTGCACTTTAGATAGTGCTTGTATGAGCTTGGTTGTTTTCCTTCTCTCTTTTCCGGTGAGTATCGATTTCACTGTGTGTTCTCCCTGTGCGATTTAGTGCTTCCTATGAAGTAGACATTAACCAAGCTAAGCCTTGCATATGTTAACCCAGTTAATCTTCACAGCAGCCCTATTTGGCCAATGAGGAAAAGGAGGCACAGGAAGATTCAGCAATCTGCCCGAGGCTCCACAGCTAGTAAACAGAGGAGTGGGGAAGTCAGTCAGGCAGTTCAGCTCTAGAGTACGTGTTCCTGACCACTGTGCTGGACTGCCTCTCTGATAGGCAGGTTCTCCATTGGTCTGGAGACTGGATTTAGCTCCAGCAGGTTGGGCCTTTGTGCTCCTGATATCTGGCTCTGGTTCACCTTCTGGATCTGTCAACCAGAAGAAACTTCAGGTATCCTGTCCTGCTTCTGTCTCCAACATGGCACACAGGGAGGTTTGGATGCTCATCCTCTGGGCACCTACCTTGAGATAAAGACTGCTTCATGACGTGACCTTGGTTTTGTACGTGCCACATAGTTTTTGCCTGGATCGGGACCTCTGCTTGTCGAGATCCTAGTCCTTTCCTCATCCCTACTGTTTGGCTCTCTGGATCTCCAGCATTCTCTGTCGCTTGACTTATTATGACCAAAAGACTTGTACGGGGGCCACACGGTCATCTTCTGAAGTTCCCTTTCATCCAAGAGTCCTTGCCCTTGTTTGCTCCTCTCTTGCCCATATTTGTGGACTAAATTCTCAAGGTACCACCTCTATACAGTAGAGAATCACAGCTACAAAAAACAGACTCTGAAAATCAAATGCCTGAATGTGAATCCTGATTCTGCCATTACTGATGCACGACCTTGGAAAAGTTCTTTAACCTCTCTGTGACTCAGTTTCCTCATCTGTAAAATGGGTTGCTATTAAGTCCAGAGTTGCCCACTGTTTGCTGGCCTTCACGTCCATCCCCCTGGCCTGTGTTTAGGGACAATATTTTCCCTCCGTTTAGTCCATTAAGGTTGTGATTTAAGTGAATATGTATGGAATGCATGGAATGTAATGAAATCCGGTTTCCCATTGACTTCATGTGACAAAGTGGGAGAGGTGGATTCTTTATAGGGGAAAACCCTGAGAGATTGAGGCGTGAATTTGATGTTGACAGAATTAGGATGGAAAGTGGCCAAGGGGCTACTCTGAGTTTATGTGTAAAGGCCAGACCCTCAGCTCTTCCTGTGTCTGCCTCCTACACTTTCACTCCCACTGTTCCGTGCTAACAAGATGAAATAGAGGGCTCACTCTGCACCAGGCATTGTTCTGAGACCTCTGAAGTGTCAGGAGCACAAGTTAATCTCCTGTGGTGAGCAAGCATTGTGGAGGAGAAAGAAAGCCAGCATCCCAACTACCCAAAAGTAACTGGCCCCTGAAGCTGTGCTTCTTGGACTGTGGAGGTTGCTGCCGCTGCAGCTGTGACTTTGGCGGAGCATGCAGCCAAGTGGAGGTCGCATGTGTGAAAATGTGGACAGGAGACAGCTCCCAGCTGCCTAGCTCCCGGGGGGTCTGTCTGTATCCTGTCTCGCACTTAGGCAGTTATAAGAGTGAGCAAAGTCAACTGATATGTCTAAATACGTCTGCCGGCCACCCTTCCCCTCTTTGTGGTCCCGTCTCCACTCTTCTGTGGTCCTTCAATACCCTCCTCTCACGTTTCTGGTGCCTTGGTGATCCCTGACCTGCACCGTGTGTGCTCACACAGGATCCGCCCCGGCCACACGCCTCTCAGAATTAACGTGAGCGTAGCCCGGCAGCCCTCGGTGTCAGGAGGCTTGTTCTTCACCTTCGGTCCTTCTCTCCTTGTGGAACCAAAATGTGTCTTCTGTACAAAATAATTCCAGGCCCCAGGCACAGGACCTAGGGGCAATCATTGGAGAGGGGCCCCTCCCAGATCCCTCTCAGGACCCCGGAACACATACCAAGTAGCTGGCTGTTGGCTTCCTCTGGAGAGAACAGTGACCCCTTCCAGTCAAAAATCTGTTTCCCCTTTCCTGGTGCTGCCCTTTACCCCTCCCTCGTCATGTCGCCTTGAGCTTCCCGCCCCTCCCAGGACTGGCAGAGCCTGCAGTAGAGCAATGAAAGGAATCTGATTAAAAACCTCGTCGTGAGAGCGGGGCAATCAGGTGTTCATTATCTCATGACGCAGGAGTACTGAGTGGAACATTCACATATTTTAAACTTGCAGGGAATTGCGCTTTAATGTAATTATTTTTGAAAGATTCTTCATCAGAAAGGTTAATAAGAGCAATATAGGTTAATAGCAGCACCAAGGAAGCGGACATCTTCTGATAATTGACCTTATTGATATGTAAAGCGCCCTGTGCTTTCACCTTGGGGTGTGTGGCCACTGTCCCCAGTCAATTATCTGCTAGTGCCTCCTGCCCCTGCTTAAGTGGAGGGCCTCTGCACCCCGGCCTGCCCCTAAGACGAGCCGCCTCCCATTCTTGGCAGGCAGGGCCCAGCTGGTCCCTGACTTCTCAGCTCAGGATGCTGGAAAAGTGGAGCAAAGGGAGGTGACATTTGTCAAGCATGTCCCATTTGCTGACCCTGGGCTGCTCTTCAACATGCCTTGATCACTTTAGACCTCACAGACAACTTGTGGAGGGGGCACAGCCTGTGGCATTTTACAGATGGGGAAATGGAGGTTTTGAGAAGATAAGAGACAAGTTCAGGGTCACAATTGGAAGTGATACTGCTGTTTGCTGGTTTGTCCTGTTATTCAGCTCTGGTTGAAGCAACTGCCCCTCTGAAGGCGGCTCTTATGCCTCAAGGAGACCCGGGGGCAGAGAGTGGAGGTGAAGGCATGCCTCTCGGCTTGCGTGTGCGTCACTGTCAGATACTGGGTTCAGAGTGCTGCATGTCTAGATGGGTGAGGCAGATGCTGAGATGCAGGGCTGCTAGCTCTCCGGAGAGGTCCTTTCAGAGATGAATGCTTCCATGGATGTCCATCTGGAATCACAGTTTCCACCTTGACTTCTTGTCATGTCCTTTTGGCCCTGAATCTGTTCTTCCTTTGAACACGGGTGCTGACAGCTTGATGGGCCCCAAGTGGCTGGTGTGGTACAGTCAGTCAATCCTACTTAAAGCATGGTACACACAAAGTGATGACACTGAACTAAATTGCCACTGACCCTTGCCCAGTTTGCATCTCAGCTACTTTCCCTCTGGTTCCACCTTGGAAATTGCTCTCTAAGAACCCAGAGACCTCAGTTGTCAATATCCCACTCCCCACTAATGGGTTGCTGATCAGAGCTTTGTCTGGGAACCTTCCTCTGGAAGGCAAAGAACCCTACTGGAGAGTGTACCAGGGCTTCGACACTCATCTGTCCAAGATCGCTGAGGGAGATCTTTGGGGAGCCGGGTCTGGATCGTAGGGTTATAGTGCTGAGCCTCTGTCCTCATTTCTGGACTTAGCAGGAAGCTGAGAGATCGCCTGTCTCAAATCATGTGAAGGGGGAGGGTTATTTTTACCAATTTAAACATTTCAGAATCAATTGAGTGAAAATCCCGATGACTCATCACCTTGGGGGTGGGATGAGTTGGTAGGAGGGGGTTGCTTTTAGGAATTGAATGGTCATTTTCTCCTTCCAGAACTCTGAAATGGATGTTAACTAGCCTGGCCCGCATTCCTTGGCTACAAAGGTCAGCCATTTCATCAGTGCTTCCTCAGCACCTACATGAGCAGGGAGACATCTGGAAAGAGGAGGCCAGGTGTGCGAAAACCCGGCTGGACTGGGCATCCTGGATGGCATATTTCCACCTGTGTGGCTTTGGATGAGTTACTTCATCACAAACATCATGACAACATTTGCTTCACAAGCTTGTTGTGGAGGTTAAATAAAGCAATTAAAATGAATACATCTATTATTTAATAAAAGGCTCAGTTATGCTGGTTAAATAAGTTTCTTGCTTTTGAGAAGTTTCTAATTTCAAAGTTTGAGAAATAGTCTAATTAAGAACCTCCCTCTCCCCATTACCTATTTATTAAAATGACTTAGCAAAACAGAAGGACATAAATTAATTCAAAATAGTGTTGCATCTGAGGGCGCTGGTATAATGGAATGGGTCATTTGGAGAGGGCAGTCCAGGTAGACTTCCTGGAAGAGGTGAGTTAAGAAGATGGATAGAAGCATGGGTTGGTGAAGAGGCTGGGGTTCCTGGGAAGGCATTTCGTGGCTAAATTCCCTTTGGATTTTCCAATGGAGAAGTCGTTCCTAAAGATGGTGGTGTCCCCGCATAGGAGCCTCTGTGTGCTGGAGCTGGTGTGAAGCAGGGCAGGTGCGTGTGCGCACAGGCAGCCTGGGGCTGCATCTGAAATGCCAGGCCCAGCTCCTCCCCATGCTCCCTACTCCTGGTCACCAGCTGGGGCCAGGGGTGTGTGTGTGGGGGGGGGTCTCCTTACACTCCCACTGACAGTGGAAATGCTCCAGCAAGGATCAGATGTTAAATTGAGGCTATTTCCAGCTAGATGGCCTAATTTGGTTAAAAAAAGAACAGGAGATGAATACTTGGGAAAACGGTGTTTGCTCCTGCTGCCACGGGCCTATATTTTGTTTGAGTGCTGCTGTGAAAATGAAGACCACAGAGCATCAAAGAGAGGAAGGTGTCTAGAGGCATTTCCGGAATCACCTGGGTGCTTCTTTCTCCAACTGACGTGGGCAGTGGGCTAAATGCAGCCTGCAGGGCTGGGGTGTCTCGCTGGCTCAGATCTCTAGGCCTGCCCTGCCAAGCAAGGCCCACGGTCCCTCTGGCTTTGTTCATACCCCCGTGCACCTGAAGGCCCTGCCTCTGCGTCATTGCTGTTTCCCCGTGCGTGGGGCCACCTGGCTCTCCAACTGCTATGAAGGCGTGGACTGCCCCCTGACGCTCACCCCCACTACGGGTTTAACTGTGCAGTTAGAGGGTGTGCATTCATCCCACACCCGATAGAGCAGCTGCTGAATATGCTCTGCATGTTCCTCCCCCAGGAGGCTTCCACCACCGTGAAAGTGTCTCATGCTGGCCTCGAGAATCCGAGGAAGGAGGCGCCACAGTTACGTTTTGTCATGAAGTCCATGGTCAGTGTGTGGGACAAGTGAGGACTGTGTCCACGCTCAACGTGGCATGGCCCCATCTGTGTGTTGGTGCAGTTGTAGAGGCCAGGGCAGGGGAGAAGCTCTGGAAGATTCAACTGGTCCGGCAGTGGCGGTGGGCAGCTGTGCCATAATAAGAAATATATATTTGGTCTGTGCCTCTGGTTCGTGGCACACAGCTCCTAAAAGCCCTATAGTTTCCTGGGTGAGGGGGTGATAGGAGCATCTTCGTTATAATATTTACTCTTAGTTCCTGATTCTTGACAGAGATTTTCTAAAGACCTTTGGAATCTCCAGAGTGACAGGAGTGTCTTTTGTGTGCTAATGAGATGACTGGTGGCTGGGTCCCTAGAACAGCTTCAGGATGAAGGTTGGTCACCAGGAAAACCAAGGCTTGATTAGAGTGTGGGAAGTTTCAGTACCCCTCCACAACCTCCGGGGAGGGGAAAGGGGCTGGAGATCCAGTTAATCACTCATAGCCAATGATTTAACCCATCACGCCTAAATGATGGGGTTGGAAGAGCTTCTGAACATGCTGAGGTGCTGGGAGGGCAGTGCCCGTGAGAGAGCGTGGAAGCTCCCTGCACGCCCACCGCCATCCATCTCTGCCGTTCGGCTGTTCCTTAGTTGTATCCTTTATAGTAAACCAGCAGTAGCATATAAAGTGTTTTCTTGAGTTCCGTGAACCATTATAGCAAATAATCAAACAGGAGGAGGTGGTCATGAGAACCCTCAATTTGTAGCCAAGCTGGGCAGAAGTGTGGCCAACCTGAGGACCCACTACTTGTGACTGTGGCGGGCAGAGTCGTGTGACTGAGCCCTTAACCTGCGGGCTCTGCACCAACTCCTGGTAGTTAGTGTCAGATTGCTAATGTGAGGGAAGACCCCACACATTTGGTGACAGAAGTGTTGTGTGTAGAGGAAACTGTTTCCTTTTATCAGCCAAGAGAGGAAAGCAACCTTCCCCAAACAGACTTTTGCATCTAGCCTTTGCACTTTCTCTTCCATCACCTGGAATTTTCTTTCCCAATGCTTGGGTCTTAGCCCAAATGTCACCTCCTCAGGGAAGGCTTCCTTGACCAGCCTATCTAATGCCACCCTCTCCCGACTCCCCTCCCCCACTGTCTAGCGCACTATTCTGGTTTATTGTCTTGAGAGCAAGCTGCAGGGTTGCAGAGTATCACTCACATTCTTATTCACTGAGGTGTCAGTTTGTCAGGTTTAGTGTCTGTGTCCCCGACCGGAATGTAGGCTCCATGAGATCAGAGAGCAGCTTTTTCATACTTCTGTTTTCCTGTGACCAGCACGACCAGCCTTTGACTCAGCCCCTCCCCGTTTCACCCTAGCACGCTCCTCTCCGCCGACGATGCGCTGCCTAGGCCCGGGCTGCAGGCTGATCCAACTTCTCTGGGCCAAATCCGCATCGTGCTGGCAGCTTCCAAGGCTTAGAGCTGAAGCAGCTGTGTTTGCGCAAGGCCTGCAGAGCAACTGGCTTTGACTATTTGGACAGATTTTAATGCCTTTCCGGAAACCTGTTAGAGACTCACTCTATTTCAGACGGGCCAAAAAGACAGCACTAAGACTAATAAAGTAATTGACACAATGCACACCAGTAGTGAGACTCATTATCATAAGGTGAGTGAATTCATCTATTACTGGATTGAAAGAAATAATTTATTGAGGTAAAATTCACCTAACTTAAAATTAACCATTTTAATGAGCAATTTACTGACACTTAGTACATTAGCAATGTCTTGCAACCACCACTTCTATCTAGTTCCAAAACATTCCCATCCCTCCACAGTAAAACCATGTAGCCATTCATTAATTTCTTCCCAGTTCCTCCTCCCTCCATCCCCTGGCAACTACCAATCTGCCTTCTGCTTCTGTGGATTTACCTACTTTCAATAGTACATATACATGGACTTGTATAGTATGTGACATTTCGTGTCTGGCATATGTTCATCCATGTTGCAGTGTGTATCAGTACTGCATTCCTTTTTATGGCTGCATAATATTCCATTGTATGCATAGGCCACCGTTTGCTTATACCTTCATCTGTTAACAGACATTTGGGCATTTTCCACCTTTTGGCTTTTGGGAATATGCCTGTATACTTATTTGTTTGAGTATCTGTTTCAACTCTTTTAAAAATAGTTATTTACCTAGGAGTGAAATTGCTGGGTCAAATGCTAATTCTATGTTTAACTTTTTGAGGAGTCACCAAACTCTTTTCCACAGAGGAATGAACCATTTTACAGTCCCACAAGCAGTGTACGAAGGGTTCCAATCTTCCCAAATCCTCACCAACACTTGTTGTTTTCTGTTTTTACTGTTATTATTATTATAGACATCCTAGCGAGTGTGGGGTGTGAAGTGGTAGCTCATTGCAGTTTTGATTTGCATTTCCCACCTATTGCTTAATTGAGCAAACTGAATTTTCTATAACAAACATATTTGAATGACTTTTAGCTTGTTAGAAGTACTACTTGTTAAGGAAGATAGTAATAACACTATGTAGCTAACTTGTTGGTTAGTAGAAAAATAAGCTTCCGTTTTGCCACCATGGCAGAAGTAGATCTTAGGGTGATACTAGGGAGGAGGAAGTCGAGGATATTTGTCCATTTGTTTATTTGGTTAACAGACTGAGCACATCAGATGCCCATGGCATTGTGCTGGGCACTGGAGATGCAAAGAGTATGAGCTGGTCTCTGCCCTCAAGGTGTTTGAGGTCTAGAGAAGGATTAAGCTCTGAGCTAAGGCCAAGCTGTGGAGAAGGGTGGTGGGTGTCCCACGCTTCAGCTCCGCAGGGCTCAGACTGAACCTCATGCAGCCCCATCTGTTGACTTCTGGTTCCCTCCTCTGACTCTTCAGTTAGAGGCCCTCAAGCTGGAGACGAAAGATGGCATCCGTGCAGGCAGGGTTGGAGATAAGTGGTCCCACTTCGGGGTGGAAGAGTCCGAATTCTCATGACAAATTTCCAATATGACGTGAGGAACTGAGTGTGGATGTAACTAGCTTTGATCTCAGGTTCCAAGGAGCTCACATCCTGTGGATAGAGCATAGTGAAAGATTCTAGGTAGCAGCAGGAAGGAGAATGATACTTTCAGTCACAGAGAGACAGCCACCTAGGAAACACATGGGACAAAGTCTGACCACCAGATATGGAGACGGCAAACCAAGTTAGTCTGGCAGGGTTATAGCCGTGCTATCTACAGCTCAGAGCAGGGCTTTCCAGCCTCAGCAGAGAGCTACTGTGTAAGCCACAAAACAAGGTGTACCCAGAAGTGTGGATGGGGATTGGAGAAAGCTATTGCTCAGAAGGCCATGTGGTTATGGCAGGTGGCACAGCCAATCCAATTCCCACTTGCTCACAGTGCTGAAGTTAACTGCTCCATGTAAGCCTGAGCTGGTCTGGCCTGGAATGGGAACTGGACAGGATGGAGAAGATAAAGACATCTGTGCTCCTGAAAAGCCAATTACCTTCCTGTTCTTTCTTTGGCCCATGAACTTGGTGTTTGAGTTGACTTCTAAAAGCCCAACTTGTATGCAGTGTGAAGTGGAGTAAAAATGCAAGTTACTGTCATGATTTTTAAAAAAATATAATTATGAATTCTTAGAACAAAGGGTCAGATGGTTCCCCCTCCCACAAAAATTACAAAATATCAGTCAATTCAATTGGATCAATTTTAAGTGATTGTACTACATAATAGGAATATGAGTAATATGGAAAATAACCAGTTAATGTTTCTTGAGGGCTTACCATGTATCAAGCATTATATTAAGGACAAATCCCCAAGGAAATGTTTCCAGGGGCTGGGGTAGCTTTCTGGAAATCAAGCCATGTAGAGAATCAAGTGAGCTCTGTTCCCACTAATGATAGGCAGAATGTTGGTTTTCCAACATTCTGTGCCTGCGAGTTAGCATGAGGAATGCCCGCAAGAAAAGCTTTACCTTTGTATTTCAAGCAAGACATGGGAGGATTTTGCTGTGAATCTCAAGTGGTCCATGTCCTGCTTAAATGGGCAGATGAATCAGCCATCATTTATTCTCAGAAATGTCTTTCTCACTGGGGGAAGATGATGAATCCTTATATGCCATTTTAGCATAATTTCAGAAGTAGTGATCATTAACTGATCAAGGCATTTGAAAATCAGACTTTTTATTGACAATCAAGTGTTCTAATATTTTGAAGCAGATCACATCCTTTTTAGTAGACACATATCAGATTCCTGAAGAATGAAGTGAGAGTTCTGTTCTTCTCTCACAGAGACATGTTAGAGGACCTTAGGCCTTTTCCAAGCAAGGTGGTTAAACATAGCAAATAAAGTGGGATGTGATGAGTTGGAGAAGAGTAGGGTGTAGTGAAAAGAATGTCAGCTTTGAAGGTGGAAGACCAGAATGCGAACACCTTTGGGGCTGGGAAAATCCCTTCATGGCAGAGCCCCAGTAAGCTTGGTGCCTGGCGTGTATGTATGTGCTGAGTTGAATTAGAAACCATGCTCTGGAAAACCCAAAATGACCACTGAAGTTGGCCCGTAGGCAGGGCTCCACTGCTAAGACTGATTTTGATTTGGTTGCAGCAGCAGGCCTGGAACTTCAGACCTCCCAACACTTCGGTTGCTTTAACTGGGGTCTCCCTTCATGGTGAGGTCATTCAGAGCTTCCAGAGCCAAGGTGGATGCAGTAAAGTGGAAAACCAGGGCTGCGGCCAGGCTTGGCAGGAGATATCAAGTCCAAGCAAGGATGAATAGAGTCAGAGAGATGCTCAGATCCTAGAGCAAAGCCCACAGAGAGTTGGCAGGGAGGAAAGGTTTGGGAGCAAGCACATGCGAATTGATACTATGGAATGGGGTGCATTTGAAGGGCTGATCACCTGCCGCTATAGCCTCCTAAGGGTGAATCTTAAAGATATGTTCCTTAGAACTAAGGTGGATGATGGAGGCGGGGAAATCAGGTCACTTCTGGAAGTCCCTTCTCCCTCTAAATTCTGAAGCTGTGTGAACTTGGGACACACATATCTTAAAACGACTGAACCGTGTTATATGAGGTCTGCATTGCTAACACTGACACTTGACAGCTGCCTAGTTCTATAGTCAATGAGATTTGACATCAAGAATTTCTGAGATGCTGCCTAGAGTTTCCTGCGATCAACCTCCTTGTGGTTTTAGCTTCAGCCTTGGGTATGATGAGCGAAGAGCCACAGAAAAGCAGGAGTTATTCACTTTGTTGCTTTCAATGTGTATTTGGTTGTATGGGTGCCTTGAGACTTTTAAACATTAGTTACCTTTAAATCAAGTTGGGCACCTTATAAATCAAAATGATAAATGATTGATAAATAAACTGTCATTGCGACAATTAGATTTTCCATTATACTTGTATGCTATAATTTAAAATGTAATTTCCCTTGAAGCTCATAAAGGCGCTGTAGTAATAGGGTGTCACAATGTATTAAGGGCATGTGCTGGCGTTGTGGCTGAGCACACACCTTGATGAAGTGCAGGATTGAGCTGTAGGGTTTAATGTAATAACGCATGTTCTGTTTTGGGTTCAGGGCAGACTATATGACACTGGAGGAAGTAAGTGTTTCAGCTGGACGAGCAGGAGATTTAAGAGGAGGGAAATCCACTAAATGGACAAAAAACAAATGAGTTAGCACAGGAATGAATGTTGGACTGGTGGTCGAAGATCTCAGTTCTGATCACAGCTCCGTCTCGAATCAGCGGCATCATGTTACATGCATTTATACCCTGCTTTTTGCAAGAAGAATTTAATGAGATTTACCGTGAAAGATAAATATTTTTTCCACAATTGAGTTTCCCCCAGTGAGCAGTGAGAGGACCGAATTACTGATGATTCACTAAACTCACACCTTTGGGAATGGGGTTTAGGGATGTGCACTTCCGATAAAGCTCCCTGGTCATTCTGATGCAGCCACATCCATGCCAGTCTTCAAACATTTGGGGAAAACTGACGTAAGAGTTTATAATCTTAAGAAAAATTCTGCAAAGACAAGCCTCAGTGACTTTTGATTCAGCATCTAAATGAATTTAGCCAAATGAATTCATATTTGAATATCCAGGTAGGCATTTAGTCTAGTGCTGGAGATAGACTTTTCTTTCCTACACTTAAAGTAATTGTGGCTTCCCTTAACCATTAACCATGAGAACATTGTGTTTGAACATCCACACAGATCAACTCTATCTTCTGGTTCCTCAGGCACTTTCCCCTAATCCCTTCCCCAAACTGACTCCACGGATGACTCTCCCTGTCATGCCTCCACCAATCGTGACCCCTCAGAAGATCCAGAGTGTTGTCTCTGGAATAGGATGGATGTTTCAGGATTGAAAAGGGAGCCCTGGGCTGTCAGAGAAGGGTCAGGTTTCCACAAACACATTAAATCCTGATTCTCCCCCCACAGTCCATTAGTGTCATAGCTCCACATTTAATGTCCACCCACAGAGTGAGCAGAATGGATGTCACCAGGCTGGTGTTAAATCAACAGTCCCTGGGCTCACAGAGCCCCTTTGACCTGCGCTTTTTGGAATGACCTGAGATCATTATGGACTCAGTCGAGTGTGGCTGTGAAGGTCTGGCTGGTGTCAGAAACTCCTGTGGCCATTTATAATTCCTCATGTAGTTCTTTTTTTATCCCCAAATTGGCCATCAAGTGGTTCAATTGACCTTGAAATGTAGATTGTAAATTGTGGCTTGAGAAAATCAGAGATTCCACAGTGATTTTTCCTTCCAATTTGGCCTCAACATGCCATGCCTTTTTAAAAAAATTTTCCAGGGATATTTTTTTCCTGTTCGGAAGGATGCACGGCATCTTACCCATACACGGCCTTATTAGCAAGGGCTTTGCTCAGGCTGTTCCAGCGATTCATTAAAATTAATGAATCCAGCTTCCTAGACCTTGATTAGAAGTTCACACTGTGTACGAGAAAGTTGATCAGAATTGCTGCTGGAGTGGGAGAACTTCCTCCACCTCTTTCCTTAGGATGGTAGAAACCTACGGGGAAAATATTTCCCTTAAGATTCATCAAAAGCTTTGACGGTCCATTTGTGAAGCTGAAAAGTTAACTAGGACAGCACATTAGTTAGCACTCTGGCAGAGCTAACACCATGTTTAAGGTTTCCAGGAGACTGTGCCAAACCACCTGCCCTTCACCGTCCCTGCCTTGTCTGCTTTGATTCAAGAATTGGCTCAGAAGTTTTCTGATGCACTCTGCTATCACCCAGATAGAGATGCCCTTTCTCTCTGCTTTTGTTCTTAGCCTCCCTTCCATATTTCCTGACTGTGTTTCCGTTTCCAGGAAGTGGTCCCCATACCTTATTCATCTCTGCCTCACTTGCACCCTGAGCCTGGCAGGTAAATTCTATTGAATGGAAATGGATGCATCTTTAAGTGCATCCAGTTCTTTTGAAATTCATCCAAGGGGAAACATGACAAAAAGGAACCTGAATAATAATTCACTGATTCAAGGACCTGAAAAATCCAGAGGAGAGATTCAGCCCCACCTCGTCACGTTACAGGTAAGGAAATTGATGCATAAAGTGGAGATGTGATTGGCCCATGGCCACAGGAGTTGGTGCCAGGACTGCCACCAGACCTCTTGGTCCAGTTCTCTCTCCATCTTTTATTTTAATGCAAGGACCCTTTGTGATTTGAACCCCAAAGTACTAAAGTTTATAAATTCTGGCAACTTGTCATTTGACAGAGATATTGGAAAAATTCCATTATAATTGTACTTCATATTGCCTGAGAGAAGTTGCATGGAATCTACGCACATTTGAAAAATAGAAGGAAATTCCTCTATTTGAATGAACCCCATAGTCAAATCTTTTATGATCCAGGGATCCTCTTCTTATGTGAATAATTATAGCCTAATTAATCTGCTTTTGTTATTTTCAGTTTCTGGAAGGTGAAGCCCTTCTTATTTGGGAGTATAACAGACCCTGAAGGTAAGGGGGGTGGTAGTGTAGGAAGTCAGATTCCCTCTACTTGGTCTCTCAGAGGATTAGGATATTTATTTGGATTCTCTCTCTCCTTCCCTGCACTCCCCAACTCTCTTCTTTCCTTATGTTCATAAAGGTGAACATGTCACATGAAGCTTTGGTCACTTTCCGCCTTTAGTGTAAAGACAGCTCCCAGTTTTCTGCTTAGTTGAGGGACGAAGAAGGGTGAAGGATCCAGGCAAGTGTCACTGGTCAAAGCACAGGCCCCCTGGAAGTATTCAGTAAATATTCATTAGTGCTGGTGCAGTGGCTGATGCAGAAGATTCACACCCCCTCCAGAAAATTCCAGAACCAGCAATTATTAAGCGTCTCTTTACGCAAAATGTTTTGTTGAGAACTTTAGAAAAGTGGACTTCTGAGGTCTCTTTCCTGGGCTCATAATTCCATCCCCTCCCTGGAGGTCTTAGGCCAGCAAGTTCTCCTGAGGACGTCTGTCTGGCTTCATCACAACCAAAGACCAAGAGACCTAGAAAAACTATGCCACACGGGCATGGGCAGAACCACTCGCCCAGAGGTCATGGCAGGAATTAAAGTGTAAACTGCAGAGCTGGATGTAAAATTCTTAGCAATTCTCTCAATTGCAGGAATAGCCCCAAACTTTCAGCTGCCTCATACGAAATTGTCCCCTTTCCTTGTACCGGCTTATCTTGTCTCTTTTCCTCCATCTTCCCCACCTGCCACTCCTCCTACTTCACTTGTGATACTCACATTCTACCCCTCCATCTCCCCCACAACTGCACCAGGGGACTCAAAATTGCCAGCTCTTCCAGGTTGCATGAACTGGACTTGGAACGACGCAGACCATTTGGTACCAACACCCAGTATGATTCAGGACCTTCTGTTCAAGCCATTCAACAGCATCCAGTGACGGCTGGGGTCTTACTGGGTGAGGAGCACATTGGGAAGCACAAAGTATCTCCTTATCATGTCAGCACCCATTTAAATATTCTAACCAGGGAAAAAGTTGATGGGAACTATGGGCTGAACAATGAGAGATTGGCTGTATTTTACGTTCTTAATAACAAAGTGTGCTCAGATTCTCTAGAGCATATGTGTGCTTCTGGGTTTTCTCCAGTATCTAAATACTGTTCAGTGTGCAAGCTGCTGGAAATCATGCCAGTGCATAATTGTCCCATCACTTAATTCAACTGTTTCTCTTATTCATTAACAGCTTATTCATTAAAGGACAAAGAGTGTCCTCTGATCCCTTGGAAGACCTATGGACACAATTGCTTTCCTAAAAGCAGGACCTCTCTGTGACTTGAAGTGCATTTTTAAGTGACTTGGAGCAGAGCAATCTCTGCACTGGGCTGGTAATGCATATGCAAATCATTGAGGGCTTGGACCTTTTGGCCTGGGCCTGTCGGTTTATTTAGTCTTTGCTCATCTCTGCTGCTCTGCTGCTGAGCTCTACTAAGCCTGGCTATACAGCAAGATGCTCTTACTAGGAAGCAAAGTGCAAACTTCTTAGAACATTCTTCTGTAGGGGTATTTCCCCTTGGATTCTTTAATAGAGATCCTCAGATCTCTTTGTCTAGCCCTAAGGGAAAATTGGTCTTAAAAGATGCCTCAAGTGTGGAAGTCAGCCCTTCCCAGAGTGAGGCCCTGAGGGCAGGAATCCAGAGGCTGGGAGCCTGGCAGCTGGGCTACCAGGCTCTGAGGGGGCTGTAGTAGGAGAGAGGCAGGGCACGGGGCGAGCATCAGGGATAAAGTTTAGAAGCCAAACATAGATTCCAAAGAGAGCTGGGAAGAACTGAGCAGGACTCCTGTGTAGACAGATGTGGGCAGTGGGATTTTCAAGGCAGGAATCCAGGCAGGCAGGCAGAGGACTGGAATGTCTAGCAGCACGGTCACAAGCTGTCACCTGCTGACAGTGTGGACTGCAGCCGCAGTGGGACTAGATCGACATTGAAGATGTGCTCAGCTGCTGCACTAGATTTAGGAGTTCCTGGGTTTCCTCTCACCCAGAACGGGACTGGCTCTCCAACTTTGATCAATGAAGAGCAGGCAATTGGTTTTTCAGCTTGTTTGGGACACTAAATGTGCCATTGAGAGACGTGGAGGAAGGCAAAGGATGAGGGTAATAAGTATTGAGGATGTGTTACGCTCCAGACACTGATTTTAAGTACATGTCCTCTTTGACTCTTGCAAAGACCTGTAAGGTGCATATTATCATTCCTAGTGAATAGCGGAATGACTTGCTTAAGGTTGTAGATTGTTAGTAAATGGTAGAGTTGGAATATTCTTTGTAATATTTCAGCCAACAATAACAGCAACTAATAATGATGATAAACATACAATTAAAGTGTCAAAGTCATGTTTTTTTTCTGGCCCTGTGCTAATGACAATACCTAACTTTTACTGAGCACATATAATACTTCAGGAATTGCTAACCACTCCATAGGCTTGATTTAATTTGCTCCTAAAACAACCAAAAAAGAAAAGTTCCCCTCTGTCTCCCTTTTCATTACATACGGAAAATCTGCAGGTTAGAGCTGTGAAGCCCGTTTCCCAGGGCCACAGCCGGCGAGTGGTAGAACCAAGATGGGAACCCAAACAACCTGACTCGAGAGCTCAGACTCCTGAATACCACGCAGTAAGCTTGCATTTACTGTGTGTTTACTGTGGAGAATACAAAGATTAACACGCGGTTCCTGCTGTTGAGAGCTCACTACCTACCGAAGGGAAGGGTACACAAACTGTTACAATTTCATCTTTTGCCGTCTGACTATCCAGTTCCAACATCACTTATTTATAAAGCTGTATTTTCCTTTGAGATTTGAGATGTGTCTTTATCATGTACCGAATTTCCATATGTAGTTGGGTCTTTTTCCAGGCTTCTTATTCCGCCTCATCTGTCTATCTGTGTATTCATTTGCAAGGACCGCAGTTTTAATTATACAAACTTTACATCATGTTTCACTATATGGTAGAGCTGGGCTAAAATTAGATTAGGTGATTAGGGAAGATACCTCTGAGCATGGTGTTATTTAAATCCAATTATAAGTAGCAAGAAGGAGGCAGTCATATTAAGAGTATTCTACCCAAATGGAAGAGATAGAGCAAAGACAGAAAGAAAAAAACCTTGGAAATGCTGCCAGGTTGAAGCTACAGTCAATTACTGTAGAGACTGGGAGACCCTGCTCAGCAGTTTGGATTTTATTTCAAATAGGAAGTCACTGGTGTGTTTTAAATAATGGGAGTTGAGATAGAGGAGGAGGTGGGAGTGATCCAATCTGATTTAAATTTTAAAAAGCTCCCTTTGGCTGACGACTGAAGAATGAGCTCTAGGAGTCAGGAGAAGACCAGGGAGGCCAGTTAGGAGACTGTTGCCATAGTCCATGGTGTGACTTGGACAAGCAATTCAGCATTGGCAATGAGGGTGAGTGATAGATAGACAAGAGGGCACTGGAGTGGAGATGGGTCAAAAGAGAAATAGAGGAACAAAGGATGACCCCTAAGTTTTTGGCTGAGCAACTAGAGGAGATGAGGGAAGAGCAGGTTTGAAGATAAAAATCTAGAGTTCTGTTCCTATTATGTTAACTCTGCTATTCCTTCTACACATCAAAGTGGAAATCTCAAGAAGGCAAAGGGGAACACATGTTTGGAACTTAAAGAAAGCTCATGAAAATATAAATTTGGTGGTTGCTGTCATATAAATGATGTTTGAACCATGGGACAGCATGAGATTACTTAGGGAAACTTAAATAGTTGGTATCTATTTAAATACTCTTATTGATATAGCCCAAGGCCACTTAACAAATAATCATCCCACTCATTCACCATAATTCAATGTATTTTTATGGACTATAGATTTTTTTCAGCAAATATTTATGGAAAGACTACTTTTCGAGACACTATGCCTTCTTAAATGTTTGGCACTCTGCTAATCTCTGAAAGCAGTAGTGGGATGAAGACACAAAAGAATTTTGAATATATATTCCTGTTCTTAGGAATTTATAGACTAAAAGACTTGAAAAGACATGAAAACGCTCAGTAACATTTAATTTTTCTGTGTCACTCCAGCATTCAAGAAAAAAATGTATAATAAGTTCTAGAAACAGAGGAACACAATGTCTTTTTCTTAATTCTTCTTGAAATTGCCTAGGCAAGGCTGCAAGTGCAAACCACACCCACAGTCAAAGAGCTCAGAAGTGGCTTCCTGTCCTAGGCCGTGAGCTCCCCTGAGCCAGTCAATTCAGGCGAAAGGCATTTGGTCTGGCAGTGGTGGTAGTGGTAGAAGTGGGGTTTGGAATGAGTCGAATGAGTGTGTGTCAACGTGTCGACTAAACAATGCTGAGTTTCAGGACTGAACACTGTCAAGGCTTGGGGTTCTGTACTTCTCTCCACGCCCTCGCCTCCCTTTGTGATTTCGGTTCACTCTTGTGGGTTTGATTACTCTCTGCACACAAATGATCCCCAAATGTGAATACCATCCTACTCATCTCTGAACTTAGAGCTCATGTGTCCCACTTACACTCTATAGAACCTATGTATTTGCAAGCCACGTGAGTCTCTCCAGTGTGTAACCTATATGTGACTAAATTAACCATCTGCTTCCAAATGAACAGACTAATGATACGCCTCCTAAGCTCCCAGATTTGGTTTGTACAGTCACCAGCCACCCTCACCGTTGCCAAAGCCTGGCGTCCTTCTCTTCCTTTCCTATGTCTAATTAATCACCAGGCTCTGCCAGTTTTTTTCTCCTAAGCGTTTCTTGAATTTCTGGATTCTACAGCTTACTCTCAGTTTCTGATCTCTGCTCTAATTTAGGCCTTTATTACTGTTACTTGGTCTATGGTTGTCACCAACTAGCTGGTTTCCTGTTGTTAGTTTCATTGCCCTTAAATCCATGCTTTCCACTGTAGCCATTGTGAATGGTCTCAAGTCAATTTCCACTGTGCTTTTCTTCACCTCAATGCCTTCTGTGATTGCCCGTTTTGCACAAGACCCAAGCTCCTTAACATGGTTTTCAAGACCACATTGACGGGCTCCTGCCAGCTAAATCTTTGATCCCTTCAGAATAATGGGTTGGTAACTGCCCTGAACATATCATGAATTGATGCTGTTCCTTCTGCTGCAAACTCTTCCTCTCTTCCCTCTGTGCTCTTACTCATACTCTGAGACTAAATGGGGCAAGGAGGAAGCTCTTCCTGGACTCTTCCTACAGCTACCAGACTCGCTATCTTAGCCATTTGCCATAATGTGTTGAAGTTTACCTTTCATACGCCTCCTGGACAGATTTGTGCTGTCCAGTAGAAACATAATGCATGTTTCATAGGTAATTTTGAATTACCTGGTAACCACACTTTCAAAAGGAAAAAGAAAGGAGTGAAATCAATCTTAGTGATTTATTTTATTTAACTTAATATACACAAACACCATTTCAACATGTGCCACCAGTCACATTTCAGGTGCTCAGCAGTCACATGGGCTAGTTGCTACTGTGTTGGAGAGCTCAGCTCTAGATAATAAATTCACAAGGGCTGGGATGTGCTCTATTTATCTTAGTGTCCTAGGTTCTAGGGATGGTGTTTCTCAAATTGCTTTTCACTGACCCTCTTCTTTTGAATGACTTGGCTCTCAATTAGCTGCCTGAATGTTTAAAAATGCTGCTGCCTGGGTCACAGCCCACATCTACTGAATCCAAAGCCCTGGACTTAAGACTTGGGGATCTGCATTTTAAACTAGTGACTCAGGAGATTCTTCTGTACATACCAGTTTGAGAACCATAGATCGTTTGAGCCATATGTCTATGTATTGGAGTTCTCGCTTGGCTGTTTGCTAGATGTTGGGCTTTGAGGCACAGAGGTGAAGTGACCTGGCCAGTGTCCTCACACTGGGGATGACGACATTGGCTCAGCTCATCTCAAGGGATTATTGTAGGGATTAACTGAAACGGACGGATATATAAAGTACTCTATAAAAGTTAGTTTTTATGAGACTGCCTGCTCCCAGTGGCAAATTATAACTATATAAGTTGAAGTATGACACTCCCTGTTTGCTTACTTGATGCATGAGCCTGTTGTGAAGATTAAAGGAGAAGAAGGATGGGAAGTATGTGGCATTTTGTGTGCCAGCTCTCCAGAAAGGGTCTTTCCAGAAGTCTCTAGGAGTTCCCATTGACTTTTAACTGGAGTCCACAGTTCTTGGGACCTGTTGGCCCCTGTGGGCGGCCCTCAGATCAGCAGCTGTTGCCCCGTGTCCTTTGAGGATCTGGTTCCACCAGCTCCCTGGCCCTTACTGGCTCCCCCGAGCCCAGAGGCTCCTTGACTGTGATAGTGGTCCTCACCGTGGAGACAGCAGAGATGCCGGGCTGCTGCCGCCTGGATGACAAGCTCAGCAACAAGCAGCACGCGGCAGGGCTGGCAGCCTGCCAGTTCCTGGTTCTCTCTGTTTTGTGTTCCTCACTCGTAACTGTTTATTGTGACAGGTAAACACTTGTTTTGAAAGCTTGCAGGCATACTATTAAAACACAAGTGTTCTTGACACAGTCAAGCTGGGCTGTAAAATGTTTATCTTTTTGAATGATAAATGCTGGCTTTTCTTCTTCCTTCTTTCCTTGCTTTCTTCTCTCCTTTCTCTTTTCCCTTCTCCTTCTGCCCTTTCTTCCTTCTTTCCTTCTCTGCTTGACCTATTTCCCTCTTCTGTCTCCATGACTTCCCTCCTACTGAGGGGGTAGCCATTGGTGGCATGTTTGGGCCTGTCGTCTCATGAGGAGAGGGTAGAAGAGGGAGCGGACAGAATGAGGGGGACATCCAATTACCTGTTTTGGTGCTGGATATTTTGGGCTTGTTTAAGTGTAATTGATAATTGAATCTGTAGATTGTCAAAAGATTTTGTAAACATTCTGCTGAAAAATAAAGGAAATGAAAAAAATTAGCTTCAATTAAAATCAAGGGTTTTTTTAAACTTGTTGTTCCGAAATAATTATAGATTCACAGGAGGTAACAAAAAGTAGTAGACAGAGGTCCTGTGTACCCTTCATGCAGCTTTGTTCAATGGTAACGTCTCGCATGACTACAGTGCAACATTACAACCAGAAACTGACGGTAGAACAACCCACAGGCCTTATGCAGAATTTACCCGTTTTGCATGAAGTCTTTGTGTGTCTGCGTGTGTGTGTGGGTGGATGGTGTGAAGCTAAGAGGCTCTCTAGAGAAGCTCATCTTGGAAAGGAAGGGGATATGGCAAAAGTCCCTCCTGTCTGAAAACGAGACTTCAGACAAGGAGAATGAGCCTTCTTTCAGAAAAGGAAGAACCTTCAATAGGTCCTTCTTACTGAGTGTGTTTCTTCCTCTCAATCTCTTTTCCCCCAACACACCCCAGTTTGCAGATTCCTCTAAGCTATATGGTTGGATGTCTCATTCTTTTAGGGACTTGCTTTTTTCTTTCAGAGGTGACAGCTAGTTTATGAAACTAATCTGTGCAAATGCATGGGTAGGAACTAACGGTTTGAGGTGTTATCTTTTACGGACAACCGTTAATAGGAATACTCTGGCAAAGCTAACCTTATCCTGGAGGAGTGACATGAATGGCGGGAACTTCAAGCAAAATAGGCCATTTGGAGACATATTTGAAGCAGGTAAGTCCTAATGAGACTCTCAGTCTTCTTTATGTAGAGCCAAGTGTTCCATTGTCTAACTTTCATCGCTGATGTTAGTTTTAATTTCTGCAGATTGACTTAATCTTACTTCCACATGACGGCCCTTGAAATATGAGAATACAGCTTCAAAGCTCCACTCCCATGTCTATTTCTCCAGATTAAATATTTCCTCACCAGTTCCTTGTGGAGAGAAATCCTGTCATTCTTCCTGGTTTCAACTTCTATTAATTGACGTTCCTCTTAAATTATAGTGCCCCAAATTGAAGACAATAATACTGTGAGTGTTGTCTGGCCTGTCTGGATGTAAACAGGCCATGGCCTCTCCTGCTCTGGTTGAGCTTTGTTCTATACAAGCCCTGCTGGCAGCTGTCTCAGGTGGTGACTCGTGAGTGGCTTCAACCACTCAGATCCATGTGTGTGTGCACTTTATGTGTAGCCCTGTTAAATTTTATCTTATGTTACCCCTTGCTCTGATCTTTTGAAATAATTTTCCATTATATTTCATGGAATTGCATTATGGGAGTTCATTGGGGTAGTAATTTTAGAAGTCATCAGTAAAAATAATCTAAGTAGGATGAAAATATGCCATTATTTCCCTCATGTAGTGGAGCAGCGCATCGTTGTGTGCGTGTAATTAACAACTGAGTCCATCATTTTGTTTTGGCTTAAAATAGCAGAAATTTATTGTCTCATAATTCTGGAGGTTAGAAGTTTGGAACAAAGATGTTAGTAGGGCCACGCTCCCTCCGAAAGGTCTGGGGAGAGTGTGTTCCTTACCTTTCTCTTAGCTTCTGGTATTGCTAGCAGTCCTTGGTGTTCCTTGGCTTGTAGATGCATCACACTAATCTCTGTCTCCTTTGTCACATGGCTGTCTGCCTGTGTGCATGTCCATCTTTGTATCTCTTCTCCTCTTCATCCCCTAAAAAGATATGTTTCAGTCCTAACCCCTTTAATCTTTGAATGTGACCTTATTTGGAAATAGGGTCATGGTAGATGTACTTAGTTAAGATGAGGTCTTACTGGAGAAGGGAGAATTAATATCACTGGTGTCCTTATTGGAAGAATTATTATTTTATGAAAACAAATATAAGCGTCTTTCTGAAAAATAAATTTCCAAAAATTTAGATTCTACTGAAATCAAATTTTTTTGGATCTGTTATTTTGAAGTAATTACAGATTTGTAGGAAGTTACAAAACATAGTACAGAGAGGTCTTGTGTACCGTTCACCTAATTTGCCCCAATGGTAACATCCCGCATGGCCACAGCACACGACCACAACTAGAAATTGACATTAGGACAATCCATAGGCTTTATTCAGATTTCACCATTTTACGTGCATTCACTTGTGTGTATGTGTGGAAAGTCAAGTATATTTAACAATCGAGGGTAGTTTTGGTGTAGACACCTTTTAGATGTTAGAGCTGCCTGATTTCATGGCATCACAACCAGAGAGTCTAACTGGCTGTGAACATCCCCAAGCACTTAGCTTGTTCTCTTGTCTGTAAAATGACCATGATTCCATTGACCCTTACTTTTCACAGGGTTGAGATCATGAAAGAAAGAGCACTTTGTAAAATATGAAGTTCTATATACAATTAGTGCTTATTATTAGAATATTACTCTCTTAAAAGGCGCACACTCTATTCACATCAAACATAACACATTATACTTGTGTTTAGTGTAAGTAAGCTTATCACATTTGATGCCATGAAAGAAAGGGAGTTTCCAGCCTGGTTTCCCATTTCCTTTCATGTACAAAAGCATTCATCTGGCAATTAAAATAACATATTCAAAGGAATAGAAAATAAAAGTGCTCTGTTAACATTAAAGTGTAAAATGAAGAAAGTTCAGGCAAAGTAGATTGTTGAAACCCTTGTTGGGATGAATGAAGCCCTTATGGCTGAGATGTTCTCAGAGCAATTAGATTGGAATATCAAGTCGGGTTCAATGGCCGCTCTAGTGAGACACAATCGGAAGGCGTCATTCTTTCCAATATTGCATTTTGATGTCTTTGATATTAGACATTCAATTGAACCAGGGGAGTGGTTGGAGGCAGATCAGAAGAGACAGTTGATAAAGGGCCTGCTCTCACGACTAAAGGATGGTGAGCAGAGATGGCTCTATAATCCAGGAAAGAGGCTTCAGTTGGGGCTGAATGATAGGGCCTTCAGGGTTTCTGGCACTTTGGGACATTATTGGACTCTGAGGGAGACCCACGATGAAATTACTTGGCTAAGGAACTTACATAATGGTCCAAGATACCTTCAAACTTAATTATCTTTTCAGAAATATGACTACATAAGAGATTGAAAATATTAAGAGCTTTAAGAAAAGATTTAGATAAGCTAATGAATAATAGATCTATTCTGTGTTACTAAGGGGAAGTTAGGGATGTTCTAAGTGCTAGCTTTGAGGTTGACATCGAGAGCTACCGTGCCCTCCCACAGCACATCTCTGGGAGGCCCTGCTGAATGGGGAGCACTAGATTGGAATCCCTATGTACTGACTGTGAAAAATAGGAGAGAACTAATGATGTTCTTAAGTTTTAGCATTTCAAATTTAGTCAGAGTTGAGAACTATAAAACAATCTGTTGATCTATGGATTTAAAACCTAAGGATTCTTTCCACAAAGGAAATCTCCAAAGGAACTCATTTGTTTGATATGTGGTGGAACGCTCTTCTTGTTACTAATCTCACCAGCCTGAATAGGATACAAGGAAGGTGAAGACCCAGGATTTAGGAAAAGAAGTGGGATGTGGGTCTTCCTAGTGCTGAGATACCAGAAGGCTGCTTTGTATAGCATCCAAGGATTTAAAGGCAGTAAATGCTCTTTGAGCATTAGACCAAAGTTGAATGGGCTGGCAGGTTATGGATCTCACGTGCAGACCTGGTAATGGTAATTGGCAGGATCTTAATTCTTAGAGAGCAAGATGAGTGCTTCTATACCCCCGGGCCCCCACAGCATACACAAAAATAAAAAAAAAACATGAAAACCAAATTCTCTCTCAATTTTCCTTTATCTCCAAGCCGTTCCAGATATCCCTCTTCTCTTCCAAGAACAGAACCATTAGGAAGACAGGGTGTCTACCACATCTGGTTCAGGCCCAAGCCTGTGAAGCTGTACCAGCAGCAAGAGACATTTGGAGCTGGTTCACTTTTTAGGAAAACTTAGAGGGAGGGTGTAGGTCAGGGATGAGTTAAAAAGAGGCAAGAACTGGGGTCAGCCTGGTAGCATAGTGGTTAAGTTTGCATGCTCTGCTTCAACGGCCTGGGGTTCACAGGTCTGGATTCCAGGCACAGACCTACACACCACTCATCAAGCCATGCTGTGGAGGCATCCCACATACAAAGTAAAGGAAGATTGGCAGAGATGTTAGCTCAGCAACAGTCTTCCTCAAGCAAAAACAGGAGATTGGCAACAGATGTTGGCTCAAGGCCAATCTTCCTCACCACCAAAAAAAAAAAAAGGCAAGAACTGCAGAAATGGCAGTGAAGGGGGCATAAAGAGGAATGAAGAGTGGTCCATGGAGGTACATGCTGCCAGACCAAATCCTCTTCAAGGGGAGAGTCTAGAGATTTGGGACTGAGACCCCATACTCTTGGACAGTTCAAGGGAACAAGTTAGCTGGACTACGGTGAACTACAGCTTTATATTACTGCTTCCCCTCAATCCTGTACACGATTTGGATTTTTGCTTCAGAGAGCTTGTGTGTAGCAAGAAGAAGCAGGGAGTAATAGAAATGTAACTGAATTTTCTGAAATTAAATGTACTTTCTCTCACAAGCCCCCTTTCTACCAAGTGATGAGGATGTTATCTCATGGTCCTCTCAGGGAGTTGTGGGATGTGGTGCATGGTGGGGGCCTTGCTGGTGCCAGCCCTGGTGGTGAGGGTCCTTGCTTGTTGTCTATCTGGACTGGCATCCTCTGCACCACCAACTTTCTGGACTTTGATATTTGGTCCCTGTAGTCACCCTCTGCAGCATCCTCCTTATCCAATTCACAGCCCCTGTATTGAGAATCGCCAAGATCAGCCAGGTTCAATGAGTCCCTAGGACAGCAAGACTCAGCACACAGTCATATTCATGGTTATAATTTATTACAGTGAAAGGAGAGAAAGCACAATCGTCAAAACAAAAAGGCACATGAGGTGAAGTTTGAGGAAACCAGACACAAGCTTCCAACAGTCCTTTCCCAGTGGAGTCACACAGGATGAACTTAATTCCTCCTGCAATGAGGTTGTGATAACACGTGTGAAATGGTTTCTAGGAGGGAACCTCATTAGAGACTCGGTGTCCCAAAAGGTTTTATTCAGGGCTGGTCATGTAGGCATCCTCTGCTTAGAACATACCAAAACTCCAGACTCCCAGAATGAAAGCAAGTGTTTAGCATAAACTACGCTGTACAAGTAAACCGCAGTCAGGCACTGTGACCTGCTCAATTAAAGAATGGTGGGAATCTTCTCCAAATCCCGGTTCCTAGATGCCAGCCATGGCGACCTTACAAGCAGGCCTTTCTGAGGAAAGCGATCTCAGGCCTGCTGGGTTAACCCTTTTCTACACAGCCTCTTAATCCCTCTGGGCATTTTGTGCCAAGTCTGTACTGCTATTGGACATCCAGGAAACACTGGGGCCATCGAGTCGATTCCAACTCCTGGTGACCCTGTTACAGCAGAGCAGAATCCTGGCCGGTCTGTTTGCGCCATCCTCTCACTTTCCAGTGCTATATCAGACAATGCTCCACTGCTATTCATAGAGTCTTCATGAGCAATTTTTTCAGAAGTGAGTAGCAACTTCCTTCTTCCTAGCCTGTCTTAGTCTGTAAGCTCCACTGAAACCTGTCCACCATGGGGGACCTTTCTGGTATTCCAAATACCGGTGGCAGAGCTTTCAGCATCACTGCAGCTGCCACAGTATGATAATAAGCATATGGGTGGTGTGATTCCCTGATGAGGAAACGAATGTGAGCCACAGTGGTAAGAGCACTGAAACTTAACCACTACATCGCCAGAAAACTTTCCCTTCCTCTAAGAGCCTCTGAGAGATGGGAAAGCCGTGAGGCTCCCTTAGACCCTTGGGCTAGATGCGTCAGGCAGCCTTTTGCTCACTAGGGTCTTGCTGCTTTTCTGAGCTCTGCCTGAGATGAGGCCGGCCAGGACCCTCTGGTCTTTGATTCCCCAAATCCACCTGCTGATTTTGTTGCTGGTCTTCCTCTGCTGGGGTGTGGTCAACGGAGGCAAGTTGCAGAACTCTGTCCTAGGAACCCCTCGACATCTAAGGAGTTGGCCTTGCTCTTTTCCCTGTTCAGAGATTTTTTTTTTTTAAATCCAGGAGGAGCAATGGCCAAGACAATGAGGGAATAAGAAATAGGGAGGGTGTTCTCATTACTCCCAGCCTCACTCTATCGTCTCCTCTCCAACATCAGGCAGCACAGGCAGCTGCAGGTGGACCATATAGGGCAAAAAAGTATCTGTGGAGGGCGATCAGACAGAAGAAACAATGGGCTAGACTTTCCAAGACCAGAGTTTCTCCCCTCCCAACCCTCCCTGGAACCTCCCCTCTCGTGCCTTGGGCTCTGCTGAATACATTTTGAAACCAACTGCTTTATCCACTTGTCGCCTGGGAAAGGGTGTTGGTGGGGAAGATAACTTCCCTTTAAAACTCACAGCAGAAAATCTGCAACTAGCATCACGTACTCAAGAAAAAAGATGTGTTCAGAGGGTGTCCAGGGCCTCATCCTGGGGGAGCCTCATCAAGAATTTGCTGTACCGTTATCTTCTCATTAAGACGTTGGAAACTCAGACAAATTAAAGCTGCTCACGGACGACGGGGCTGAATTTGCTCCTCCAGTGCCACATTGACTCCCCTGTGACATGTATAGGACTTTGAAAAAGAAAACGAATGGAATTTGGCCCCATTTTAGTAAATACTAAGGGGCAGAATGATGCTGTTTCTACATACACAGGGGTTTAGTTTGGGAGAGATGGATGAAACTGTAACTGAGTTTTGGAATCTGGGGTGCACATAAGAAGGCAGACTAAAACACGCTTTAGGTCTGATCATGATAGAATAGGATTCAGAAGGATTAGCAGGAACATTAAACATGCTATAGATCTTTAATCTCTTGATTTTTGAAGAAAAATTCTCTCAACCTGTAGAAATACCATACCTAGTTCTCGAAGCATGGGCATTTTGAGTTCTTTTCCATGTTTTAGATTAAATTTGATTCTTCATTAAATGATATTTTTCCCAGTGCTGAAGCTCAGTATTTCCATTTTTAAAGGAGCCCGCGGCAAGGGTAAATTGCATAACCGTTGCTGGAAACAGAACAGCTGCGATTAATTCATGTTGGTTTATTCAAGTACAATGTATTCATCTTCTGCATCAGAATGTAGTGTATCTTCTAGGAGTACTTCAGCAAGGATGAAATTACCGCCTCTTTCCTGGGGTGGGGCCATGATGCTGTCAATGATTTAGAAGCTGTAAGAATAAACCAGGCCTTGATCAAGCTTAGCTACAGCCAAGCCATAAATACTATATTTGTGGTAGCTGGACCTTTCAAATTTGATCAACGTGAGAGCTGGTATTTATTAAATGCTTGTAAGGGTCAGGCACTATGCTGAGAAGTGGGTGTGACACTGACACTCGAGACGCTGAGTGGTTAGACAAGCTCACACAGTGAGTGTCGTCCCCCACAGGCTGTGCGCTGGACCTGACCATAATCTGCCCTCCTACACCATCTCATTCCCTGTAACAGGGGCCCCAGGTTCCACGGCAAACACAGGAGCTGCTAAATGTAAGTAGGACCAGTGACATGAGTGGCTCTGGGGCCGTTGCTGACTGGCTGAATACCACAGTGATGAGACTTTGGAGTCAAATCAGGGCTCTAGCTGGTCCAGAGGACATATTTTGTCAGCCCACTGTGTTTCATCCCTGCCTCTCCCTCCCTGTCCTTGGGCATATTTCTGTCTGTTTGAAAGCTGCAGTTGTCTGAGAGTGAGAACCACAGCTGTTCCCACCATCAAGTGGTCAGCATGCACTCACCCAGTCCTCCTTTCTGCCCATGACTCAGTTCTTGGCACAGCTCTGTGGTCGGGTTATTGGGCTTTTCTGAGCTGTTTATATGCCCCAACCATTTCCGTCTATATGTTTGTGTGTCTGCATACCTGCATGCATGTGTGGCTAGTTGGATGAAACATCATGCTAGAGAGTAGTCTTCATGCCAAATTGTGACATTGCAGCAATTATCCTCAGTGGCCCCAGCTATATTCTAATTCTTCCCACATTGTGGGTAGACCTCTGCCCCTACTTTAGATTCCATAAGGATCTTACACAAGTTGTTTGAACTTTAGTATGAATTTATTCCCGAGGGGCACCTATAATTCCCAATGCAATGGTTACAACGCCCCCTTTCTCTTTCACTCAAGAAAGCAAGTAGGATGGCTAAAGAGTGGAGATGTCTTCACAGAGACAGCTACTTTAATTCATATTTTTCAAAAGCAAAATTGTTCCCAAGTTTTAAATTTATTATAAATAACAAATTACCTACAACCGAACTCATAATTCATCAGGATGGACCAGCATGTTAGGCAATTGCCATGGAGACCTGATGGTTAAGAGTGTAAAACACAGAGAACTGAGGTCCCAAAACCAAGTTCTGAGTTCCAGCTGTTGAACTGGTGTGAGTCACTGGGCATGAGTTCCCTCCTCCATAAAATGGGAAGGCTGCACTGTTGAGCTAATTTGGTTGGAGGAGTCTAGGGCTCTGAGAAGGACCAGAATGACCTGTGTCGTCCATATCTGCAGATGCGCTGTATTCGCCTCTTGCCGTAGAGGATGTATCTCACTGCAGAATATCTTGGTTATTCTCCATGGTTGTAGAGCCTCAGCCTGGCATCGATGCATTTAAGCCAGCAGGTTACCTGACAGCATCAGCCTCAAAGAGGAGTTCAGGGCACAGTGCACAGAGTGGAGCTGAGTTCTTTCCCCTCCTTTGGGGACAAACCCTACCAAGGACCTGGTACCCTGGAGCCTGCCAAAAGGATGGGCAGATCATGATTGTAGACAGTTGGTGATGCCTTCAGGCCAAGCAGGTTCATTCTCCCTTTCCCAATTGATGGGGCAATGTCATAGGCAAAGCTACAAGGCCACAGCACGAGCGAATTATGCCTCAGCAATTCTGCCAACATCCTGGGTTAATTGCCTTTGCAGAGCAAAAAAGGAGGAAAAATGATTTAGACTTTCAGTAATCTGTTGGGGGTGACGCCTTCAGCCACTTAAAAGGAATAAAAAAATTCTAGAAGTTCAGGTCTCTTTTTAAATTCTTCCCAGGCTTGCTCCATCTATCATCCAAGCTGAAACTGCTCTTATGATATATTGTAGATGGAGACCACACTACATCATTGGAGTTCTGACATTGCCACGGTTCTGTAGTAGGTTATAATGCAATGTAACAAATTACAATGGTGGACATTGACAAATTCAGTTTTGGGGGAGTTTAAATTAATTTTGAGCTGCTTCAAGTTGGTTTAGAAAGTAATTTTTAAATAAATCAGAGGTGGATGGGGAAAGAGAGCTCCGAAGACTATCATGTGCATAGGAAGTTCAGGGCCAAATCTGGCTTTTGTCCTTGAGAGGAGTGGGAGAGTCAATTAGACCCAGATGCCTGGCCTTCTGTCCGAAGAAGAGAGCCAGCAGAGGAAGAAAGAGCTGACCTTACAGGAAAAGATGTGAACATCAAATGACGGAGTGTTCCCTAGGATCTGATGGGCAGCATTAAGTGTTAGCCCATCTGACTTCCTGGAGACAAAATTGGATTTCGTGGAGTGCAAGACAGAATTATATAGCAGAGTATCTGAAATAGTAGATAATGCTAAAAACAACACGGCTTTGGGAGACATTACAGATCATCACAGAGGGATGTGGTTGAGTAGAAAGAGCACGGAATTAGCAATCAGGAAACCTGGCTTCTGTTCTCATGCTTCACACCTGCTTGTTGTGTGAACCTGGGTCTCTCTCTGGGTCTCAGTTTCTTCATCTGCTAAAGAGCGGGATAAAGTGTCTGGCGTGCTTCACTGGACTCTTAGGAAGATTCAGGAAATGCCTTTGCCCAAAATCCTCTGCCCTTTTGGAACCATAAAGAGAGCAAGACAATATTATTATTGTTGTTATCACTATTTTCGGCGTATTTTAGAAGGCAAGGCATTCTTATTTGATCAGGATCATGCTAACATAATGTAAAATACACATCCACATTTCCTAAACACGTGCCGAATGAGCAGTGGTAGGAGCAGTGACTGGGCGGATGGTTGGGGAAAAGATGCTGCGATGGAACGGAGTGCGACGTTCTCACAGAGATAACGGAATGGATTTGACAGTAGCCTAAAAAGGGAAAGATTGCCCACCATCTTGGAGGGACACTGCTCCTTTTACAAAGACAGAAGCAAAAGAATGCAAGTTGGTGGAGCTTTTTTCCACAAAGAAATCCTCCCTTCTCAGTGCGTGGGGGAATCAATTAGCCACAGAGGCCTGTTCAGGTAGTCTTTAGATTAGCTCGAGACCACTCCACTATAGATAATTAACCTTCGTACCCAAATTAGCAGTGAAATAAGCCAGTTATTAGTTTTCATAATGAACAAAATTGAGTATTTTGGAAAGTTAAACCCCTAGAGCTTAAATTAAAATAAGCATCTGGGAGAAATCCCTAAAGTATACTTCAATTCATTAATACTACAAATTCCACAGTAGATTGAACTGACAATGTGCCTTCTCTAAAGGAAATTGAGTCTCTCAAATAATCATCTGGATTGACCTCAGAGAGTGATTCTACTTGATGCCCGGAATCTCAAAGACCAGCTGAGTAACTGAGTTGATGTTCTTTTCCTGCTAAGAGGCAAGCGGCTGGCAGAGAAGAACAGAAGCTACACGTGGCACTAAAACAAACAAATGGTTTTATTAAAGTTCTAAAAGAAAATTGTCTTAACTCCAGCCTGGAGGGCATGCTCCCGTTGACTTGACCGTCAGCGTGAGAGTCAGTGCACCATGGCTGATTTGGTTAAGTGTCAGAAGGATCACTACTCTCTCTTACTGGCCATGTGACTTTGGAAAGTCCATCGAACCCCATGTCTCAATTTCCTCCTTGGTAAACTGGGAACAATACTGACTGCCTCCCTCATCTCACAGTTTTGTGAATCAATGTTCACAAAACTCTGAACATGGAGAGGTGCTAGAAACATTAACATGTTCTTCTCTTTTAGCTGGAAATAACCTCAGAGTCTACATCCCCATCCTAGGAAAAGGATAAGATGTCAAAATAATCAAAGACTTGGATATTCATAAATATTTGCTAAATATTTCACAGAGATCGTCTCTTTTAATCCTTACAAACTCCTATCGATTCTATTATTATGCTCACTGCCTACCAAAGATCACTCAGCAATCAAGGGACAGAAGCCAGATTTGAACCCAGGCAGTCCCAGTCCACAGGCGTGTGCCTCACCAAGGTGCTGTGGATCTCGGTCTTTGTGAAGACCAGCCTTGCCCAGGTCCAGGATGCCTAGAGGATTCACCAAAAATTGCCAACTATGGTACCAAACCCAGAAGGTCATCACTAGATCGGAAGCCAGGAGAAGGGCAGACACCGTAATCAAATGCATCCTCTCATTTCCTTCGTAAGGTAATCCTGTTACATCGCTGCTATTGTCTTCATTTTATAGGAGGATGTGGCGGCTCAGGGAAATTAAGGAGCTTGTCCCACATTGTGCAGCTAGAAGAGGTGGAGCCTTCCGCAAACATAAGTGCCATGGTGTTTCCTGCTCCACTGGCCTCCCAGGGAAGGACTCGGGATTCTCCCAGCTCGTCCTGGTGAGAGTCTTCCCTGATCATGTCACAAGGGAAATGAGCTTCCATTTTATGTAGGGACAAGGAAAATCTCCCTTACCCTTAGTCCCAATTTGGACAGGAAAAGAATGAAATCCCTCCTTTTGGTGTCTTTCGCAGTGTGCGTGGTCCCATGGAGTGAGAATGGGGCTTTACTGCTTACATTTTCTCTTCCAAGTACATTATACTATGTCATATTCATATTATCTCTCAGATTTTTAACTAGAATGATTCTCAGTGTATAAACAGACATCCCCATCAGCCAAGGGCTTTTGTGATCCATATCGGGACTGGGAAGTTCTCGGGTAGCCCAGGCCCAGGTGTGGCAGCTGAGGCCAGCAGGGCTATTCCACCATTCTGCTCAGCTTGGAAGTCACCCTTCCTGATGAGAGCAGAAATGGGCCAGAGAGTTTGTGAGGTAGGGCTCTGGGCTGGTAACAGTGTATGCCACAGGGCCCTGGGGGCTGGGGTGTCTGGAGGTTGGGGGGGGGGCGGAAATCTATGCTCTGGCAGCCATCTTGTTTCCTATAGCATCTTCATGCAGGAGGCAGACCAGCAGAAACAAGGAAGAAACAAATTTAGCAAACTTTTCTGTGGACTCCACAGTGCATTACTCTCAGACAGTGGCAGAAGCATGCAGACTATGGGGAATAATCAAGGGGAGGTTGCACTGGTGATGAAGATAAATTCAGAGGGATTTTGCATGCACATGAAGAGCCTGTAGTTCAGTGAGGGAGACATGGTGACTCTCAGGGAGACAGGATAATTTATTCAGAGAGGAGGAAAACAATGCAACAGAAATTCAATGAATATTTGCCCAAGAATTCAAAAGGAGGCTGCAAGCAGAAACTTGGATTGAACACACATCCCTAAGGGAGAAGGCAGCAAAGAAAGAAATCAAGGCAGCATCGGAAAAAGATGATGAAGAAATTAGAAATTCTAAAGATAAACCAAACTTAGATACCCATCGAATCTGTGTGAGCATCCAGGGCCTGGGAAGAGGGAGATGAATGGATAGTTCCTTCTCCATGTCAGGCTGGCGCTGGTCCTTTGGGCTGGATTGGAGCGTAGGCACCACTTAGCTCCAGTTTCAGCATGTGGAGTCAGGGGCAGACAGGAGCCGGGGGCTGGGAGGGGGCTTTAGGGCCACGTCCAGGCTGGGAGTCCAAGGGGGCCACACAGAGTTCAGCGAAAACGGTACAGGGCAAAACAGGGATCACAAAAATGGGGGTTGGCCGGACAGGATTTTGTCTTCTGGATTTTCGGGGTGCACTAAAAGTCATTAGAAAGGCTCCATCAGAACAAATAAATGATCAGAATTCATGGCCAGTTTCTGCTTGCTTGAGGGACATGTAGGGAAACTCAGAGACTGAAAACCATGGTCCACAGCTGTGACCCTCAAATGACTGGGGGGAAAATGAAAGCTGAATTCTATAAAGAGTCACTTCTAGTACTCTCTCAAACTGCAGGAGCTAACATTTCTGTCCATTGCTCCCCAGCCTTGCCATCATGGTTGATTTACAATGGAAACTTCTAAAATCATATGGAGAAAAGTAGGAGGACAAGATCAGTAGTGAATGTCTGGAAGTCTCTAGAAATATAAAAAAAAAAAAAGAAAAGAAAAAAATAACATACCAAATATAGAGACTATCAATCTAATTTTGTTTGTCTTAATTTAGTAATATTGCACTGTTAATTTCCATTTATCATCCTTCTGTGCCCTAGAAACTTTTAACACTTTCTTTTCTTTGCAGTCAAATGGATTTGTTCTTCTTTGCTGCGTTAATCTGCATGTTAAAGGGACCTACTCCAAATCTGATCCTCCATCCAGCGTGCTTTCGATTTTGCTGTGGTTTATTCTATCTTCTTGGATCTTGCTATATCCCCTGAGTAAATCTGGATGGTTGAGTCAAAATTTTGTGTAATCTTACTTAGTCTCCAAAGCTTTATAAGTCTTTCTCAAACTCTCAGTCCTCATATGCAGGTTTACATGGCAACTCGGAGCCAAAACACCGGCTAGCAGGTCGTTTACTCCCATCTCAGCTCATTCTCCCACACCAGACAGTATTTCTAAAGCCTAGGTGTATTTCCTCTCCATTTCCTCTATATCTCACTCAGGTTATTGCAACGCACTTCACACCTTCCACGCCATCTGCCTCAGCACATGATCCTGTTTCAGCCTTCAGTGCCCTCACTTCGAATCCTCCCTGGTGCCAGTCATCATTGCACAGTGTTCCTGAGCATAGGCCTTTGAAACAGACAGGCCTGCTTTTGAATCCTGGCAATTTGTGGACCACAGAGTGGATAATTTGGAGAACTGGTCCCAAAGGTGTCAGAGCTTCTCACGTAAGCCACAGGCCATCTCGAGAGAGAAATGCTTCACAGCCTTGAGAGTGACCCAGATACGACTTCTTGGCTATGACTGACGCATAACGTCAAATGTGATTGTCAAGAAGCCTCCTTTGGAGCCAGCCCGGTGTCACAGCGGTTAAGTTTGAATGTTCCGCTTCTCAGCGGCCCAGGGTTCGCCGGTTCGGACCCCGGGTGTGGACATGGCACCGCTTGGCACACCGTGCTGTGGTAGGCGTCCCACATGTAAAGTAGAGGAAGATGGGCACGGGTGTTAGCTCAGGACCAGGCTTCCTCAGCAAAAAGAGGAGGACTGGCAGTAGTTAGCTCAGGGCTAGTCTTCCTCAAAAAAAAAAAAAAAAAAGCCTCCTTTGAGGTGGCATCTTTTAAAATCGCTGACTGGCAGAGAAAACTTAATTTAGTTGGTTAATCATTTGACAGCACTGCCTCAATTCTTCCAAGTGCAAAGCAGAGCTGAGGACACAAGCAATAGCTAATATTTATTGACCGCTTATCATGGGCCAACTCTGGGCTGAGACCTTCACCTACATTATCTTATCATGGTCCTCTTAGGTAAATACTATTAGCAGGTAGGCACCTGAGACCTCTGGAAGCACAGGCTGAGAGGGAGTTGGGAACGCAAAAGGTTTACTGGGAGTAAAACCTATGAAGGGCAAAGTAGAAGGAAGCGGAATTGGACAGGGGGAGCTGTCAGGCCAATGCAGAGATGATGAAGTCTCTGCTAGCCCAGTGGGGAGTTCCAGAGCACAGATGGCCCATTGGAGGAGTCCCTCGTGGGGTGAAAATGGCCTGGTGAGAGTCCCACTGCCTTGCCCAGCCATTGGCCAGCAGCTGCCCTGAGAATAATGTGACCTCAGTCCCTAAGCAGGGGTGGACTGTGAAGGCATTAACAACTGCTGGCTGTTAAGAAGCAACTGGGCTCTTCCCTGCATCTCTGAGTCTAGCACTGTGCTGTCATCCTCCTTGTCCAGAGGAGGCCAGGGAAGCGAGGACCATCTGAGCAACTCACCTGCAGGTGCCTGGCCCGGAGCAGTAGAGCCTGAGGTGTAGCCCTCAGGCCCTTAACTGCCAACTGCACCTGGCGGCCCCTCTCAAGAGTCCCAAAGAGCTCTTACAGAGATTAAATGAGATAGGCATTTGAAAGTTCTCTGAAAAGAACAAAGGTCCATAAATGTCCAAAGGATTAGCCGAGTGGCTATTAAAGAACAATAAGCAATATCCTATTTATTAATTTTCCTCAATTTTTCCTGCCTGCTATTTGAGACCTTTTGCTCCAGTTCCCAGAGAGGCATGAAGGAAGACGTTTTACAGCATATGAAAAGTATTAATAATTCGGTATGGTCTTAATTCATTTCATGATTCAGTTCTGCTGAATCTTCAGAGACTGCTTCCAGCCTAGTAATTATAAAAGGTGCTTCCAAATCAGTTCTGACTTGATCTTACACTATTTGATCATTTTATTATTCCGTTTTACTTTATTATTCGGTTTGATTTTGTTCTGTTAAGCAACCTAAGGCTACATAAACTGTATATTTTATATCTTTAAAAGTTCTATTGGGATAAATTCTTATATAAAAAGGCTCTAATGATAAATCAATGTCATTTATTTTTAAATCTCAGAATATTGCTCCAAGAGCGGAAATCCCTGATACCAGTTAGAGGAGCACATGTCCGTACTGTACATATGGTGGTATGATTAAATTTGAGTTATTTTCTCTTTGAAACCATAGAAAAATTAATCAGTAGCTTTAAAAACATAGGTTACATTGTGCTAATGTCAAATATGTGTCTAAGATAAGATTTTATTCTCCGGCTGTTGATTTTCACGCAGTTAGAAAAGTCATAATGGAACTTCAGTTTCATGAGGCAGGGAGGGCAGCTCTCTTATTCCTCTGCCTCTCATATTAGGACTTTCACATAATAAACATTCAATGATTAATTATTAAGTGAATGAGTGGGAGGCTTTAGAATCATCCAGGCCTAGGTTCAAATCGTAAGCTTGTTGCTTTCTAGCTGGGAGAGCTGGGAAGCTCATTTATGTTGTTTGTTCTTGGTTTTGCCGGTAACTTGAGGTGAATACTCCTACCTCTCAGGGTTGCTGTGAGGACTGAAGACAACAGTACACATGAATGGAATCTTCCTTATCCTTTTGGTGCCCAGCAGAGTGCCCAGCTGCTATGGTCTGAATGTTGACGTCCTCCATACATTCATTTGTTAAAAGCCTAATCCCCAAAGATGATGGTATTGAGGTGGGGCCTTTGGGAGATGCTTAAGTAATGACAGTGCAACCCTCCTGAATGGAAGGAGTGCCCTTAAAAAAGAAGTTCCAGAGAAATCCCTAGCCCCTTCCTCCATGTGAAAACACAGCGAGAGAGCGCATGCCATGAACCAGGAGCACCTGACCATGCTGGTACCTTGACCTTGGACTTCCAGCCTCCAGAACTGTGAGCAACAAATTTATGTTGTTTATAAGCCACCCAGTCTGTGGTATTTTGACTAAGGCACCAGAACACGGTAGCTTTTGGCAAAGGACAGTTTGCTAAAATCCTACCCCCTCCATTTCATGCTCCCTTTCCTGTGTGTCCTATAGGATTAAATATTTTAGCAGCATTGACAAGTTGCGATACTGACCTGTGGGAGTCTCAGTGGAGAAACATTTGTTTCCTTTGGATGGGCATACGAATCCTACTAATCAATTTGGTGCTTTTTCTTGAGTTGATGGCTTATGGTAGTACTATCTGGAAGCATATCATTTTAAGTGCACACACTTTTAGCGAACATGTGCCCAGTGTTGGTGTTAGCGCTTTCCATGTAATCCTCATAATCCACCTGTTTGCTTGAGATGTAGATACTATTATCACGATCTCTATTTTACAAAAGAGGGAACTGAAAAACAGAGATAATGTGTTTACTTGTTGGTACAGGACAGATAGGACTCACACTAGGTCACCTAGTGCTGGGGCTGTCACTACTAACCACCATCCTCTCCTGCCTTTGATGAGTAAAGATACAAACAGAGGTGTCTTGCAGAAATTAAGGTCAAACAACTGGCCTGAAGGGCCAAATAATTTTTTCGAACAAATTGACTAAATCAGCTGGTTCTGTTGGAGATGAGTAGACAAGTTTTTTTATCCTAAAGCGAGTAACACATTTGTCTTAGAGGCTCTGCACCTCACACATAGGTAGATAAGACCTATTCCTTGCCCTTAAGGAGGTTGTTAACAAATCATTCAATCAGTTTCACAATCTGATATCTTTCAGTCTAATTAGTGTCTGTCGCATCTAACATTTAACAAATTAAGTCTATTCAGTTCAAAATAACAGGGGTCATTTAGATCCAGTAGGTCAAGTCACCGTTTGAATTACATAATGCTATTGAATGAGTTTAAGCCAATGGCAGCTCAGTTAAACTTCATTCAATGTTCAGGCTGGTAGTTGCTGTTGAAGGAGGGAAAGGCAGGGAGCTAGGTGTTTACAAAATGTTTACAAAAGCTATTTGAAAACCTGGCTGACTCGCTTTCTGATCGCTCTGGGTTTGAACAAGCCTTTGTTCTGGTAACAAAAGAAGTCTTGATATCATTAGGGAAGAAAGGTTCAATGTTTTGAATACTGTATTACTACATGTATATATTTGGCTACCTGCTCAAGCACCTGTACTCCTGGGAAAATACCGCTAATGTTTGATAGTATACTGACAATACATTACTTTTTTATAAATTAGCATTTTCAAAGCCTATTCACATTCATAAGTATGTTTGAGTTTCAAAGCACTCCCAGGCAGATATCATGCTCTTTTATGATAAATAGGCAACTGACATTCGGAGGGATGAGTAAATTTCTCAAAGTAGCGCTGTTAGGAAGTGATGGCGCCACAACTAAAACCCGGGTTTTCAGACTCTGATCTTCTGATTGTTTCCCTTACAAAACTCTGATATAAGGCTATGAACTAGACCACTGTTTTCAGTCTTCATCAACTGCCAGCCACTGAGTGAGATTCAGCCTGGATGATCTCGTATCAGGAAGGGCAAGTACATGTTGGCATGCTGCCCTCACCTGTGCCCAGGGCAGAGAGCACTAATCCACTTGGTCCTCTTCCACTGAAGACACGGCCTCAGAAGCCCTCTCAGCACAGAGGTCCAGGCAGCCACCGCTGATGGAGCTGAGCCCCTGAGCTTCTTATTCCTGGGACTGTTCAAGCAGAGACTGGATGCCTACTGGTCACTCAAGTTATACAGGGAATTTGTGCCTTGAGTAGAGAGTTCAGAATATCAGTGGTTCCCAAGCATGGTTGGACCTCAGAATCTCCTGGTGGGATTCATAAATGTGTTCATTTATTTATGTTGGAGATTTCTGAGGTCCAGCCAAGACCTGCTGAATCACAACCTCTGAGGGTGCAACCCGGGAAACTATCATTTATAAATAGTCCTGAGCTGATTATGATGCAACGCGTTCATGAACCACTGCTCGGGAACTGGACCAAGTGACCTCTGAGGTCACTTCTGAATTTGAAATCTGAATTTCATGACTTACCACAGCCCAGTGCTGGGGATTTGATGCATCATGTGAACTGTATCATGGAGCATGGAGTTTCTAAATCACTTTGAAAACAATTAGCCAGAACAGGTGAAAGCACCAGCTAGCCTGCCATCCGCATATTAGTGGCAAATTAGACCTCCTACATTAGCTGTGTTCTTGGCGATATTAGTGTTACAAGCCCTAATGTATTGTATTTTATACTTCGGAGAGCTGGAAGAGAGTACTAATTACATGCAAGTTTTCCAAGATTTCAGCTGGGAGTATTTCACATGAAAGTTAATTGTTCTTTTGGGGTTTTACCACTGGTTTATCCAATTAACGTGGAGTTTGCCTATATATCATGTTTTTGCTTACAGAAGGGAAACCATATTATTCACTTGGATAAAATGGGGCATGTTCTAAGGTATTTTGAAATCAGCCTAATAGCTGCTGTAACATGTTCACAACTGCGTTCACTGGCTACCTTCTGAGATGGAATGAGGTCTGTTCTGCAGAAGAACAGCAGAAGTTGCTGATGAAACAGAGTGACAAGAAAAAAAAGAGGCCAAGCAGGTTTGTGGCCAAGGTGTTCTCTCATTGTCACCTCTGTAAGTTTGGAAATGGCCTGAGGTCAAGTGCAGGAATGGTACAAACCATCTTTCCATTGATATTAAATATTACCCAGTCCACAGACAGCTTATGCTTTCAACTCATCTTACCTCAAAGGAATCTGTGCAGTAGGCATTATTGCATGCATTTTACAGGTCTCTGTGTAGTCAACATTTTTTCTGTATGGACTAGGACTATTCTCTTTAGGGAACTCCAGACATTTTAATAAATAGGCCATATTTTTTCCCAGAGAGGGTAGTGGGTATGGTTGGTATGGTCTTGATGTTGAACTTACCAGTCGTACTAATCCCATCTCTGCTTGGCTGTGGTCAGGGCTGTGCATCTGCCCTAATTCTTTCCTCTTTGGAAGCTCTTGAGATTCAACATGTGTTGGCATCGGAAAGAGTTCAAAGTCAAAAGTCCTGATGGGGTCGGAACTTGGTATCCAGCCACTCAAGCACAGTCTGAGTACAGAATCAAGGAAGATATTAAGGGCATTTACCAGAAGGAAAACCAGGGTGACAATGAAGGGTCACCAAGGGCTGTAAGCCAGGCAGGAGGCCAAGCATTGAGAAGCTGGGGCCACTATCAGCATCTCATGACAAGAGTATATGATTGCTCCTGGGAGAGTCAACCAGTCTTCTCGTGGGATTCCTTCTTTCCTGAGGCTGCTTTTATTGGGTAGGGATCACTGAGCGCCTGATACCTCCAGGGAGGTCTGTGAAAGGGTGTGCTATGAGAAGGCCCTGAAAAAGAGAAGTTGGATTGCTGATGAAATCAGCCTCAGGAGCGTTAAGTTGTGTCCTCGCTAATTCCTCCAAGGAAGGGTCAGTTTCATTGCCCACTGAACACCAATCTCGATTCATATTCCGCTGTCTACACCTCATAGCTGTAAATATCTATGACTCTGCAGGTTAGGTATCAAGGTACCGGTGGGTGTGAGTAAAGGTCCTGAATGGTGTGATGATAATCAAGTTCTTATTTTTGAGCCCCAAACCCACTCTGTACTCTCTTTTGCCACGTTGGGGCTGGGACTGCCACATCGCAGTTTTTTCTTTTTTTTTGGCCAATGCCTCCATGTCAGGCTCTGCCAGTAGGGGGCACTGCAGTGAGAATGGAAACCTGCAGGAGGAGGGATGAGACCTGCCTTCTCCTTATTTTCCTATTGCTCCTGTCAATGGTGGGCCTTCCCAAGGAATTGCTGAGGAAGTAAAACCCTCGTGGGCCTCCAGTGAGTCAAGAGGAGCCCTACTGAGAGTTGGCATCAACATCCGAGAGGCAGCCCTCCTGCTCAGCAAGAGTATAGACTGGATCCTTGAATTTCTGTGGTATCTCTTCCAGGGCAGCAGTGTCTCCACCACTCCCAGACCTCAAACACTTCCATATGGGTCACAAACACACCTGGGGCACTGAGGTCAATTGGCTCGTGTCAGCGACTATAGGCAGGGCTGGAGCATAAACAGGATAAACCTTCTAAACTTGGTCTTTCCCTTGCTGGTAAGTGGAACCACCATCACTCAGCTGTGAAAGCCATTAACTTGGGGATTAATCTGAAGTCTTCCTAGTCCCTCCTGCTCCATCTGTTGACCATCAACAAGTAATTCTAAAATAAACAGATAAATATGTTCCTGTCTGTCCACTAAAAGCCATCTCTACTGCTACCATCCTGCGGCAGTCACGTGACTGGGAATGACCTTCGGGCTGACCACTTTTTCTCTTGGGTCTTCAGGGTCCTTTGTTTAAGCCCCCAGTACATGTTTCTGTTTTTGACTCTGCAGTTGTGCTTGTCGGTCCCATCGCTGGCTCTGTCCATCAGATGGGAGAACACTGCCGTCTGTGTCTCTTTGTGATGGCTCTATGCTCAGGGCATAAACAACCTTATTTTGCTAATTCCTCTGGGTCCTGCCTGATATCTGACACATGGCGAGTGCTGGATCAGGGTCTGAGGGATTCCAAGCAGTGAAGCGGAAGTTGGCCTGATGTGATGCTGAGTGGTGCAGAAGGCCAGCAGAGGGAGGGTCCCCTGTGAGCTGACCTGTAGTGCTCTGGGCCTTAGGGAAAGAGAGGCAGGCTCACTCATCATTAGGTGAGGACGAACGGAAGCTTCTCATACATGTTCAGTCTCATCCAAGTTTGATCATGAGCCTTGATTAATGACCTACTGATTTAGGGTGATTTTACAGGAGTGCCAGGGGGGAGCCAGCCGGATTTCCCTCAGCACCAGGCCTTTCTGTAGCTAAGTGAGTAGTTACTTAACTATGTCGAGCCCTCAAAAGACCTCAGATTACGGGAAAGTTCTTATCCTTCTTGGGCTTCGGCTATATTCTTGAGTTCTTTAATGCTGAACTGCAGTTTGCCTCAATGCTAAATAAATCGCACAATCATCCTTCATATCAAGAAATAGGACAAAAAAGGAAAAGCCCAGATATCACCTAATCTTAATTTTTCTTCTGAAGAATGTTTCGTTCTTGTTTAGCTAAGACAGGGTCCTAGTGGCTGGTGTTACTTCCCTTTTGGAGCCAGAGTAACCGGGGGATTTCAATCAGGAGAGGACAGCAGCGAAGACTGTTTGCTGTTCCTTGCTATTTCGGAAGTTTCCACTAAGAACTTGGTGATTGCCAACAAGTACCGGCTGTTCGTGATCAGACTGACTGAAAGCCAGCTTTCTCTTTGTGTCTGCTGATGTGAGGGACCGACAGAGACAGACAAAGAGAGGGGCAGAGAAGAAAGGATGCTTTCTCCCTCCTCATAAAGCTTTTCTTTCCTGTTTGGCAAGGCATGGGGGGATGGTCGCTGAGATAGCCCTACATATATTTGTTGTCGTTGTTGTTAATTATCCATAACTTTGAGATAATTCAAACTACTGACTCCAGAAAGTTGACTGATAAGTGCCAACTGCAGATTTAATTTGGGACGGCCTGTTCTTGCCACAGCCAAGCAGTCTGATGAGGACCTAGCTGCCTGATACTGATCCCAGTTGCCCTCATAAAACCAATTCACTTCAAATACCCCTGCTGCATTCATTTTCCAGCAAATTTGGTGCTTTGCAAGACGCAGAGCTTTCTCCAGCGGAAGTGACACACCGGGCTCTGTGGCATGGCTGCCTTGTCCCAACAATGCGCACCGTAGTCTCTAAGGCTCCTTCCGCGTACGCTGGGCTGGCCGTGAGGAAGCGCTGAATTGTAGAACCAGGACAACGTTACTCTCGTCCGTCACTTTATAAAGGAGGAGAGCAAGCACTTGAAAGGCTAAACAACTTGGCTAATGCCACACTGTTTGGGGAACATTTCCAACTCTCCACAGCTAAATTTTTCACCATTAGCAGAAGACCCCTCTCTCTGAGGTGTGAATACTTGCTTAGGTTAAGAAATAAAAGGGAGAACGTGCTTAACAATGAAAATTATATTTTATTATTATTATTCTAAATATGCAAAATATAGGACCTATAATTATCTTACATTTTAATAACATGTATTGTTTCTTCTTATGATAAAAACTTTTTATATCTTGTTAGACATATTGGGAATACAGCAAAAGTATAAAGCAGGAGTGAAATGTCCCCTGGAATTTTATCCTTGAGAGACAAATACTGTTAGTACTTTCATGTCGTTCTTTGCAGTCTCAATTCCTGACATCTGGGGGGCCACATCACCCTCATTCTACAGAGGGATTTGGTGAGACCTAGAAGACCAAGGACGCACAGAGAGTGAAGTGTGGGACGAAGACCAGAGCTAGGGTCTCCAGAGCTCTTTCTGCTCTGCTGCACTGCACAGGCTCCGAGGGCTCTCCTGGAGAAGCAATGGGTTGCGGGACCTGCAGGGTGGGCTGGAGAGGGAGCCACGGCAAGAAGGTCACACACTCTCCTGAAGCTGTTAGACCTGCAGGGTGTGGGAGCTGTGCAAAGTGCTATGAAGATGAGGCGTCCCCTCTCTCCTGACTTCCCCTGCATCTATGCTGTGCCGGGTCCCCGGGCAGCAAAGTAGACAAACCAGACATGGTTCCTACATTTATGGAGCTTAACAGCGAAGGAGGCAAGTTGTTCAGAGCTCACGTGGAAGTGTGTGTGTGTGTGTGTGATGCCAGATTCTTCTGGCATGTTCAGTTCCTTCCTTGTGACCTATCTTTTTCCTGTGTACCTGGGAGAACACAGAAGGTACAGGATCTCTTGTGAAGGGAGCCAGGTGGAGCATTTGTGTGTCTGTTCCGGTCTTTTCCTGCCATCCCTGGCTGTGATACAATGGAGTGACTGTGGGGAGTTTTACGGTGAAAAGGTTTTTGTGATGATGATCTGGGTCAACTACTTTGTTTAGCAGGTGAGAAAACCCAGGCCCGCAGACTCACCCCTAAGTCACTTACCCAGAGAGATGGCAGCAAAGACAGACTTAGAACTTGATGCCTTTGGATTTTCTTACAATTCTTTTAATCAGGGGAAGCAAATAAATTACGACTGTGCGGTTAGCAAAAGAGGTCAGTGAGCTGTATCTGAATAAAGACAGCTAGTGTGTATTGACGGCATCCTATGAGACAGACGCTGTTCTCAATGTCTTACATTAAATAACTCATTTCCTCTCACAATATGAAGTTGGTCCACTATCATCCTCATTATGCAGACCAGGTGCATGGCGCAAGAGGGTTAAGTCAGCCTCACGGGCCGTGAGTGGAAGGACAGAAGGTGGAACTGGGGCCTCTGCTCAGCCATGGCATTGGGCTGCCTTTCCAGTCAGCTCATGGCAGCAGACAGCAGGCTTGGAACACTGCTTCTAGAGCACGTGGTCCCCAGTTCCAGAGGGACCTTCTCACTCTACTTCCCCCCTCCAGCCAGCAGGCCTAGTTGGGAGGCTAGGGGGCAGGTGGCCACATGGGCAGAGAGTGACTCTCGCCCCAAGTTACAGTGATATCCAGATCAAAGCAGCACAAGGTCACACAAACTTCTGTAAAATAATAAGAAAAAGACAATCCAAAAGAAAAATGGACAAGAGACTTGACCTGGAATTTTATAAAAGAAGAAATCCAAGTGGCCAATAAGCAGATGAATAGATGCTCTCACTTATGAGTAATCATAGAAATGCACATTAAAACTATTATGTAATTTCACTACACATCTGCCAGAATGGCTAATATGTAAAGACCAAGCTTTAGTCAGGATTTGGAGTAACTGAAAAATCACATACATTGCCGGTGGGAATGTAATTTGGTTCAACTACTTGGGAAATCTGTTTCGTAGTATCTACTCAGATGGCATTGAGTATATGCCCACCTTATTTTATTACCTAGTCATTCCACTCCCAGGTACAAACCCGTGAGAAATGCAGTCATACATTTATATGTAAAAGAAAAGAAAGTAACACAAGGGCCAAGAGTCAGGCAGACAGAGAGGTGGGTTGTTTGCCATTGAGTGGAGTCCCAATGGGCCCTCCAAAACAGCAGGGAAGGCCAGACGTGGATATGTCACATTAGAGTGGAGTCAGAGTGTGCGGAGTTGGAAGATAAGGGTCTTGAGCAGTGGCCCAGGGCGTCAGCAGGAGGGAAGTCCTGGCTGAGCCAGGGGCAGGTCTGTCAGCCCCCGCTTGCATTTCTGTGTTGCCTCTGGATGGTGCATGGAGCACGGTGGGGGGCACGGGCATCTGGAATAAGAGCCAGAGAAGGGGAGGAGCAAGAAGGAAGTGAAATCTGTACGTTTGGAGTGAGTCGTGTGTAAGCATTAGGGGAAGAAAGAAAGCTGAGCGATTAAGTGAAGTCCAGGAGAATAAGAGACAGAGAGTTGAAGGGTCCGAGTAGGTGCTCATAACTGTCTCTCCAAACACACAGTGCCTTACAGATATTTCCTAGGTGTGAAATTGAAAGATGCACAGTAGAGTGAAGCTTCTGGAAAAAAAGGAAGAGGATGGAAGCCAATAATAGATTGGGTAAAGGAAACCAGGAAACTTTGCAGGTGATGTGGTAGCATTGCTCTCGCTGCATCAAGCCATGAGAAGGAATCAACCATGGGTCCCAGTGTTAGACTTAGGTTCTGGGAACCACTGTAAGGAGAGATACCAACACAACAAGAACAACAGCAAAACAGTCAGTCATTGGGAGCAGCACACACTTAAGGCCAAAAAAAAGCAATTTAGCTATTGTTGTTGAAGAGTAGGGCTTCTTGTACAGTCAAATGTTTAATTCATACTCCTTACCGAGCGAAATATAACAATGCATTCTCTCTTTGGTTTGCTGTCCCCAGAAAGAATCTCTGGTGTAATTTGGTACCCAGAGAGCCCTGTGGTCTTCAGACTCCAGCTGTAAGTACAATTCAGAAGGACATGATTAATTCTTATTCTAAGATCACGAAATAGTAATAAGATGGCTATTATTGCCATCATGGGCTAAACTGTTAATATTTAATCATAAAAGAAATAATTTTAATGTGCTCATTGGGCATCTTAAAATACTGGAAAAGGCATGGATTACTAGAATTGTGATAAAGTCTAAGAATTAGATGGAAAAGCTAGGGAAGGCCTACCTATTTTGTCTACAACTTTTCACTCAGTGCGTCTCAACCAGGAGCGGTCCCACCTCACAGGGGGCATTTGGAAATGTGTGTATGTGCATGTCGGGGTGTGTATGTGAGTCACAATTACTGGGGAGCATTACTGACATTTATTACGTGAGGCCACAGATGGGAATGTCCTACAATTCCCAGCATAGTGCAAGAAAACAAAGAATTGTTTTGTCTAAAATGCCACCGTATTGAGAACACTAGACACCTTGTCCAAATTGCAAGCATAGTTCTGGAATGAACTACCACTCCCACTCATGCTTGCCTGATAAACCCAAACCTATAAAGTAGTGCACAGATGTTCAGAAGGCAGCACCTCTGATTCCCTGCTGTTGCTCTGCTGAGGTTGACTTGAAGCCTGTGGCGGTGCCTTTAACTCTGTAAACCCATGGGGCATAGCGGAGTGCCTGGCATGCGGTAGGTGTTCTATAGGTATTTGCCGAAGTATTGAGTAGGTAAATAAGTTCATCAAAGCGTCTCCAGTTTCTTTGGTCAACAGGGCAAGGACTGTGACTGCAACAGTTTTTGAAGATCAGACCTATCTGAACCTCACAGAGGAGAAGTAATAATGGTGAATCTGGTGTAAATGGGTGGAAGGGGCTGTGGAGTATCTCTCTCTCGACTTTCAAGTTTTCACATTGTGTTAGGCAGAATAACAGCTCCAGTCCGAGGATGTCCACAGCCTGATCCCTGGAACCTGTGAGCATGTTTCCTTATATGGCAAAAGGAACTTTGGGAATACGATTGAAGTTAAGAATTTTGAGATGGGGAGATTATCCTGCGTTATTTGGGAGGCCACAATGTAATCACGAGGGTCCTTATAAGAGGGGACAGGCAAGAGGATCAGGATCAGACAGAGATTTGGAGATGCTATGCTGCTGGCTTTAAAGATGGAGGGAGAAGGAGCCACGGCCCAAGGAATGCAGATAACCTCTAGAAGCTGGAAAAGGGAAGGAAACGGATTCTCAGCTAGAGCTCCAGAAGAAACGCAGCCCTACCAACAACTCATTTAGGCGACTGAGCTCTAGAATTGTGAGAGAGTAAATCTGCGTTAGTTTTAGCCAGCAAGCTCGTGGTGCTTTGTTACAGTAGCAACAGGGCACTAACATACATGTGAAGAAACATGAATGCTAGACTTCGTGGGTCGTTCAAGGTCGTGCAATGGGTTAATGACAATATCAGCAAAAACCCCAGGTCTGCTGATTATCACCACAGCGCTTTTCTCATATCATTGAGAAAGAGTACTTGAATAATCCATTCTGTGGAGAGCTGAGAGCTCTCAACCTTGTAAACCGCTCTTCATAATGATCATGCCTGTAAGATAGAGTTCCTTGGAGCTCTGCTCTCCCGTTAGACATTGTCACGCTAACCTCTGTCACAGTCAACCAGGGCAGGACCTGGGTGTGCAGGGCTGTTTAAGCAGAGGTCTGGGTGAAGACACCTGCTTGTGTTATTCTGAGGCTTATCTCGAGACTGGCTCTATTGAGCAATTACATCATCTTCTGCCTGAGCGAAGGAATTCCAGTTAATGTCTTCTCTCTACTGAAATTTCTTTTCGTTTTCCCTAGGAGAGGTGGCTGTAAGCAGCACATCCCTGAGAACTGGGCACTTAGTGGCATCAGCATGACAAAGCCCGTGGGACCATTTGGCTCACACCCGCAGCTGTCATACCAAACCCTGGCCTTTCAGTGAAAGGAGTTCGCAGTGTATTACAGCTCCTAGCCCTACCTGTGCCCTGTGGATCACTACACAAGTCTGCAGGGGAGTATTCTGGATAGAAGTCGACTTTTAGGAAATTTCTAGTTAGTGAGCTTGGCCTTAGGGCACAGAGAGAGATTTTCAAAGGATAATAGTGGAAAGTGTTCTTTGTATTACTGATCTGTATCTTTCCTGTTTCCCCATCTCTGTGTATTAGGAGTTTTATTGGGTCGATCCAATAAAGACTGGAAGTTACGATAGCTTAATAACAAAGCAATTCATTTTTCTTTTCTTTTTTCCCAAAAAGTAGAAGCAAGGAGGCAGATAGTCATGGGCTGGCTGGCAACTTGCCTCATCTTCAGGAAGCTGGTCCCTCCTATTTTCCTTTCCAACCCTTTAGTGCACGGTTTCCATCTTCAGCGTCATCTCATGATTCAAGATGGCAGTTGGAGTTCCCACCACCCCATTCACAGCCTTGGCTGAGGCAGGAATAAAGGCAGAGAGGCCAAAATGTTCCCCCAGCTCTCTATCCCTATTTAAGGAATACTCCTGGACATCCTGCCTGATAATTTCCATATCTTTCTATTGGTCAGAACCGAGTCATATAGCTACTCCTCGCCACGTGAAAAGCTGGGGCACTGGGTTCTGTTATTGAGGAAGGAGGGAAGAATCCAGACTGGTTGAGCAAGCAGGTGTCTCTGTCACACCTTGTTTGCCTGCGTCCACACCATGTGGTTTTAGAGTCTGGCTCCCTCTGTAACTATAGGTATCTCCCCACATCCACTAGAGCCTTGAATGTTTAAAAAAGCCACCGCTTCGCATATCAGGACCCCAGTGAAGAGTGTGGTGGAGGGAGTTACTCAGGTTTTGTTGCTGCTGGATTAATGTAGCTGTGAACAGGCCCCGGCAACTTGGAATTGTACCTGAGCCCTGTGCTCCTGGAAAACATCGAGGGTTAGAGGAATTCCCCTCACCCTTTGTGTTTTGGAAAATGGCTTACTGCAAAGAACCACCCTTCTCTATAAGCCCTAGATGAGACCCTCAGGTGCCCGCCTTGTTTACCGATGACAAGGACAGACATGGACTCTCTACATTCCTATTCCTTGCCCCATAAATGATTAGCTGAACTGTTTTATCCACAGTGACCAATTGGAGCAAAATGTTTGTTACCCAAACTTTGATTAAGCTTCTCTGCTCCGTCCAGGGCCCTGACCTTTGGTCCACCCTCAGCCTGAGCCGGCTCCTCCTGAGAACAAGCTGGCCTCAAGGTAACACATTCTCTGATTTACTAGCCAATCATGCCACCTTTCCATCCACTACCCCACATCTGGTTCTTTCCAGCCTTGCCTACCCCTCTATGTGAAAGAAATCCCTCTCTGCCTGACGCTGAGCTGCTTGCAGATCTTATGGTCAGAGGCTTCCCACTATTGCAATAGTCCCACCCTCACCCTCTACACTTTGCAGTAATCCTTTTCAATAAAAGTATCTCCTTGCTAAGTCCAGATTTGTTTTTATTTGACAGCCCCTAGCTACCGGGGCATTAGCCAGGCACCCGAGGACAATTGTGAATGAAAAGGCTGGTGGCGGATTTCTCTCCACCACCATCGTCTGGTAAAGCTGAATCCCATTCCTCCGCGCAGGCAAGTGTTCTTTTATGAATCTTCTGTCTCTTAAGGACCCATGAAAGTGGGAGGGGAAGCTGGCACCAGGACCTCAAATAGCCTCTGCAGTTATAAATAGCTATGACCATGGAACGGAAAGTTCCACAGAGCTGCGGCAGCTGCGTGGTATAAAAGGGTTTGTTGTCAAAGTGATTGGGAGACCTTGCGTTAAGCAAGGTCAAACAGGTTTCTTCCCTGCAGAGTTTTTCACAGGCACTTTGTGAAACTCGCAAGAATAGGCTACAGTGTACACGGCTTCCCCAAATTATCTGACAGTGAATGTTTTTACTTGTGAAACACCTAGGAATATCATGTGGAACAGTTTGGGAGAAGCTGTTTTTGTTTTTGTTTTTTTTTTAAAGATTTTTATTTTTTCCTTTTTCTCCCCAAAGCCCCCCGGTACATAGTTGTGTATTCTTCGTTGTGGGTTCCTCTAGTTGTGGCATGTGGGACGCTGCCTCAGCGTGGTCTGACGAGCAGTGCCATGTCCGCGCCCAGGATTCGAACCGACAAAACACTGGGCCGCCTGCAGCGGAGCGCGCGAACTTAACCACTCGGCCACGGGGCCAGCCCCAGGAGAAGCTGTTTTAGAGCCCTTCATATCTTCTCCTGCAATTGCCTAATGCACCGTATAGAAGATAAGCTTTTCTGAGGAACTGGCAGGGAGAGGGGCTTGATGCTTTGGAGGCAGTGGCCAATGCTGCAGGTCGGCATCAGATAGAGTTGCGTGTCGGACATATTCTCTCTTTAAGTAGGAGGTGTGCTCAGTAGCCTTTATCCTGGGGGAAGCACAGTAAATGGGTCAGGTTTCCCCACAGGAAGATGCTGTGTTTAAGACACGTTTGATTTATGGCAGCTTTTGCTGTGACCTTGGCTTTCCAGTTTGCAAGTAATGTCACCAGGGTATCTGACTAATGTACGGTGGTGAATTTTTCATGGCAAGGCATGTATTTGTGCTCTGGGCCTCCTGGGCAAGGAAGAAAGCATGGCATGTCAAGAGCAACATAAATTGTTAGGAAAATCTTTATTCCCCCCAGACCTCCCTGCGAAGTCCCATGATTTGTGTCCCACTCAACTGTTCATTCATTTACAAACATTATGGAGCGGCTTCCGTTCTTAAGTACTGTGGGGCATACAAACATGTACAAACCAACATGGGGCCCGAAGCCCTCGGGCAGCAGGTGTGAATGTGTTGAGGAGGAAAAAGAGCTTTGAGCGGGGATCCCTCTCTGCAGTGAGTATTCAGGCGTCTCGAGAGCCTGCAGTGAAGGGATTTATCTGGTAAAATAAGGTTTCTCGGCCCTGGATGGCTCCCCTCAAGGGGCGCCCGGAGGGGGTCAAACGCCAGGTGTCTTGTTGGCTTCAAATCCCAGCTATGTTCTCTTAAGCAAGTCTCCTAGAGATTCAGGACTTAATCCCGTTTTCTGAACAAGGAGGGGGCTGAAACAGATAATTCTTACAGTTTCTGAGCTCAAAACAATATAATTTAGAGATACAGACACACACACATACACATATATACACACTTGAGATAGAATATACATACAATATATACATACATACATATATGCACAGATATAAATACAAGCACATTTAGGAGCTGACATAGTAGAAGGGTAGATTGCTTTCAGCTGAGTGTGTGGGTAAGCCTTGGGGTCATGGAAAGACAGGCCTTTACAGGATCCTTGAAAGAGTTGGATTTGGAGAGGTGGGAGAGTGGGGATGGTGCCATGGGGTGAAGCGCAGGGTCAAAGGCACAGCGCAGGGAGGGGTACAGGGCAGGAGAGGTCAGGGCATCTGCGGCTAGAGCTGGGGGTGCTGAGTTGCAGTGGACAGGCCCGGCAGACCTGGGGGCTCGGTCCTGGAGGGCCTCAATCCCGTGGCAGTGGAGCCAGCTCCCCCCGGCTCACTTGGCGTTTGCCCCACCGTGTTCTCTCCCTCCTCAGGCCATTTGCACATCCTCTGCTGTCTCTCTGCCTGACCTGTTCTTCTCTTCTCCATCTCCTTTGCAGACACATCTTCTGTAGTCTTCAGGTTCCCTCCCTCCTGAGGGAGCTCCTCAGAGCCCTCCCCCAACCCCTGCACAGCACATATCTCAGTATGCAGTTTATTTCCGTTTTTGGTGTGTATTTACCACATTGATCCATCAGTTGTTTGTCATCTGTGTCCCTGGGAACGGAAGCACCATGAGGCAGGGACAGTGCTGCTTGGTCCTCCTTAGGGTTCCTAGTGCTCGGCACAGCTATGGCGCATGCTCGAGGAACATCATTTGAATGAATGAGCTGGAATTCACTGTCATAAAACACAGGGGAAGCCTAGACTGTCTATGTCGCAAGTATACAGAGACTATATTATTCATTTTAACTTCTTCCTCAGTGTCTAGCCAGTGCCCAACAAATAGACACGGATATAGACCCCAAAAAAGACATTTGGTCCCCCTTGCTTTTCGTGTTTTGGTGAAGAGGTCCCTTCCGTTGATGCCCAGGCAGGCGGTGGTATAACCCTGTGCAAACACTGAGCTCTCTGTTCTGCCAGAGCCATGACTTTGTCTTCTACAGAGCAGGGCCTTAGAGCTCTCCTGACACGCACCCCCCATTGCCCTCCATGGTCTCCTGGGAAGTGGGCAGCCGAGGTTTCTTGCCTCGAGCTGCTTTTCGTGTGTGACTCTTGACCCCCTTCCCTGTTGTTCCTCCTTTTTCCTTCAATGCTGCACCCGGTCACGTGGGCACAGCCCTCAGGCCTTGCTCTGAGCTGAGCTCCAGGAGCCATTTGCTCAACAGGAGCTGCCAGACGGCATCTCTGATTCCCCCAGTGAGTGAAAGCTCTGGAACAAGTTCCCAGAGAAGGCAAAGGCCCACATGAGAGCTTGCACAAATATTACCCAACCGCCTCACACTGTGATGATCACACTCTGCCATGTAAGAAATTTCTTTTATTATTTGAGGATGAATGCTGGCCTCTTAAGCGAAGGCTGTGCCAAAAAACCGTGGCCTGAGTTTAAACACTTGCACTATGAGTAATAATTGGCAAAGGACACTCTTACACTATTAACAACAGCAACAATAATAATGAAGCTAAATGATATTAATACAAGCCTTTAAGAATTTCTACAGGACTTCTTCTTACATTATCTCATTAAAGTCATTCCTGAATCCTCAGAGGAGTATTTTCTTATCACAAGAAAATTGTGACTCAGAGAGTAACTTGCCCACTGCAGTTCAGCTAGGCAGCAGCAGAGGATGGAATCCAGCCCGTGGCCTCCTCAAAATTCTCATGCTTTTGGACATGTCTTCACATGTTCCTTTTCCACGGAACCTAGGCCTTGCTTTGGGAGGCTTGCGTGATAGCCAGGTAGGGCTTAGAAGACTTGAGAAAAGGAATCAGGTAAGACTTGTTATATAATTTTCTAAGGAAGAAAAAGAGGGAGGTACCTGGATGTAGGAGACAGAATTCCACTTGTACAGAAAGCAAAAGTAAACTAACTATGGGCCCTATTTATGAAGCTGTAATTTCATCACCATCCCGAGAAACCCAGAATGCCAAATTCTGCCAATCTTTCCCACTCCTCCTGGGAGTAAATTTAGACCCTGAGTAGTGGTGAGACTTGTGGCAGATTGTGTACAATTGGCTCCATCTCATGTGCCCCTTTGCAATGTGCCTTTGCCCTGCCGTCCATTAAGAGGTGGAGTCTGTTTTCTCTCCCCTTGAATCTGAACTGGCCCCATGATTTACTTTGACCACAAGAATGTGATGGAAATGGCACTGGGTGACACTGAGATTTCTTGAGTTTTCTGTCTTCACTCTTTTAGAACACTGAGATCACTACCCTCTGAGACAGCCCAGTCTCACCGGTCAGAGGATGAGAAACTGAGAGGAGAACAGAGGCAGCCCTGCCAAAAGCCAGCAATGATTGCAGGACATACGAGCGAGGCCATCTTTGACTCCAGCCAGCTGATGGTCCAGCTGAAAGCAGCTGTTGGAGTGAGTGAGCCCAGGAGAAACCAGCATAGGAACAGCACAGCTAAGGTCCTCATGATTCTGTGAAGTCCTGAGAAGGAATAAATTGTTGGAGTTTTAAGCCCCTAAGTTGGGGGCAATAGAAAATGGAAGCAGAAAGGGAACACTGCCAGAACAAGAACCTAAAATATGTGGCGTTGACCTTAGGACCAGTTGGTGTGTGAAAGCTGTGGGGTCTGGAGGAATCTGTCAGTGAGCCTGCAAGGGCTCTTAGAGGCTGAGAAGGGGCAGCCCATGGGAAGGGGTGGTGGAATGATTGGCAAGACTGACTCCTGAGGTCTCTTGGGAGATAGAAAATGGACTGCATGAACTTGCGATCCTGGCTAAGGAACTGTCCAACTGCAATATTGAAGGGGTCAGGTTGCCTTCATTAATTAATTTTATCTGCATATAATAAGATACAGAGGAACTAAAGAAGGAACTGTTCAGTTTTTATGCAGAATTTAGAGGAAATATGGAAAGCCCAGAATGTGCCGGGTTGAAAAATAAAATTATTTTTGTCCCTGATTTTTTGTAGCAAAAGATTCTTACAGTAAGAAATGGCTTCAGGAGAAGATTAAATCAAGGGAATGGCTGTAAGATACTTCTTTTTTTTTTGATGAGGAAGATCATTGCTGAGCTAACATCCGTGCCACTCTTCCTCTATTTTATGTGGGATGCCACCACAGCATGACTTGACAAGTGGTGCTAGGTCCGTGCCTGGGATCTGAACCTGCGAACCCCAGGCGGCTGAAGTGGAGCGCGTGAACTTAACCACTACACCACCGGGCCAGCCTCTATAAGATACTTTTTAAAGGGTGCATTGTTGGTGGGAATGTAAAATGGTGTAGCCACTATGGAAACCAGTATGGAGGATTCTCAAAAAATTAAAAATAGGGGGCAGTGTCACTTCTGAGTATATATCAGAAGAAAATGAAATCACTATGCTAAAGAGATACCTGCACCCTCATGTTCATTGCAGCCTTATTTACCATAGTAGAGACATGGAAACAACCTGTGTGTCCATTGATGGATGAATGGATAAAGAAAATGTGGTGTATACATACAATGGAATATTATTCAACCATAAAAAAGAAGGGAATTCTGCCTGCCATTTGTGACAACATGGGTGAATCTTGAGGGCATTATGCTAAGTGAAATAACTAGACAGAGGAAGAAAAATACTGTATGATCTCACTTATATATGGAATCTTAAAAAATCAAAGTCATAGAAACAGGGGCCGGCCCAGTGGCTGAGTGGTTAAGGTTCTGCACACTCACTCTGCTTCAGTGGCTCAGGGTTCACAGGTTTGAATCCTAGGCACAGACCTACTCCACTCCTGAGCCATGCTGTGGAGATGTCCCACATACAAAATAGAGGAAGATTGGCACAGATGTTGGCTCTGGGCTAATCTTCCTTGGGCAAAAAAAGAGGAAGATTGGCAACGGATATTAGCTCTGGGTGAATCTTCCTCACCCAAAAAAAAAAAGCAAATAAACTCATAGAAACAGAAAACACGTTGGTGATTGCCAGAGGCAGGGGATGGGGGGGTGGAATATGAGTGAAGGTGGCCAAAAGATGCAAACTCCCGCTTAGGAGATGAATGCGTCCTGAGGAGGTAAAGGTGTGGTGGCCGTAGTTAACAATGCTCAGAGGGTAGATCTTAAAGGTCCTCATCACAAGGAAAACTGTAGGTGAGGGATGTTAACTAGACTCATTGTGGTAATCATTTCACAATATGGACATTTATCAAATCATCGTGTCGTGTACCTTATCCAATGTTATACGGCAATTACATCTCGATAAAACTGAAAAAAAAGTGTTCAGAAAGATTTAAGACAGTGCCTTGTAGAAACTTTTGCTCAGACAAAAGTGCTTCTAAGACTGTTAAGGGTGGGCCTTAGAGCAGCCTCGCCTGTTGCCCAAAGGCGAAAGAGGCCTGACCCAAAATAATGATGAGTGTAGCTCGCGGGGCATGGAGTCAACTGCAACCAGATTCATGAGAATGACACAGTTTTTGAGGTTGTCGTATCGGCAGCTGGCAGTGAATTGAGATGTGAACCAAGTTTCCTTCTATAAAACAGCTCTAGAAAGTAGTTCATGCAGACTAAGCGCCTCACACGTGCCGGGCCTATCTGAGGATGTGGCCCACATCACCACACTCCAGCTTGCACCACTGCATCGCCAGGGGGCAGGGGCCTTGCTCTGCCTGTTTTAGACCTGAGGAAATGGGGACTCCGTGGGGTACCTGCCCAATAACCAGGACGTGGCAGCGCAGACTTGAAGCCACCGTGCTCTCTGCCTGCCCCGTGGTCTGTACAACCATCGTGGCGTTTGGGCAGCTCAGACTGAAATCCCACTCCACTAGCCACTAGTGGAGAACGCTTCAGATTCAGCTCGTCTGTCAGCCAGGAGACTGCTGATTTCCTCCCGGCCTCCTGTGCGCTATTGTTCCCATCACCGCTGGGTGCCTTCCAACGCCTCCTAAAAATTTCAGACCTGATTGTTTTTTTCTGGCTCCTATGAGCATCTGGAAAAGAAGACTCTTGGCTGATTTACGGCATCCTGTTCAGACCTGTTAACCGTCTTCTTGCCCCGACCAGCTCCTGCCAATACCAGTTATGTGGGATTCAAATGGTGTGAGAGAACTCATCCCTAGGAACCCACCCTCTCTCCTGCCCTTGGGCTTCCTGCCTCACACGGTGTCTCTCTGTTTTTCTTTTTGTTTTTCCTCTCTTTCCATTCTGAGCTGGTGCTATTTGCTTTTGTTTTTCCCCCTTCCCTCAAGAATAGAAACTTGAATTGCTTTGTATAGAAAACCAAATTATTGAATTATGAAAAAAAGGAAAAAAGGTCTATTACTCCTTCAGAATGAAGACAAATGTGCAGCTTGTGGTATAATGCATCAATGTGAGTAGTAAGTACAGAAAACAGAAATGATATTTATATAAAGGAAAGGAATAAAGCTATCGCATGGCCATCGAGAACAATAAAGATGAAGTCAGTTTGGGTTGTATAACCGATGGAGTTAGACCCGGGCCAGGCCAGTCCTGATCAGGGCCGCGGTGAGTACCTGTCTACGCGATCCGAGTGGAGAGCTTTGGGGTTTGTGCTTCCTCTCAAAGCCATCAACCACTCAGTTGCTTCAGTGCGTGGAATTCAGTGCTGGGAAACTCACTTCTTTGGATAAAGTGTTACCCACTTAAAAACAGAAATAAAAAAAGCAATTAGTAATACCTACAATTTATCCAGCACTTAAGACATAAGAATTTCACTTATATTTAATCTAATCTTTACAACAAACTTTTAAAGTGGGTATTATTAATATCATTACTATTTTACTGATGGGAAAAATGCACAGAGAAGTGAAGCAAGTTGTCCAAGTCAAACAGCAAATTACGTCATAACCGCAATGCTGTGCTGCCTCCCGTCACTCCTGGGAAGGTCAGCTGGCTCTGTCTCTGGCTCCTTATAGGCATGTGCTTAGCAGAGACATAAGAGAGACACCTCCACATGTATTTGTGGGCAGGGTCCCTGCATCCTGTGGGAAAGAGATCATGAGGGCCACCAGAAACCAACTTCAAGTTTACAGTATTGTCTGGAGTTGACTGGGTTTGGATGCCAGTTTTGGATAGAAACTGATCTTTGAAGATGCTGGAGAAGACCTGCAGCCCATCTGCTAAACTGTGGCTGCAAATTTCGCCTCTCTGACCATGCATGTCAGGGCTGAAGGGCTCTGAGGATTCGGCTTCTGCTGGCGCTCCTGTGCTGACCCTCACCAGCTACTGTGTTTAAGACCCTGCTGCCTTGACCTTCAAGGCTTTTCTGACCCCTGACATCAGCTTTTGCTGCTCTGGCCTTTGTCACCTGTCTTACCCTTTGAGTCTTGCTGGGGATTCTGGACTCCTGAACACCCGTCCTGTCTCTCTCCCTGTAGAAGCTCTCACGCTGGGATGATACCAGATTGCTCAAGCCCAGGCCAAGTGGTGAAATGGGTGCCTCAGATGCCACCTCTTTCCCTCCTGGATGGTGCCTCGTGCAGCTTCTCTACCCACCCAGTTCCACATGTCATGTCCATCTTTCTGACCCTCCCTTCTCCATATGGATGGGGCCATCCTGTACCACATTCCCCTGGGGAGACATACCCGTGCCTTCCAAGTGGACAACTTCTAATGAAAAACAAAAAATGTTTGTACTAATAGAACAGACCTCAGGGGTGATTCTGCAGTTGACTTCGGGATGCATTGCCTCAACTGGTTTATTGGCGGGAATTTTGGGCCTCGTTGGAGGGGTATTTGTCAGAATTCCGTACCCTTCACTGATGTACACATTACTCATACACCTACAGGGCATTTAATTCATTCTGTTAGCTGCTGAGTTTGGTTGCATGTCTATTTATCTTCCTCATCAAATGATGAACTCCTTGAAGGGTGGGATGATGTGTTCAAATCTCTGCAGGGTGGAGATAACGTGCTATCTTGTCCTTAGCAGATGCTCAATAAAATACCTTATTGTCGAATTTTCAGAAACTTGTGAAATGTCAACTAGCAGTAAAAGGGCAGCATGTCCATGCCAGCCCAGTACCACATGCGGCAACATTCTCCCGAGGGAAGGGAGGGGTCTTGTGTGGTGGAGTGGTCTGAGCAGGCTTTATGAAGGAAGCTGGACGTGAGCACGTCCCAGAAAGAAGAGAAGAGAGGAGGGGCAAGGGCATTGGAGGCAGGAGGAATCATGCCAATGAATGTACCAAGGAAGGGGCCTGGGCCCCAAGGATAAAGGACAGTGAGCTCAGAGCGGACCAGCTGGGTTGGAACAGAGGGCCATGGGGGATCACTGGAAATATGTGTGAATATGTAGGTTAGGGTTAGAGTTTGAAGGGCCTTAAATTTAAGCTTATCTTACAGATGACAAATAATTTAAAAACTTTAAGTGTGGAAGTGATAAAAGTAGTATTATTAGGAAGTTGGGAGGAGAGGTGGATAAATAAATGGACGGCCTCAAAGCCTTTTAGTGAAAAAATTTCAGCCCATGATTTCTCTCTCTCTCTGTCTCTGTCTGTGTCTGTCTGTCTCTGGAAAGGAAACTGGGGTTTGTGATCCATAGGGAGGACAGCGAACAAAACGAGGTGAGAGAGCTGGGGGTGAAATGGGGAGGAGCTTCTGTGAGGAGAGTGCAAACTCTTGGGAAATCTGAGTCCTCCTGCCATCTGTCATGAGGAGCCTCCCTGCAGGAGCCCCGTGAGGGTGCTTCTGACCTCAGCATGGGGTAGGTGATGCTGACAGTCACTTGGAACGACGGCCCTGTAGCCTTGCCTGCATTGAGAAAGACAGTGTGATCCTGACCCTTTGGGAGACACGGACTTTCCATTTTTTCCAGGGAGAGGGGATCACACAGTCTCGGATCAGGAAGGCTCAGTGGCACCACCCAGCGATGCCTGCCAGCTGCTGGGCAGACTCTTCTGGTTGCATCTGCCTGGGCAGACGCCCCAGTCTGGTGGTAGTTTCTCTTGGTGGTGGTGATATTGGGACAGTCAGCCATTCCCATACTTGGCATGTCTATGGTCTAAAGCACAATTCAGGCTGGATACTGCAGAAGCCTCCTTGCCTTGAAAAATGAGCTCTTATTTCATGCTGGGCCAGTCCAGGTCAGATGCAACGAGCCCTTTGAAGGAAGTCCTCAGTTTCTCTTTTTTAAAATTCATGTAGCAATAGAACTCAACCTCCTAGGCGTGTGGAGGGAGTGGAAAGAATGAATGAATACATTCGGAGTTCTCAGAGCAGTGCCCGGTGCGTGGTAAACGCTCAACAAGCATCAATTGCTGTCATCACTGTTGTTTCTCTGGAGTTGACCACCGAGAGGCTGAAATTAGTTTCAGAGATATTTGTTATTCTTTATAATGCTGCTGCTATTTATCGCTGAAAAGAACATCTAATCTGAACGCATCTTAACTTTCTAGTTTGTTCTAGTGGCCTGGTGTTGGTGTGAGAATTTTCTGACGAGGTGACAAGCAGTGCTCAGAGAATTGGTAGCAGTCACATGACATCTGTGCATTTCCAGTCTGGGGGATATTATGCTCTATTTTTATACGCTATTATGTTGTGTTATACCATTGTGTCATTGTATGTGGCTGTTGTGGCTCACATTTGGTGGGTGCATGCTGTGCACTGTGTTGCACTGTCTCATCTAATCCCTACAACAGCACTATCAGCATGACCACTCTCATCTTGCACCTGAGGAAACGGAGGCATGAGAGGTTAAATAACTTGCCTGAGGTCACACAGCTAGTAATGGGCATATCCAAGACGGAAATGTAGGCGGCCTCGCACTAGAGCCTTATCCGCTACACTGCACGTTTTGGGTTCCCACCCTTACAAGGGACATGTAAGAACTCATATCCTAAAGGGAAGCACTGGGCTCCCTCTCTCCCTTTCCACCCCTTCCAGGGCCTGGGGGCAGACATACCACACAGAGTGTAAACCCCTTCCTTACTGCCCTTGACACGTCCTGTCTGTACTCATGCCCTTCCCCAAGCCTCTGCCACGTAAATTTACCTGACTCTGGGTGCCACCACCTCTGCAAAGCCCTCTGTGATTCCTGCAGAATGGAAGCACTCCCTGCCTCCTCTGTGTGTGGGTGGCGCTCCTCCGAATGGCGGTTATGGAGTCTTTGCCTTCCACTTGGTGTTTTCGTGTGATCGCCAGGCAGGCACGTTTGCTGTCCCCAGTGGTGTGAGAGCAGGGATGGCAGGGCCCTTTGAGGTGACTAGTTTTGATGCATATCCCTTGGTAAATGGACATAGACATCCTTGATGAGGGCCAAACTTCTAAATCTCACTCGTCCTGACATTATGAATCACTTTATTTTAATTGAGCACTTATTCTGTTCTAGGCCCTGTGCTGAGTGTTGGTGTGAATTATCACTCTGTTTCTCCTGATTGTGCAATCGGCCTATGAGGCAGATCTGTTCTTTTTTTTTTTTTGAGGAAGGTTAGCCCTGAGCTACATATTGCCAGTCCTCCTCTTTTTGCTGAGGAAGCCTGGCCCTGAGCTAACATCCGTGCCCAGAGGCAGATCTGTTCTTAATCCCATTTTGCACAAAGGCAGCAGAGCTCAAAGACACTAGGCTGGTAAGTGGCAAAGCCTGGACTTGACCTCAAATCCCGCAGTGAAGTCCGGCTCTAACCCCAACCATCGCTGACATACCACAGTCCTCAGTTGTGCCCATTCTTAACTCTCACCCCGCCCCTTGCCCCCTCCCTCCCCCACCACATCCCTGGGTCTGGGGGCAGCTCTGAGGGGCTGGTAAGACCCATAGGAATGGGATGGACCTGAAGTGTGAGATGAGAGGGACTAGACTGCACAGAACATAGAAAAAATAATGAGAAAATAAAACCTTTGTCATTTGAATGACTTTTTCTTCCAACTGCATCAAATAGTCGCCAAGATAAAATGGTAGACTCAAAGTAGCACCTGCACAGTAACTGAGTCTCCCGCGGCGAGTGCAGTGTGTCTCATGTGTAGAGGATGCTCACAAATGTAGGCCAAATGAGTTACTGCTTTTTTCTTTAGTATAAAGTGAATTGATCCCTATGTGCCTGAAGAGCTGTGAGTATGTAATCGATAAAGCATCAATTAAAACAGAACACAGGAATGGGAAGAACCTTTAGAACCCAACTAGTTCAACCAGCTGGTTTGCAGTTGAGGTGCAGAGAGCATGTTGTGGGACTTGTCGGGAGCGGGCAGTGGTACGCTACCGCGATCCCCTTGGCAGTTCTGGCCTGGACAGCTGGGGGTAAACGGGTTGATGATTGACTGGATGTGATTTGTTTGGAGATGAGTGCCAGCTCAGAGGGAGGAAGGAGCCGGTAGTTTCCTTTCCTCTGACTGTGTTTTTCAGCAGCACATCCACCCATGCAGATTGCCTCTTGGAATGAAATATTTTTGCATATGGTGACTTGTATGTCAACAGCAAGTTGTTTTCATCATGCCAGTGCCAGAGAAACTGACTATCTCATCAGTAATGTGTTCGGAACCCGGCTCTGGTGCCAAAAAACCCTTTTTATATGTGGGCTCACCAGTTAGCTGTCCAAATACAGTATGATTAATCTGGTGTGCTAGGGAGGAGAGAGAGGGCTTGAACGACAGGAAGTGACACCAGTTAGGGGAATTGTTCTGTTACCATGCCAACGATTGCCTGATAAGATTCAAACATGAGTCAAGCTGTGCACTGGCCCCTACCGCCAGAGGCATAAGTATGCCCAGCCAGCCTTGGAATTCAGGAGAAATCCTGCCCGAAAGCCATTATCTAGGGAAATTGAGGCTTACTTTACAAGCAGAAGGGCTCTATGGGGTCTGCCAGAAAAATTTCCCTTTGACCCAGAATTCAAAGTCTCACTGGTACTACACGTAACATTGGATGATGAAGTTAGGAGAAGGGCTCCTATGCCACAGGCAGAAATCAGTCTAGTTTCACTGCTCTTGTCAGTCCTTGGGGTCTAAAGTGAGTCATTGCTTAAGAACTGAGAAACGAGAGAAATAAGGACTCCTTCTGAGCGTTAAGCTTCAATATGGATACATAATAGATCAGAGCAGAACACTGCAAAGTCACCTGAAAGAGACGGTAAGAAAGGACAGCCACCTTATTCCAGCTATTCACATAGTCAAAGAAAGCCTTGGCGATAAGGAGAATCCCTGAGGGAAAGGTAGGTCTCCTCAGCGGGGAGAACTGTTAGGAAAGGTCTTCAGGTGTTTCTGGTGCTGGAGACACGGGCGCCATCAACATGGGATGGATGTGAAAGTTGTGGTGAACCCAACTGCCAGTGTTTTGGTCCCATTGGTAAGGCCAACCCTGCTGCATTATGAGGCTCTCAGTCCCTCAGATGAATCCTTTTCCCTCTGATGCCACGCTCCTCAAATGCTCTTTCTATGTGACGGTTACACATTTTATCACTGTAAATTGAGAACCCACTATTTGCTTTAAGACATCAGGCCTGTAAGCTTGGTCAGCGTGAGTTTTCCCCTGAGAGAGTGATTTGATCAACAAGATCAAACAGTATCACGTTTTTAGATGGTGAGGAAGGAGGGCAGAGGCGAAGTCCTGGGTGGTAGTATATGAAACAAGGTCAGGACGCCACATCACGAGGGCACTCCATGGAGGGGAGCCATCCTGGCTTCTGTGGGATGGGACATATTCCAACTTCATTCCATTAGAAGCCAAGAATGAAACGTCTTTTCCTTTCTAAACCTTGCCTGATAGAAATAGACCCATAGATATCCTTGGAAGGGGCGGCTGTGGTGAAATGTATGTAAAAAGTGCTAAGTAACTTGTAAATTGATGTACGGACATGAATTAAGACTGCTCAGTGCAGTCTCAGGATGGGTGAAGGCAGATTTGGAAGCCGGGCTACGCCGCAACCTCAGAGGATTTTCATTCTCGACTGATGTATTAATGACTAGAGGCAGTTCTGCATCATTTGATTTCCCTTTGACAGACAAGAGTGACTTAAAAGTGAAAATTGCCAAACCCTAAATTTTATGGTTCTATTCTGTGGCAAATAGTGAAAAGCCAAAAGAAAATAATACTCTCTGCTCTACCCGAGACCAGAATAACATGGTGCTTTTTGTTATGAAAATTATGTTGTTAGCTCTTCCCACAACCTCCCCTTCAGCAGCCACTTCAGCTATCCAGGGTCAGCACCATGGTTGACAGGATCATCAGGAACCTAGTATTTTTGCGTAGCTGTCTTTTGAATGTGATTTCCTCCGCTGTTTCAATATGGCCCCTGCATGCCCCCTCCCAACCTACTTTCCTGGCCATGTTCCAGGAAGGAAGAAAGGAAAAGGGTGAGATGAGATGGTGTGTTCTAGCTGAGCCAGCCACTCTAAGGAGCTTTCCAGAAAGTTCCATTCAACACTTATACAGTTGGCCCTCCTTATCCCCTGGTTCCGCACCTGCAGATTCAACCAGCTGTCATTATTTTACTGCCATTATCTTGTCATTATTTTCTAAAAAATACAGTATAACAACTATTTACCTAGAATTTACATTGTATGAAGTATTATAAGTGATCTAGAGATGATTTAAAGTATAGGGGAAGATATGCATAAGTTATATGCAAATATCTCATCATTTTATATAATGGGCTTGAGCATCTGCAGATTTTGGCATCCCTGGGGGGTCCTGGAACAAATGCCTGTGGATACCCAGGGATGATTGTATCCCATTGACTAGAATGGTGTCTTATGGTTACCTTTATCTGGAAGAAATTCTGGGAAATGTATTTTTTTAAAGATGAGCACAAAGTAGCTGGTTTTCTGATGTAAAGGAAGAAGAAGAGAAGGAAGGGTTGGTAATGAGCAATCTCTGCCACAGCTACCAAGCCAGAAACCTGGGACTCCATCTGGATTCATCTGTTCCCTCACCTTTTACATTCAAGCATCCAGCGAGTCACACCAACACACCACCTCTTCATCCACGTGTCTCTCCTCCCATCCATTCCTACTGTGCGTACCTTAATTCAGGCCCCATTATGTTTCACCCAAGCTATTATGTTATGAAGAATTTCTACTGGTTCCACTGCACTCGGTCTCATCTTCAAGTCAGCACTCCTCTGCTCTTAGCCTTTCAACGGCTGCCCATTGCCCTCTAAGTGCCTTCTCACCCACAGATGTCCTCCTGATCTGTCCTTTGTGTCTCCACTTTCACGTCCCTCTTTTTCTATCCTTGCTTCTTTTGCTCCCACAGTAGTGAATAGGACTGTGTGCTCATCATCAACTTTGACTTCTCTCTTTTTTTCGCAGCTCGTATCTGATCCATCCATGTATTCTGTTGGCTCCACCTTCGAAACATATGCCAAATGTGACCCCGTCTCAATAATAATTGTTGAATGAGTGAGTGAATCCTGGAGACAGGATAAGTGTTCCATAAACACTGATTCATTTAAAGGTAGCACGACGTAGCCCATGGCGGGGATATTCATTACAGCTAGCATTTATGTTTATTTAGTGCCAGGCATGGCATGTACATTACTTCTAACCCTCATAAGAATCCTAAAAAGTAGGTATTTAAAAACTACTGATAATAGTACCTCATAATAGTTAACACTCTTTAATAATTACTACAGGGCAGACACTAAACTAAGAACTTGATGTGTAGAACCTTGTCTACTTCTCACCACAATCCTAGGAGGCAACTTCTGTTCTTGGCCCCGCCTCCCCAGACGAGAAGACTGAAGCTAGGTGAGTTAAATGACTTGTCCAACGTCATGGGTTGGAAAATGCTTCTGATTTGCTCTCAGCATGATGTACCTATAGGATGGGGGCTGGAGACATTTTGCTTGCAGTTTTCCAAGGCTTTTGCTATGGAGCAGACGCTTGGGGATCTTCAGTGATCCTCCAGGTTTTGGTGGACTATTTCATGTCCCTTTTTTCTTGTGGTTTTATGTTTTCTCTGTAAACAAATCCTTAGTGAATACCATAAGTTTAAGACTTGGGAAGGAGTCAAGGATATTATTGATAATGATCTTAAATAATAATGTCTGGATGTTTCTTTTCAGGTCATTGTATTTTTCTGGTCCCTGAGGGAGACAGTACAGGGCGATAATTATGTCTGTGAACACTGGAGTCAGACTGTCTGGTTTCAAATCCTGGTTCTCATTTTGTGAACTTGGCCACATTGCTTATCTTCTCTCTGCCTCAGTTTCCTCAGATGGAATGTGAAGGTGATAATCGTGCCTCTCTCCTAGCGCTGTTGTAAGGGCAAAATGGTAAGTGCCTACGACAGTGCCTGGTACGTAGACAGACTAGACATGTTAGCCAGCAGTAGTGACAGCTGTCCTGGAAGAAGCAGTTCGAGCCATGGTTGTCCCTGTTGTTTTTGTGCTAGTAATAGTATTGACAATGAGGTGCTTCTAGCCTTGTCTGCTTTGGCCTCTATCAGAAGCTGCATAGTTAGTATTGAGATCAGGATGGATTTCTGTCATGGTGACCACTTCCCAGCATCAAAAGGAGAACTTCGGGTGGATCCTGCGTTTGCTGTTCACTTCAGGAGTGTGAACGCCTCCCTAAAATGGATTGGATCTGTGTCAAGGCAGTGAACCTTTGTGGTTTGTCTCTCAGAATCCACTCTTTTCTCCTCTTTTGGTAAGAGTAGCCAGAACTTTCTTTGGGAATGTAAAAAATGCAAATTATTAAAAATGCAAATTCATTAAAAGGAGTTTTGTAAAAAATGCAAAGTTGTTAAAATGCCTCAGAAACTCTGGGGTTGGAGCCCACCAACCTTTGTGGTCTAGGTGATTCTGACGGACGTAAAGTCTCAGAACCACTGGTTGAAGGCCTTGCTTCTCCAAGCGTGGTTGCCCAGAACAATAGCTCCATCATGACCTAAGAACTTGTTAAAATGCAGAGTCCCAGGCCCCTTCCCAGACTGACTGAATAAGAGTTTATATTTTAATAATCTCTCCAGGTATGTTAATGTTTGAAAACACTGATCTCGGGCACGGGTTCTCAAACCTGGCTGCAAATAGGAATGACCTGAAGAGCTTTAATATCTGCTGCCGACTAGGACTCACTCTTGGAGATTCTGATGTGATTGATCTGGGGAGCAGCTTAGGTGATGGATTTTTTTTTTTTTTACTCCCTAGGTAACTCTAATATGTAGCAAAGTTTGAGAACCCCTAAGGCAGGGTTCTCAAAGTGTGATCCTTGGTCCAGCAGCACCAGTTGCACTGGAGAACTTGTTAGAAATGTAAATTCCTGGGCCCCACCCCAGATCCACTGGATCGGAAATTGTGGGGCAGGGACCCAGCAATCTGTTTTGACAAGCCCTTCAGGTGATGCTGATGCAGGCTGAAGTTTGAGAACCATAACCTTGGGCCTAGGAGCCTCTGTACACAGCTGGTAGGTCATAGTGCGGGTGGGGAAGACCAACCATTCTGGTGGGTCACAGTCTGAAAGATTTCTCAGGATGCAGGACTTTCAGTATTAAAGCTGGGATAGTCCTGGGCAAATTGGGATGTTTGTCACCCTAGATCATAGAAGACTCCATTTTCATGGAAGTGGCACATAGTCTATCCCATTGGTCAAAACTCAGTCACTGTCCACATGTTACTGCCAGGGAGGCTGACAAATGTGCTCTAGCTCTGCGCCCAAGAGAAGGAAGAAAGCGTTTTGGTGAAGAGCTAGTCAGTCTCTGCCACAGTTCCTAATCGCTCAGTAATGATCTCATCTTTTAAGTATGCACAGGGGATGCAAAAGTCTAAAGATGCCTGTAAAAATTGCTTGTTAGGAAAGAGTAGATTCTTGCTCTCTGGGGATGCTCTGCTTGCTGCTGACTCTTCTTTGCCAGTTCTCAGATTGTGACATCAGCATCTGGTATTAGCAGTTCAACAGGAAGGGAAAAAAAAATCCCAAATCATCCCCATCAAGTCTGCTCCCTGTTTGCAGGAGGGCTGCAGCTGGGATGTGATGGAGTGAGCATATGGCTTCAGGGAGACCCATTTGGTTCACTTAGCAGAGTTCTGTGGCCTGTGAATGTTCAACACATTTTAACATTAAAGTCGTCAGGCAGCTGGCCCAATTCCTGCCTCCCTGCGCTGGCGCTGAGGCCGGCTGTGCGGAAACAGAGGCATGGGGCAGATGATCTCCGGCGAGGCTGACGGACAGGAACAGAGCAAGGGGCTTTCTGAATGCATCGTCTGCTCCAGAGCATCTCAATTCAGCCTTTATGCAAATGTCATGTCATTTGCTGAGGCAGGGAGGTTGCACTTCTTTGAATAGGAAAACCGGCCCCCTTTGGTCAGGGGGCTGCTTTGAGGCAGAGAGAAATTAGGACACGTGCCAGGCAAGCCTTGGCCTGCAGTAAGGGAGAAAAGACAAGCTCTGGAATACATTTGAGCAGGATTTTTAGATGGAAATACAGTTGGGTCTCCCCGATGGGCAATGTTTTAGTAAGGGCGATTTTTTTCTCCCTAGATTGAGCCCCAAAGAATCCTGATCTTTCTGACCTGGAGGCAGGGAGGTATCGTGGGTGGTGGACAAAGCACTGGACAAGGACCTAGAAGACATAGGCCCAGCTGTTGTCCCCCCACCACTCATGAATGACAGTTCAGGTGCCACAGGGGCTGCTTATGCCCTTTGAGTTGCCAGGGCTTAGGCAGGAGTCACCACGGGTGGAGATGGGGCAAGGGGAGGGTCAAATGTCTGGCAGGATGCAGAGAGGCCACTGGAGCAGAGAAAGCTGAGTTTGCAGGTGTCACCACAGCAGGGAGGAGCGTGCCATGCAAAGTGTCAGGGCTGGCAGGTCGGGGGCTGGGAGTCCTTGACAGAATCAGATGAAATCTGGCACAGTATGTTCTCGTGTAGGAAGGCCCGTTTTAAGGGACAACGATCCTTACCTGGATAGGTGAACTTTGTTCTTTCTGAAAAGATCTCTTAGGTGCTTTTGGTAAGGTATTTCTTACCTTTTTCCAAATGTTAAATAGAGAGAGAAATGTCTTCTTTCCCTTCCTTCTTCCCATCTGTGTTAGTTTCCCATGGCTGCTCTAACAAATTACTACAAATTCGGTGGCTTAAAACAACACAGATTTCTTCTCCTACAGTTAAAGAGGGTCTTAGTCTGAATCAGTCTCACTGGGCTAAAGTCAAGCTGCTGGCAGGCTGGTTCCTTCTGCAGTCTTGAGGGGAGGACCTGTTTCCTTGCCTTTTCTTGTTTCTGGAGGCCTCCTGCATTCCTTGGCTTATGTCTCTTTCCTTGAATTGCTCCAACCTCTTGCTTCCGTCCTCACATCTCCTACTTCTCCTTTTGACCTTCTTGCCCCCCTCTCAAGAGGGCCTTGTGATCACATTAGACTCACCTGGACAATCCAGGAGAATCTCCCCATCTCAGGCCTTAACCATATCTTTGAGTGCCTTTTGCCATGAAGGCAGCATTCATGGGTTCTGGAGATGAGGACGTGGGCAACATTTGGGGTGGCATTATTCAGCCTACCATACTATCCTTCTTTCTTTTCATTCACAAATACTTTATTGAGGAAGTTTTGGGGTTTTTTTGCTAAGGAAGATTCAGCCTGAGCTAACATCTTTTGCCAATCTTCCACTTTTTTTTTTTTCCTTTTGCTTGAGGAAGATTAACTATGAGGTAACATCTGTGCCAAACTTCCTCTATTTTGTATGTGGGTTGCTGCCACAGCATGGCTGACAAGTGGTGTGTGTCCATAACTGGGATCCGAACTTGTAAACCTGGGCCACTGAAGCAGAGTGTGCCAACTCAACCACTATGCCATGGGGCCGACCCCCTGTTGAGGACTTTTTCTGTATCAGGTCCTGTGCCTGATGCTAAGCTATGGTGATGAGAAGAAATGCACATCATTCCTGCCTCATGAGGTTACACTCTAGAGAGAAAGACAAACATAAGTCCCAGAGTCACACAAGTAAATGTAAAATTATATGAATGTGGTGATGGTACATGGGACTACAAGACTGTGTAATAGAGAGGTTTGATTGATTGAGTCTGGGGAGGGGAAGTAAGGGACAGTTAAGTGGTTTCTAAAGGGTCTATGGAAGACCACAAAGACCATGTTTGGAATTTTGCTCTTTGTCCCAAAGATAACAAAGGGGAGCCACTGGAGTGTTTTAAGTAGAAGAGTCTTATGACCAGAGTTGCATTCAAAAGCTCACAGCAGATACTGAGTGGAGAAGAGGTTGTAGGTAGGCTACTGCTCTTGTCTGGTGAGAGCTGAGGGTGGCCTCAATGAGCGGTTGGCCCTGGGCACGCAGGCAGCTGGGTACCTGAGAGAGACTTACTCTCTCTCTCTTTCTCTCTCAATCTCTCTCTCTCTGTGATGGATTGTCTCAAGGTTGGGTTTTATAAGATTATTGTAAGATTGAACACATTTATATTAAGGCACTTTGAATATTAACTAAGACCTTTGTGGTAACTGAGAGGATGGCTGGGCATGGACAGCTCAATCCCCAACAGAGGGGCCAGCTCTGGCATCTGTAAGTTGAGTCCAGGAATGCAGTGATCTAGACCTGGTCTGGGAAAAAGTGGTCTGGTAGCCTGAGTTGTTCAGAAGAGTTGAAAACCTCAGGTGGGAGTTGGGGCTGTGGGAGAAGGAGGTTATTTAAAATGACTTCCAAGAGCACATAGCAGTAATTAAACATATATGACTACCTAGAAATAATGTTCAATGTCAGGCATAATTTGAATGGAAAGTCCAGTGGAAGTGGAGGGTAGATCCTAGGAATGGACACTCATCAGACAGAGCCAACGTGATAGGTGTTATAGAGAGCTCAAAGTGTAGAAGATGTGGCTGAAAGAAATGGAGATTCAGGCACAACCTAATACCTCTATTCAAATATCTAAAGAGTTGTCACGTGGAAGAGGGAATAGAATTATCCCATGAACAGCAGAGGATAACCTAAGACAAATGGACGAACAGGATAAGATTTTAGGTCAAAAGAAGGAAGAACATTCTAAAAATCAAAGCTATTTAACAATAGGATGATTTCTGGGAAAGTTTTCAGAGAGAAACCAGATCATCTATCAGGGTTATTCAATCAGATGATTTGGCTTCTACTGTGTATCAAGCACTGTTAGGGATTCAGAGATGGGGAAGACACGGTTCCTGTCCTTTAGATATGTAATTTTGGAAGTCAAACCGGACTCATGGGCATAATAAAGGTAGAGTATTTTACATAAAGAAGGATTCAAACAAGACACTCTGAGGTCTTGGAGGAGTGGCAATTAGCTTAGCTTGACTTGGGGATCAGGACAGACTGATGAAAGATGGCCACCAAGTTGGGCCTTGAGTACTGGAGGAAGCTTGGGAATGGGCATTCCTTTAGGGAAAGCAGATCAGCAAATGCCTATGGGTGGGAAAGCGTAGGATGTAGTCGGCACACTGTGATTGTCTTCTACAGCCAAGGACTGGAAAAACACAGGAAGAAAATGTAGAGAGGGCCTGCATGTGGCATGTGAGGGGCGATAGTAAACCTATCTCATGTCACTCCCCCATCTTGCTGTGCCGATATTCTGTAAATGGCTGCCTTCTGAGAGTTATGTCATAATAGCAACATGGAATGAATAAAAGCTGAGAAGTGTCTTCTCAAAGAGGTAGAATGTCTCTCAGACCATTTTAAGACATGATCAATTGTGTTAGCCTATCTAAAGAAAGAGTTGCCCATTACCCAGTCATGGAAATATGATGGGTTAGTCACTGAGCAAACAAGAGCTGTGCTCAGGTAGGCACAGCTCCATGGAGAGGGACCTCGACCTGAAGATGAGATGGATCTGTTTTTGATGGCATGTAGAGTCTTATTGTGGAGATGATCACTTAGCCTATGGAAACCAGATGTCTGAAAATGTATTGATGATAAAACAAGCACCCCCTGGTTCTGCATCCATGCTCCAGAAAGTCTGCAGGTGATTTGATGTCATGACAGTTTTCATACAGGGGAGTAATGTTCAGGCTGCTCAAATGTCTCATCAGCTAGATGGTTACTCTGAGTTTTTATGTGTCACCTTTTTAGATGAGTTTCCTCAGAGTGAATGTTTCTTTGAGTCAATAATTTGTGGTCAGAGGGCAGCTCTGGGTCCGAACACTGAGGACCAGATCCTGCACTGTAACAAATTCACTGAGGCTCTGTCTCTCTCTGGCTTCTTGGTGGCCACTTGGATGGACCCTTTCTAGTGGTGGCAACCTCCCCACATGGCCATCTGTGCTAGCCATTTGCTTATTTGCTCTCAGACCCACTACCTGTCCTTCTAGCAGTCTGTAACCTGCAACAAAACTACAGTTCCAGTCCCACCACCTGGCTTCTGGCCGGTGGCTGAGCGCCAGTAGGAGGCCCCAGTGGAAGAGTGCAAGGCAGAGGGAAGGAGAGGCCTTGGTAGCTACTATGGCTCCTCCATCACTCCAGCTCTTCTGTCCCCACCACAGGACCACTGAGGTTCCAGCTTCTGTCGGATGGACCCAGATCTTGGGTTCTAGAACCCTGTCTCTTCCCTTTGTCTCCAACCCAGGGTAGTGGTGATAAGGAAAGTTGTCTGCTTTCTGAGGTGCCAATCTCTTAGTCGTCTCACTGTCCCCTCCAGATGTCTTAGTTCTTCCATCCCCTTTGTAATTGATTCCCCTTGTAATTGATCCCCTGTGTAAAATTTTTGTCTTACCTGGAGTGGCCTCTGCTTTCCTGACTGGGCCCTCACCAAAGCAAGTTCCATTTGACTTCAAGGTTGCCTACACTTTGGACCCAAGCTAAATACTAGCTTGAAGGGTTTGGAATTTAATCCATGAATCCCTCCTTTTCTTTTTTCTGAGGAAGATCAGCCGTGAGCTAACATCTGCCGCCAATCCTCTTTTTGCCGAGGAAGACTGGCCCTGAGCTAACATCTGTGCCCATCTTCCTCTACTTTATATGCGGGATGCCTGATACAGCATGGCTTGACAAGCAGTGCGTAGGTCCACACCCGGGATCCAAACTGGTGAACCCCAGGACCACCAAAGCCGAACATGCAAACTTAACCTCTGTGCCACCGGGCTGGCCCTCATCCTTCTTATTTTGGGTCACAAAATAACCATTGTACATCAGTTTTACCTGCAGATTTTCGACAAACAAAATAGTTATGATTTTGACAACTAAGACAAACATAGATACATTGTAGTGCAAAAGTCATATGATTTTGAGAGAAACCAGGAGACTTCAAAGTACTTTTGCACTTGTAAGAAGCCAATGAACACCCTTTTAGGTTCGAAGTGCTTTGGAGGAAAAATGTTAAAAGAACTGCCATGAACCAGGGATTGGAAAACTCTCCCTCTAAAGGGCGAGGTAGTAAATCTTTTCTGCTTTGCAGTCCATATGATCTGTGTCACAACTACACAATGCTGCTGTTGACGCACAGCAGCAGCCATAGACCCTGCGTAAACGAGTTGCAACAGCTGCGTGCCGATAAAACTTTATTACAAAAAGAGGCGGCAGGCTGGGGCTCGCCTGACCTTCATTAAAGGCATTGGCAGGGGTGGGGTTAGAGGGAGTTAGAGATTCCCAATGTTTACATCCCAAAGCAAACATCCCAAGATGCTTACTTGGAGAAGAGAGAGGCCAGAGGTGGGAGATCAGTGAAATGAACTTCCTGGTGTTCACGTCAAGAGGTCTGGCAAATCTAAACCAGGTGTAGGCAGTCCAGTTGGGAGATGTTGATTCAGTTATGATTCTAGTTATAGCTCCAATTTCCTCTCCTCTCTATGAATTTTGGGAACCCTTATTACTCCATTCTTTTTCCCTTGGTACCTACAACTTTTGCCAGAACCACCTCTGTTGCCTCATTCTGTTCTCTGGTACACCACGTGGAATAAAGCTGGGCTCTGAGCCATTGACCTTCCTGTTTGATTGATAGAGTGGCTTAGGGCTTCTCTTCCAGTTTCCAATGGCTGCCACATTCCACACGGGGCATCCCTGAATGAATGCAACTAATTAGTATTTGCAAAGTAATTCCTATGGCTGAGGCAAGAGCCACCCAGAAGCGCCAGATATAATCACTGTTATATCTGTGGCTTGCATAATTCCTGGTCCACCCTGGAAGGATTTTTTAAGCCTAGGTAATTGGCGAATTACAGTGTGAGTGCTGAAAACCAGCTGTGGCTTTAAGTGCTTTGTACGTTTCTGTAGGTGGTATAGAGCTGGGCGTAAATGTTGATGGATGTGTTAGGGAAATTACAGTTCAGGTTCCTGTGCAGCTGCTTTGAGGGAATATTGGACAAAGGACATTTCTAAACAGATGTGCAATTAGCAATTAGATGATTTAAAAAGTCAACTAATCAATATTTATGGCTGGATAAAGAAAAGATGTTCATTGTACTTCTGTGAGCTGAGTGAATTCAGAACACCAATTTGAACTGCCTGCAATAAGCTCTGGGGCTGGAAGTTAAAGGATGCAGAAGGGGAAAACCAGAAGTCGCAGTGTCTTGCACGTGGTAGATGCTTAATAAGAGTTTGTGAATGAATGAATGAATGATATTGCTGAGCTTCTATCTATTTCCAAGGTCTCTTACTTGAGAAGGAATTTTTCACTGAAGATTAGACACCAACAAGACGCTTTCACTGACTGGATGTTCCCGGATTACCTACTTCAACAACTCAATGCATTTATAAGAGGTCCATTTGCCCGACATGTTGGGGGAAGAGTCCTCAACTACTATTGTCTGCTCCGTGAAAGTGAAGTCTCTGGAAGACCTCAGAGCAAAGGAACCAAATGCTTATTTGCTCCTCTATAAGCCAAAAAAAAAAAAAAAAAAAAAAAAAAAAAAAGCATTGTGCTGGGCTCATTACGGAAGAGCTCCTGTAACCTCCCAACAGTGCTGCGAGCTACAGTTTCCATTGCAAACTTGGAAACGAATGCTCAGAAGGTTAAGTGATATTTCCAAAGTCAGATGGGGCCAGTAAGTGGTAAATCTGAGGATCAACACTCAGATGTCTGACACTCTAAGCCAGATACTTGCCAGTATCCAGGGACGGCAAATGGCAGCCTCCGTAAAGGGATCTGTGGATGGATTTTTCTGGATAGCAATTATTTTTCAAATTGAATTTCAATGCCCTTTGGAAGGTTGTGCACTCTCCACTTCTGGGTAGAGCCTATTTTACAAAGGCTAGTTTTCCACCTTTGTCTTATCTGTCCATTCCTGAAGGTATCTGAGTTTGAACTTCCCCCAGATTATGACATCTTGACTCCTCATTTCCCACAATGGGTCACACACCTCCCACACCATCTTTGGAGGAATTCTTCTGTCCTCCTCTGGCCCTTTCTAACAATTCTTTCAGAGGCCAAAATGTCTAACAGCACCAGGAGCAGTGGATAGGAACCTAAACCATCTACACTCCATATTTGCAAGAGAAAAATGATTACCCCTCATGTTAAATGGGTACTGTGTTTACTCCAGTGTATAACAAGGGTGCAGTGCCAAGATATCCATCAATGCGAGAAATAAAACATTTTTTCAAGGAAAGCAGGCCAATCCAAGAGTGGGCAGGGGTGGAGGTGGGGGCCAGGAATCTGACAGGATGAAAAAAGGATGTTGATGGATGTGACTTGAAAAGAGATGGAGAGGCAATGAGCCTGAGCTTCCAGCTGGGCTGTGACAGACAGCTGGGCTGCCTACAGCATGTCCCCTGTCCTTTCTGTCAGCCCTCTCCCAGGGCAGGGCAGTTGGTGCCTACAGACTTGACAGGTGCTGGGGAAGGGCATGCAGCATTGGAGTTGAAGGAGAGAGCTAGTACCGTTTTTGGCTTGTTGGCAGTCAACACATGATGATTCTTGAGCTTTTGTGAATAAGGCAGGCTGGCACTTCTCAGGGAACGAAAAGCCATTCACGGGCTCCATCCTTTTGAAGGGAACCATCAAGAAGAAGCAATGGGAACAAATGGACAATGTAATTGTAGGCCATCTTGGCTTCTTATCCTTGGATGTTTCTTCCCCCAAAAGGAGGCCTGGTCTTGCACTTGTTTACCTGCATTAGCAACATGCCCAGAATAAAGCTGTTGTAGAGATAATCAGCTTTGTTCTCTATGCAGACATTCCGGCTTAGGTCTGAACATGGACTAATGCCCATCTCAGGAAAGAACAATGATGACATTCATGAGTCAGCGTTAGTTCCGTGCTGCTGCTGTCAAGGCTCATTATTTGTTGCTTTTAAGAGAGATGCTTTGCCTGTAGCAAAGCCGTCAACACTCACGGCTAAAGGAAAATGCATGTGGATCTGCCCCTGTGTGTTTAAATTTTACGTTTTGCATTTCTCAGTAGTCTAGGCAGTAAGACTTGGGGGGGGGGACACAACCACAATGTAGCCATCTGCTGGCGAGGCAGCTGCCGAGCCCTGCCTTAATGGGCAGCAGCTCGTACCTTCCTGCTCTCAAGCACACCAAGCAGGCTGCTCAGTGCTGGGGCAGAGAGGAAATGGCCTGGAGTCCATACGCTCTTGGAACTGGGAGGAACCATTAAGGAGGCATCCAGCAGCACTAAGAGGGAGAATCATTTCTGACCCTGTAAAACAGACTTTTTACTGGTGCTATCTTTCTAAGAACAATTTTGCAAAATGTGTCAGATGCATTGACAATGTCAGGACACTTTAATCCTTTAATCTTATGTCTATTAGGTAGAAAAAAATCAGAGCTCCTTCAGTGTGGTGAGGGGCAGAGGCTGGGTGAGGCTCAGGGTCCTTCCAGGCAAACCTGTACTCTGGCATCCCACAACTGGCAGCTGTTGGCAGCACAGCCAGCCCTTTGATGTGAGTGCTACACAAGGACTTCCTTTAGCAAGAAAGAAAAATAGTTAATTGTCCAAGTTGAGCTTCAAAGAGAGCTTTAACAATTTGATTTTATAATTGCTTTTCTTGGTTATGGACAGTCTTTGGCATGAAACGCTCACATTCAATAGATGAAATAAGATAAGTATTCATGAAAACTGTCCTTTCAGTATTCTATTCAAGCTAGAAAAACAAAAATAACAGCAAAAATCAATACAGCTTGTTCCAATTCAGCGCACCACTGAGAACCGCATGCTTGCCACTGTGTGGGCACACGTTGGCTTTGTTCTTGAATAGCTAGCTCCCTTTTGCAGAGAGAAACATCAAGGCAGAATAATGTGAGTCAGTCCCCTGGGGCCCACAGCAAGGAAAAGAACATCAGAGAAGAGACTGGAGTCAAGGCATCCTCTTCTCCATCCCCTGGCAAACAGCTGTTTCTCAGGTGTTTATGTTCTGCAGGGTCTGGAGAAACTTGAGCAATTAAAAACAAAAGCCTTCTGTCCATCCGTAGCATTACCCAGGCCTAGCTGGGTTTGCAGCTTGTAATGTGTTATTTATTTTTGGTTTTAATTGCTGGCAGTCCCAGAAACATTAGTGTTACATATAATGCTGGGCTCAGCAGGAGTAATTAAAAGGCAGGGGCCCTCATGGTCGGTAGTAAAATACCAAGTGCAGGCTGTTTAAGAAAAATGTGCCATTGATTTACCATCAGAAAAACACAGGGTGGTAGAGAAGGACAGAGGAGAGATGCCAGGCAGACAAATCACACCGAACAGGAAAGGTTTATACACAGGCCAAAGTGTGCTGAGTTTTAGAAAAAATATCTGTGATGGAGATCAGCCTTCTCAGCAGCATCATAGCTAGAGAGAAGAACCAGTGTTGACTGAAGGCAATGCCAGGCGCTCAGATCTGCACAATCTCATTTAAAACCCAGGAGAACCCTTCTGGCTGGTGTTCACGTTCTTCTCTGTCTCCATTACACAGGGCACGAAACCAGGGTCCGGAGGAGGCAGCTCTGCCTTGCCCCAGATAGCAAATACAGCACAATATTTTTATTGGCCTTCTCTGGGAGGCGGATCATGCATGAATTTCTTTTCTTCTACTTTTACTCTGATGCTCTCTGGGGAGAGATGGGGGAGAAAGAAGGGAAGCAGGATGGTGAGAGCGACAGAAGAGCAAGAGTTTGTGTAGAGACCTGCAAAGAAGAGGAGGAAGAACTGGTAGACACACTAGATGTATCGTCTCATGTAATTACTGCTCATTTCACAAAGAAGCAGAATGAGCCTCAAAGGGTTTAAAAGGAGCTTCCCCATAACACATGAAATACGGTCCTATTATGTACCTGTAATATGTACATAAATACAGTCATGCGCTGCTTAATAATGGAGACACGTTCTGAGAAATGCATCGTTAGGTGATTTTGTTGTCACAAGAACATCATAGCATATTTACACAAACCTTGATGGTCCAGCCTGCTGCACACCTAGGCTGCATGGTACTAATCTTCTAGGACCACTGTCGTATACGCAGTCCGTCATTGACAGAAACATCATTATGTGGCGCGTGGCTGCATACACATGTGTGATATGGTCCTGTTTATGCATGGCTCCACTCTTAGCACTAAGGTAAAGTAGGAAGGGCTAACCCATAGCCCTCATTTAGAATTATTTTTTGGCTTCCTAAAACTTTATTTTGAACAATTTTCAACCACACAAGAATATTGGGGACACATAATAGGACAGTTTAGGCTGTAAGCACCTCTTGTAATAAAACATCTTTTGATGGATAAACAATAATATTAATAGTTAATGTTTAGCATCTAACAAATGCTAAAGAGTGCATGGTGCAGGTACTGCTCTAAGAGCTTTTCATGTGCTAACTTAGTTAACCCTCCGACGATCCTGCGAGGTTAATATTACTATCCTCACTTGCTAGGGGAGGTAACTGAGGCACAAGTTGCTTAAGAAACTTGCTCAAGCTTATACAACTAAGAAAGGGCAGAAAACGAATTGCAATGTAGATAGCCTGATTGCAGAGCAAGGTTCTTGGCCACTCTACTGTATCGGTTATGAACAATTACTAACAATCTTTCCACAATCCTGAAAATTAGCATCTCAGGAGACCAGAAGCAGGGCAGCATGGCGGGCTTGCCCAAGGATGATAATGCTGCAGGGAAGTCTAGGTAGGCATACCCCAGGGAAGGCAATGGGTTACTGATGAGTAGAGGCCTAGGTCATTTTGGAGGCCGGAGGCACCCCGTCAATGGGCTTAGCAGGAGCAAATGCCCAGAAAAGAATCTAAGAAGGAGCCAAAAACGACAGCCATTCCCTGAAACAGGGCCACTGCTTACAGTTGAATAGGTTGTGACCTGTGCAAGGACACTGGCTGAGGGGTGAGTGATGCTGAAGTTCAGTCCAGGCTCTGCTTGCCAAGATGCATACTTGTGTGTCTACTAAGGAAGTCCAAAGACCCAGGACCCCCCGAGCTGTGGACGTTTGGAGCTCTATCCGCCCTTAGAGATACCTTTTCTAATTTGCAAAATGGACTCCTGTGGACTAGCCCTCAGCCCAGAGGTACCAAACAGGGTGGGGGTGCTCCTCTGGAACTCACAGAGATGCCCAAGGCTCCAGGAATCCTTTTTCCTTGATCTAGGCTCTTTGGCTCAATCTCTCTCTATTGGTTACTTCAGTGCCTGGCCTGGGGCCAGTCATGGGCTTCTAACTAGAGCTGTTGAAATAATGGAAGAACTAAACAGAAAGAGACTTAAAGTTTGCCCAGAATTTTAAAATCTCTTTATCGTATGTTGGGTCTCTCTAAATTCTGGTGACCTGTGGCAAAGCCCACATAGCAAGCTTAGAGTCTGCTCTGCCCAGGTTATATTGATGCCAAGATGTGGAAAGCAGTAAAACATTAAGGCATTAGCACCAAGTAGGTGCATCAGCAAATCACGAATCTAATGCACAGGATGTGACATGTCAGGGAACAGGTATCTCTGAGAAACTCAATAAATAACCTGGGGGACATATTGATAGTCAGAGCATCTGCGGGGGTGTAGGAGGGAGAATGAAGCTTCCAAGGTCAGAGGCCTGCTTCTCAAAGGCCAATCCTCCAAAGAACTTAGGAGAATGGAGACCCAGGTTCTAGAAGGCTTGGGTGTACCACACACTCCTGGCCCATGAGTTCTATTTCTTTTTCATCTCTATGTTGTTTTCTCCTCTTCTCTCTCCACTCAGTGCTTAGCACCGAGCCTGGCACAGAGGGGCTCTCTCACTGTTTGCTGCCTGGGCTATGTCTGTGGATTGTCGGTCTAAGTTTCTGTAGGGCTCCGTTGTGCTTGGGCCTTCCCAGTGCCAGCCCAACAAAGTGGGGGATTGAACATGAAGAGCGTTGCCCACGGTTGAGTGTTGGAGTCTTGTGAATCTGGGGCCCTTAACAACCCAGTGGAGAAAAGCAAATGTAATTTCTCCCCTTGGTTTTGCCTCAAATGCCTTACAAATTGGAATCACTTTGTGTCCGAAGACTCATTAGAAAATGTTTCTGAAAGGCAATGTAGCCCATTAAGCCTCATTCTGAAGAGCGATTTTATGTTCTCCACATTTGTGTCTATATTTGTTAAAGATCAATTTCAATTTTTGAAATTGCCAGATGTGTTGGCTCAGCTACAGATCTAAGTCAGAACTCTTGGGGGATACCCCACTTGGTAATGATACAGTTTCCCTCCCCTTCTAAAAGCCAACATTTTAGCCAAGGGAATCATTATTGCTGCTTAAAAACCAGAATTGCAGATTGAATTAATTTCATCAAAATCCTTTTTTGTAAAATGACTGATCTCAAATTTCAGTGAATTTAACTAAGCTCAGCTGCTGCATTTTGTACCCGTGGTAAGAGAGTAACTTTCTGGATGTATGCTAATTTTTAGAGTTTATCGCCTGAGTTCTCTCCTTCCTTCTCCTCACCTCTCTTTCTCTTCTTCACCGCTGTCAATCAGTGATTTTAGTCCTGAGTTGTAAATTTTAGAGATTTGATCTTTAAAACAAACTAGCATGATGTATTATGATCTCCAATTTTCTATAAGGAAACTAAAGCAAAGTTAAGAAATGAGACCAAGTCCTCCTATTGTCCGGTAACTCCACACCTCTCTTGCAATGAGCCAGGTCAGACACTCTGAGGCCCTGGGGGATTAAAGTTGAGTGGGTGGGTGAGGCTCCTTAGAGTGGCCAGAAAGAGATGAAGCCAAGAGGACAAATGGAAATTGTGCACAAGAAACAATTCTGAGGGTCAGAAAAATAGAGGCCTACCGTGTGCTCAGGACCAATGGCAAGTGAGGACCTGGGGAAGGGTTGCTGGGCCAAGAAGTTCAGAAGACAGAAACAGCTCGGGGAGGGAGAGGGGTGCAAAGAGCAAGGGAAGGACCTTGCCGTCTGAGGGCAGATGTTGGGCTAGAGCTGTGCTGGGATGTCCACAGCTCTTTTCTGAGTCTTGGCCCTGATGACGGGTCTGCTCGGTTTAAAGGCTCTTGGTAGATGGAGTGACATCGTTATAACAACCGTTAGTGAGGAGAGAAATGAGACTTCCAGGTCCTTAGAGTTTTGGTTCTACAGCCCAGTCATAGGGTGCGTTATGCATTACCTGTCCTCCAGCGTTTCAGTTGGTGGAGGTCTTTATTTACTGGTAATAGTTGATTATAGAAATTTCCCAGGAAAGTAAGCCCAAAGGCCTTTGAATCCAACCAACCAAATAAGGGAACAAACAAATAAACAAACAAAGGAATAAGCAATATTGCAAGTTTTATGAGACTTCAGTAGATAACAGAAATTCTAAAAATCATAGAGCTTAATTAGGCCTTTAGAAATTACTTCCTCCGGTTAAGCTCATTTAACCAATGGAGAAACAAACTCCAGAGATCCAGAGACAGCAGGTGATGTTTCCTGGACCAGCTCTCTTGCATATTTTAGATTTTTTTAATGCTGCTTCTTTTAACAAACTTTTAGCTCTTACCATGTTACCTTTTGATGATGTTTATTTTTAACGCAGATCCAAACTCGCAGTGCAAATACTCTTTAGAAGTTCTGTACATTCGGAACATCACATTTTGTAACAGCTTATGATGTGGACTCTTCATCCCCTTTCAGAGGCACGGTCTTAAAGAAAGCTCATCTCACCCACGTTTACCTTCTCCCAGGTTCTGACCTGGACTGGAAATGTTTGCCTCGCAGGTAAACAAAGCAGAAGCGTTCAGTGGCTAACGGTCTTGGAGACCGCGATTTCAGGATTGCAAACGTGGCTGGCCTTTACTGGAAATGTGAGTTATGGGCGATTTTCTTGATCTCTCTGTCACTTGGTTTTCTCGACTGCAAAATGAGGAAAACAATAGTGCCCACGTCTCAGTGTTTGGGGGCGGTTTAAATGTAAAACACAGGCAAAAGTCCTCAGCACTGTGTCTGGTACATAAGAACAGTTTAAATGCACTGAGTGGTCCGTGTTATTATTATTTGTTCACTGGGGACATTCAAATTTAAGGATTTAAGGTTGTTAGAGAGAAGGAAGTTGTCACAAAGTGGTGTCCTTCAGACAAAGACAGGAACTCTTCATTTGTTCATGACTTACTACTTGCATAACTTTAAGCAAATTTCTTCTTTTGTTCGAGCCTCAGTTTTCTCAGCCGTATAATAAGGAATTTGCTTTCTCCAGCTGATGGGGAGTTTCCGTAAGGCCAATGCTTACTCTAGATCCTCAAAAATCCCCCTCCCTTGCCTTCCCCCTTAACCTCCTAAAATGACTCCCTAAGTGATTTTTTTCCCCTTATGACCTGGAAAGTTCCCCTCCTAGCAGTTTGTCTTTCTCTCTTCCTACATACAGCATACCTCCAGGATGAACGACCCTGTCAGTCTACTCAGGACCCTTTGCATCCTGGGTGTACCCAGGTGGTTCTCCTCTCATCTGGCCCAGGGCCCACTATCTTTTGAGAGAAACCTCAGCAAAGCATTGCCATCCCATTACAAATCAGGATTTGGCCTTGGCCCTTAGGTAGATGGGATGGTTGGGGCCGGCTTCACGGACGTGTGACTTGTGCAGTCTCACAGCGCCCAGAAATGGCTCCTGCTTGCTTTAATGATCTGCTGACAGTGTCTTAAAATTATTAACAATTTTTGATTTATATTCAATTCTTAATAATTTTCAAATAAGGGGTCCCACACTTTCATTTTGCACTGGGCCCCACAAGTTATGCAGCTGATCCTGGAGGCAGGTGTGATACGAAGTTATTGATCACTCTGTGCTTGAATGGTCTAAACATGGGGAACGGGTTTGTTGGCGGGGGGGGCATGGAGACGAAGGATGCTGTGGGACCCACAGTGGCGGGTGCACCTCGGTAGCCACAGTGGGGGACACTGGTCTGCTTCTTATTTTCGGAAGGGCTTATCTCTTTGGTGCTGAGACTCAGGGGATCAGAGTTCCTCATAGAAGGGCCTTGTGGAAAACAGGGAAGGAGGCAGATCCCTCAACGATAAGACAGGCAGGTGTACACAACACCTGGTCTTGTATTCTTTGGAGCGACTTGAAAGGTTTCCCTTAGGAAAACTTGAGCAGGGTCAACTCAGGCACAAAGCAGCTTCTCAGATTAGGGCCCACATGGTTTCCTGAGCCTGGACAGGTTGCAGATCTAAGACTTATCACAGAAGCCAAGGGAGGTTGGCCACAAGTCAGGCTCATTGTGCTGATGGGGGCCCAGGTGTCTTGGCGGATTGCAGCCCTTCATACTTCAATTCCTGTTGTACATGGGTCTGTGAGCCTGGGAGGACTCCCTGGGCCTACTGGGCATGTTGAGGACTATCAAGTCTTCTATGAGGACACTGTGAGGCTGTGTTTATTGATCACTCTCTCTTTGAAAGGCCTGCAGAGATCACAGATTCCTGCCTTTCCTCAATAAGGCAGCTGCCGGGAGGCAGTCCCTCCTTCCTTGAAGTGACTCGTATACCATTGATCTCACTCCTGCAGCCACTCTCCCCAATCAAACTATACATCTTTCCCTCCCATTCAAGATTCTTAGTCTCCGGGCCATGATGACGTTACAAGAGAGCTATTGTGGAGACAGATTTATACATCTGGAAGCATGGTGTATTTAAATGCCATCAGCTATACCAGGCACGTGGATCGTTGAAGTCAGATTTCTTGGGGGTGTGAGTGCACAGGATGATGTTCACTTGATAAGTGACTTTAGTGAAATTTCTTTATTGAGTTATTTTACCTGGTATATTTAAAAAGTAGTTTTATTTACAAGAAAAATGAATTTATATTCCTTTCCTTGAGAAATCTTTTATTATTGCACAGGATAAAAATCTGTCTGTACAGCAAAATGTGGTGATGAAAGGATTACTACTGGATGAAAAAGGGGTCTTTGCCAGGATTTCTCAACAGCTGTGCTTCAAAATGAGGTGAAGATAAAAAATAATACTAATTATACTAGCATGTCACAGACGTATTTGTGGGGAAATAATCAAACGACAGAGAACTCGTGGAGTAAAGCAGTTTGAACCGTGCTCGTTTAGACCACTTGATACGCATTTTCCTGTCTGGTGGACATGGATCTAACCACACAAATTCAGATGTTCAAGAAATACCATGTTTTTCGTTTTTCATAACTCAGTGTAATATTTGATTCCAAGCCTCGCTTGGTCGAGCTGGAAGGAAATTTAATTGAGGACACCTTGGTGCCCCGCCATTGCATTGGGCCAAATGATGGGTCTTGTGTAGTTCCGGTGAGATTTTGGTCACTGGTCCCCAGAGTTTATTCCTCAGATGTCCCTTGTCCCTGGCCTCATAGCCTTCCTAAATTATGACTCTCTCTGCTGCCCCCTCCTCTGCTCAGGGATGGAAATTCTGCAAAGTCTGCAGACCCAGAGCCTGAGGACCAGTCCACCCTGCTGCCTCTCTAAGAGTCTGCTGCATCCCCAGCAGGACTGCCAGAGAGTGGACCTGGTTCCCAATGCTGAAACCCCAGCCTGCTCCCTTCCCACTCAGCTTGTGGGAAGTGTCCTTTCTCTAGCTCTTTACCCTCAAGTGACTTTTCTTGTTCCCCTGCTCAAAAACCCCACGCCATTTTCTCAAAGAGCTTTGATAAGTCTTTTGCTCAATGAGAAGGTATCCTGGACTGCAGGCTACTTCTCTTTTTGCCCTACTCAAATCCCTGGCTCTAGGGATTACAGAGCATAGCTAGAGTTTGGGGTAAGAGGAACAGAGACGAAGGGAGTATAGGGAAAACACATGTAAATTATCTGCATACTCAGGTTCTCATTTAATATACACACACACTCTCCCCTAGACCTGTTCCTCCCATAGATTTCCCATCTCAGCTAATGGCCACGCATTCTTTCATTTGCCTTGGAAAAAAAGAAAACAATCTGTTTTTACATGTACCACACTCGCTCCATTTCTAAATCCCATTGGCTCTACCTCCAAAATGCAGCCAGAACTCAGTCAGTACTCCCCAGTTCCCTTGCTCTCATCCTGGTCCAAGTCACCAGCGTTCCATGCTGGATCGTTCTATTGGTCTCCCTGCTTCCACTCCTGCTCTCCAACAATCTGTTCTCAGCACAGCAGCCAGAGCAGCCCCGGTGAAACAGAACTCAGATCATATCAGGTCTCTGCCCAACACTCCAGGGGCTGGTTATCTCATTTGGGGTGAAACCTGGAGTCTTCAGAATGTCCTCCAAGCTCTGCATGAAGTGGCCCCCACTACCTCTCTGTCAGACATCCTTCTGCTCCCCTTGTTACTCACTCTGCCCATCCCAAGCACTGTACCCTGGGCACTGTACCCTTTGCCTAGAATGCTCTCCTCCCAGATATCCACACCACCCTCACCCCCTTCAGGTCTCTGCTCTCTCTGCCACCTTATTCAAATAGCAATATCCCCTCTGCGGGAACTGCTTTCCCCCTTGCACTGCCTTATTTTTCTCTATGCCTCTCGTTGTCATCTGATATATGGCATAGCTTCCTTACTTATTTGCTTCACTTCTTGTCCCACTATAATGGAAACTCTGGGAGGGTAAGGACTTTTGCTATTTTGTTCACTGTGGATTCTCTAACACTCAGAACATTGCTTGGCATATAATAGGGGCCCAATAGATAATTGTTGAATAAATGAATGAATGAATGAATGAATGGGTGAATGAACGGGTGAATGATTGTACAGAGAAACAGTATTTTCTGCCTCTGTGTTTTATATGAATGCAATCATACTATAGTGATATTTCTACAACTTGCTGTTTTTTCTGTTTAATAATAGATTTTGATGGTCTTTCCATGACAGTACATAAAGAAACAGACCATTCTCTTTTAATGACTGCAATAGGATTCTGCAGTACAGCTATAACAGAATGTGTTCAATCAGTTTCCTACTGATGAACTCGTTTGCAATTTTTCTCCATTACTAACACTGCTGACTCTTTGTGCATTCAGAATATTTCTCTAGGATGAACACCCAGAAGCGGAATTGCTTGGTGAAAGAGGTGAAGCACATTTTGACAACCTCCTTTGCATTACTACTCTGTTTCCTCTCCTGGGTGAGGATGTTTATAATCCCCTAAGTTCTTCTCCCTCCCTGCTTTTTTTTCCCTTTACCCTTGATGGGGAGAAAATTTCAGTCATTTGCTGGTGGAAGTCCAATTGGTGAGAGCACTATTTTCAGCTGCTGTAGACGTGTGAGCCACGAGTTGGAATTTCTGCAGAATCAGCTGTGATGGATATTCTCCTTCTCTCAACTCCTTTGGCATTTAAAATCTGTACTGCCCAAATTGGGGCTTGATTGTACATTTTCTCATATTGTTTCGTGGAATTATTCTTAACCCTCCAGTAGATGATTAACTCTTTGATGGCACAAGCAAGGTTTGTTGGCCCTGTGGATTTCTGCATTCCCCACTGGGTCCAACTCAGTGCTAATCATGTTGACAGTATCCACTGGGGACTTAAACAATTGTGTGTTCAGTGCAAATAAACAGTGGTTTACAGCATAGTGGGAGATTTCAGAGTGGCCATAGTGTTTGAGCAGAACCTTGAGGGAAGAATTGAAGGTTTCCGGATCAGGGGAGAATGGACCAGAGAGAGGAAAAAGAACATGCAAACCTGTGGAGCTGTGAACAGGCATGGTGGGCCTGGGGAAACCACAGGGACTCTCCACGATGAGAGTTTACGTGGCAGGTAAAGGACTGGTCAGAAATGAGTTGGGAAGAGTAGATTGAGGCTTGCTTCTGAAGAGCTGTGACACAATGACATCTTAAAGCGAATGTTTTTGATCAAAAGTACCAGAAAGCCAGTGTGCCTGGCTGGAGTGAAATGGAGAAGTTGCTTGCTCCTATAGTCTGGAATGGCTGGAGAATAACTAGAACATCCAGATGCGGCGCTCCAGGCCACCAAAGCCCTCTCTCTATCTCACCTCATCTTTCCAGCTTTACTATCATCAGTTAAAAGCACTCTCTCTTCTAAGATTCAGGTCAGTGAATCCCAGGGAAAGAACTGACCTTGGATCAAGGTCTTTTCCTTTTGACCATTGTCAGGGGGCTGATGTCATGAAGCTTTTATTGAAGCCCCATGTTCTTTTGCGGGGAAAAGAAGTTCCTCAAATCGAAGAGGACAAAGAATGCAACTCATGCAGCACTCTAATTTTGTATTTGCTACAATCAATAATTAAGGCTTTGGCTTTCCTTCATGTTTTGAAATGAAGATGCAGCAGGTCCTGGATCGTTGTTCCCTGGTGGGCCCAGGCAGCTCTACACACCAAGATTTGGCAGAGACGAAGCAGTTCATTAAAGAGAAACTCCTGACTTTCCAAATTACTAAAATTAAAACCCATTCCGTGTTACTTTAGAATTATAAAAGACCATTTCTTCCTCCAAGATGAGCTTAAGTCTTGTCTCCTTCAAAAAGACCCAAAGCACTGCTTCTGCCCCCTCATGAGCTCTTTCTTCTGAATAGCTTGGATCTTTGTCTGCTTAGCTGAGTGAAGGCGGAATCTGTGCTCTTTATTTCTTTGATCTCCTCTCACTGGCACCTAGTTTTGTAAATGCAAGAATGACTGAGTGCCTGTCTTGAGAAAGCTTGGGACTGCTCCCATAAAAAAAGCGAGGGGCATAATTTTTGATTACTTGGTCTCGATATATAAAAAAATGATATGCTGACAAGGAAGGTGCTGAAATCACCCTTTAATAATTAACATAATATTGTAGACTTGGAAAGAGCATTATGGTATTTGAAGATCTTTGCCATAATCTCACTTCGTCCTAATAACAATTTTGGGTGGGAAGTGGAGAAGCCCATACCCACATTTTGTAGATAAGCTAGCATCTGGAAATTGTTTGGCACCCTGAAGATCATTTAGTTTTATCGCTTTCCTTTTACATTTGACCTGCTCAAAAGCTAACTAAATGCCCCAAAGCGTCAGAGCTACCTGGTGGCAAAATCAGTGCAGGAACTCAGGCTCCTCCCCCAATGTCCAGGGCATTGCATCACACAACGCTGCCTCCTTGCCAGTGTCTCAAGAATTAGAAGTCAATGCATAATGAAGGCTTTGGTCTCTGGCAGTGTAGAGGGGCACAGGGAGGCAGGAGGGGAGACAGAGGCAACACAGCTGCCAGCCGCTGAGTTACAATAAAAATCAAAAATGAAATAAGAGAAGTGACAGCAGAGAACATAATGAAGTATATAAACCTGGATAAAGCTGTGCAATGGGTAATAAAAAGTGAAATAGGGTGGAGGGCTGAGCAGATTGCAGTCACATATATCACCAGTGCATTAAGCAGCGGAGACAGGAAGGGAGGCAGGAGGAGCGAGCGAGGCCATCTCACAAAACTCATTCAAGGAGTTTCTAAGTGTTCTTGGCAGAAGCCCACCAACTCTCTGTGGTTTAAGGCTGGGCACATTGGCCTTTCTGCTGTTTTCACAAAGGTCTTTGTATCCTCGGGACTAGGATAACACCAGATTTCGTAGCAAGGGTTGTGTAGACATGACTTGACGTCAAGGTCACTGCCTACCATGCCTCTCAAGGAAACTCCCGGTGCCCCTCACTCTGGGCCTGCCTGGAACCCCAGGCATTTCCTATAACATTCATAAGCACCAGCACACTGGGTTTGAATTTCTTGGATGCCTCAAATTTGGTCCCACACAGAGTTCAACCAAAGAGCCATTTTTCAATAGTTATTTTTAATGGTTTTTTGGGGGGAAATAATCTTTAACCAGGAGACAAAGAGCTCGCACATAAATCTTCCAAAGCAAACCAGTGTAAAGTACTGATGCACTTTATAAGCTGTAAACTAGGCTTTTATTAGCCATTTATGAGCCATTTTTTATGATGCAAGTTTAATATTAAACTATAAAGTTCACAATGCACTTATAAAGACAGATAGACTCATTCACTTTATAATTCTTGACTTGGATGCCTGGCAAAAGCCGACCGTATCATGTCATTTCAGCAAACTGGCCCAGTTGGGACTTCGGAAACTGGTGTAGGATTAGATCTGGGAATTGATGGGAGCTGGGGTATGTTGTAGGCAGGAGTGGGAGGCAACAATCAACTGCAGCCATAAAAATAAATGCACAAGCTGGGAGGTAATTTTTCGTCTGACTTTTCTGGAGCGTGGGGCCTTTATAGCCATTTAGGAAGGAGGTATTCTCTAGAGTAGCAGCTCTTTTTTAGAGCTGCAGCAATGCATTGCCATTTGATTTTGTGTAACCTACCTTCTTCCTAATAGATCAGCATGACTGGTAGTTTTTTTTATTCCATGTGTTGAAAATTAAGTTTGTTTTGAGAGCTCAATGCTGTGTAACAAAAATTATAGGAGATAACCGGGAGAGTGATCGATGTAGGATTACAAATTTTGTTTTCCCTAGGAAATAAATATTTGGCATATGGAAAGTGGATTGCAGTTAGTGGATCTCACGCTGAATATATGAATTATCAATGGAGGATTATTCTAATCACAAGTCACACACCGTATTAAATCTCAAGCTTTCTGTCTTTGAACCATACTTTTGAAAATTGGAATTTTTTTTTAGCAGGTGGGGCACACTTGAGGGATCAATGACTCACAATAACACCAAACAAATCAACAGTAATTACAACACTTCTGGAGACCACACTATCTCACTGGGCTATAAAAGCATCTACAGTTGCCCCAGCATATACTTGGTGGCCCTTCCCTACTGGGTGACTTTATGACAAGATTTTATTCCTCCAACCTCTGTTGAGGCACAGGGTTCACATATTCCAGTACTCTCACAATCTTTCTCGTTAATTAATTCATCTGTTCGCTCTTGAGACTCTTCTCATGTGTCAGGCTCTTCCCAGACACTGGAGATAAGTGGACAAACTTAAATATTGTCTTCGTCACCAAATACTAGAAACCTTTACGCATATAAGGTAATACTTTGCTCCTCCCAGTATCAAACTTCCCATTCAGCTCCATGTCTCTGAAAAATTACTATCATGGTACACATAGTCACTTGTGGGAAAACCAAATAATACCCTTTAATAAGAACATGGTAGCATGCTCAGACCTCTCACAGTAGATGACCCCTAGATACTCTGGACTATGGTCTGTATTGGTTGCTTCCATCTTTACGGAGAATTGGGGACCACTCTCATCCAACCTCACATCCCTGTGGCCCCTGGGATCCCAAGCTTCCCAGACATCCATCACCTCTGAGTTCTTATTTCCATATTACTCTGTACAACTCATACTTCCACCCATTTTCCCAAGGCTCCCAAACTGTTCTGAAGTGTTCTCTGAGACACACATTTGAGTGGAGGCTATGCTCTCTCTTACCCTCCAGGAACAAATGTGCATTTCTCCTGGGAAGCTCCTGGAATCTGATCAGACTCCTTCCAGCCAAGCTGTACTCACTGTCCCCTCCCTTGCTCCCTCCCTCTCATTTAATAATTCTTGAGGATCTGATCCACTGTCTTCCTCTCCTCCCTATTCTTGTCATCATTATGGGGCCTCTATACCACCTGGATGGTGAGTGGCATAGCTATTTGGAATCTTGGGACTTGATTTCCTCACCAGCAATGATCTTTTCCTCCACCACACTGCAGCCACTCTCTCCATGCATATTCCTTTTCCAATAACAGCACACCACCTCTAAAACCTCAGTTTGAAGCTCCCCTCCCTCTGATCATCACTTCCTATCCTTTTACTTTATTTTTTTTACTTACTCCAGTCACTATTGCATTGAGAATGCCACTTCATAAATTCTAAAACTCTTTCCCCCTTAACTCTCTGCTCCCTGGAATCTTCACTTCTCTACCAACCAAGCCTGCATTCTATAATCTGGCAAATACCCTTATGTATCTTACCTGGTTTTCTCTCTCAGTTGTACTTAACTGATTGAATCCCATCCTTGGTTAAGCCCAATGATCTATATTCTCCTCACCTGCTCCTGAGGGGTGCGGGGGTGGGGTTGGGGGTGGGGTGGGAGGGTGGGACTCACTCTCCAGATACCAAAACATTATTTTTGCTTTGCTTTCCCACACAGCAAAACTTATTAAAATGTTGTCTGTATTGTATGTTATCTCCTTAGTTCAACTTCTCTCCTCATCCACTCTGCTGAAACCACCATTGCCAGTGTTTCCACTGACACCCATATTGCCAAGTCCATTGGTTACTTCTTTGTCCTCATATTGCCTGATTTCTCAGAAACATTTGATACTGGCAATCTTTTATTCCTTCTTGATATACCTTCTTCTTTTAGCTTGCTTAATTCTACTGGTTTTCCTCCTATTTTTCTGGATACGATCCTCATTCTCCTAAATCTTAAATTACCCATGGCTTGTCCCTAAGATCTTCACTAAATCTATTCTTATTCCTTTTTATCATATCATCCAATTCCATGACTGTAAATGTTATCTGCTGGTGCATGACTAAATCCCATATTGGTTTATTCACCCTTGAGCTCTCCATGAACTTTAGCCTTGTGTAGCCATGCAACTACCTCACGTATCCACTAAGGTGTGGAATAAGGCTGCTACAACCTAACACATCCAGTCTGCACTCCAGATTTGCCCTATCCCCGGAAGTGTCTCTGCTTTAGTCTTCCTTAGTTTCTGAAATGGCACCATTCAGTTATTCCACTAAAATCAAAGCAAATAAACAAACATGCAACTGCCTCCCCACCCAGCCACCCAAACAAATACTGTTGGCTTTTCCTCCAAAATAAATTCTGAATCTGGTTCTTCACTTCTCTGACCAACCTGTCTGATCCACTTCTCCAAAGTCAGTTCTCTTCATTATATTACTCCCTTTAACTGTTCCTATGGAAATAATTATTCTGAAGTTATATTTATTTGTTTTTGATTGATTTATTGTCTATATCCTCCACAAGAGTATAACTTTCAAGAGAGTAGGGTCCTTTCTTGATTCCTTTTCTGGTGTATCCCCAAAACCTAACCCATTGCCTGGCACATAGTGCTTTTTTTTTAGAAAATTACCCTTTTTACTTTGAGATAATTGTTGATTCACATAATAAAGAGAGATCTTGAGTATGCTTTTATGGCTTTCCCAAATGGTGATATCACACTGAACCATAGCACAATATCACAACCAGGATATTCACACTGATGCCATCCATTGCCTTTATGCAGATGTTCCCAGTTTTACTTATACTCCTGTGTATGTGTGTGTGTGTGTGTGTGTACCTAGTTCTATGCAATTTTAGCACATGTGTAGGTTTGTGTATCCACCACCACGTCAAGATATAGGACAGTTTCTTCGCCACAAGGATCTCTCATGTTGCTCTTCTGCAGCCACATCTACCTTCTCTTCTCCTGTGCCTCTCAGCCCTGGCCTGGCCCTTAGGCTTGGCAACCACTGTTGCCCATCTCTATAATTTTATAATTTCAACGCTATTATATAAATGGAGTAATAGGATAATTCATTTTGGAATTGGCATTTTTTTCACTCAAATAACTCCTTTGAGATTTATTCAAATTGCTGCATGTATCAACAGTCAGTTCATTTTTTTGCTGATCAGAATTTCATGGTATGTTTGTCCCACAGTTTATTGACTCGTTGAAAGAGTGTTGTTTTCACTGTTTGGCTATTACGAACAAAGCAATTAAGAACATTCATGTGCAGTATTTTGTGTGAACATAAGTCTTAATTTCTCCAGAATAAATGTCCAACAGTGCAATTGCTGGGTCATATGACTGTTGAATGGTAGTTTTATAAGAAACTGCCAAGCTGTTTTCCAGAATAGCTGTACCATTTTACATACTCACAAGCAATGTAGGAATGACCCAGTTTCTCTGCATCCTCGTCAGCACGTGGTGTGGTCACTATGTTTTATTTTATTTTAGCCATTCTGATAGCTGCATGTTGATATCTAATCATCGTTTTAGTTTGCATTTCCCCAATGGCTAATTATGTTGAACACATTTTCATATGCTTACTTGCCATCTTTGGTGAAATGTCTCTTCATGTCTTTCGTCTAATTGCATTGTTTGATTTTTTACTGTTAAGTTTTGAGAGTTTTTGGTTCTAGTCCTTTGTCAGATATGTGGTTTGAAGATATTTTCTCCCAGTCTGTAGCTTGTCTTTTCATCCTCTTAACAGGTTCTTTTGTAGAACAGAGGTTTTAATTTGATGAAGTCCGATTTATTAAGTTTTTTCTTATGCGTTGTGCTTTTGGTGGCAAGTCTAAGAACTCTTTGCCTAGCCCTAGGTTCCTATGATTCTCTCTTATGTCTTTTTCTAAAAGTTTTATAGTTTTACATTTAAGTCTATGATGCATTTTGAGTTAGTTTTTGTATAATATAGTGGGGTTTTTGAGTAATATTTGCTGAATGAGTAATTAAATGAAACAACAGTTTATAGTACACTGTTTGAAAACCATTATGCAACTAAACCAAACTGAGAAAGTTATGCTTCAACAATTGTGTTTTAATTTTTACAGCAGTAGTCAATCTTGAGTAGAATAGCGTGCATCAGCCTTGATTTCAGCTTAAGGTTTGGTATAATGAGTCTTGCTTGAAAAAACTTTAGGCATTTGGGCTGGTGTCTTCATTCAGTATAAGTCTTCTATGGGAAGAATTTTCCTCCTTGGTAGGGAAGTCTAAGCAAACAAATATTCTTCTGTCTTTTAGTAATATAGGGTCTAGGTAGTTCTTTTGGTAATTAAGTATAATTTGTAATCATGAAATCTTTCTCAAAACCATGGTGGTAAGTAGAGTCCCATCCATGGTAGGGAAATTTTCCATGGGCCGGAAACTCAGAACTCACTAGGAATGCCCATTACTCCTATATTTCTAGCCTGAAGGATATGATAGACACTCAAGTGTATCCTAGGGTAATTATAATTAAAAAAATCAGAGTTTGAGCTCAGAACTTTTGAGGTCAGCCTTTTCTACTCTCTCTGCCTTCAGACAAGTTTGGGGAGAAAATACCAAGAGCCAGAGATCAAGCTGAACCTCCTCTGAAGCTGTCCAACAACAATTCCGGGGCTAGTCCCTCTGGTTAGTTTGCCTGCACCTGGTAGAATGTTAAAGCAATGTGCTTCCCGAGAGTAGGATCTGCTACAAAGCCAACGCGCCACAATGTGGTCGATACAAGTATCAGATCCCACTCTCAGGGCTGGCCTCTCGATTCAGGGATTTGATAGAGACGAATTAGACAAGATAACTACTTTCAGGGGCATCAGTTTATGAAGGGGACAGACTTACATCCATTTCTGAACTACTAGGAAGATTTCAATGGTTTTCGTGATCTGAATGACATAACAATATAAGTTCCTTGAAAAATGTGAGAAATTGCTGTTGGACTCTTTAATTTCAATAAATTTTGTCAGGTCTCCAAACAATTCTGTTTAGATTCCACTTGATGTTTAAAAACAGCTTTATTAGGATATAATTCATGTACTATGCAATTCATCGATTTCAAGTGTTCAATTCAGTGGTTTTTATTATATTCAAAATATTGCACAACCATCACCTAAAATCAATTTTAGAACATTTTAATGTCTCCAAAAGGAAATCCTAAACCCCTTTGCTGTCACTCCCATTTTCAGTCACTAATCTACTTTTTGTCTCTATAGATTCGCCTACTCTGGAAATTTCATATGAATGGGATCATAGAATATATGTGCCTTTGTGATGGGCTTCTTTCACTTAGCATAAGGTACTCAAGTTCATCCATGTTGCAGTGTGCATCAGGACTTCTTTCCTTGATATTGCCAAATAATATTCCGTTGTATGGATAGACCCCAGTTTATGTACCTAGTCGTCAGTTGATGAACATTTAGATTGTGTCCACCTTTTGACTTTTGTGAATATGTTGCTATGAACATTCATGTACAAGTTTTTGTGTGGATATATGTTCCCATTTCTTCTGAGTATGCATCTAGGAGAGGAAGTTCTGGGTTATATAGTAACTCTAGCTTAACCTTTTGAGAAACTGCCAGACTGTTTTCCACAGCGTCCACATAATTTACATTCCCAGCAGCAGTGTTTCATCAAGCACTGATTCCAATTTTACCGCATGCTCACCAACAGTTGTTCTTATCTGTCTTTTTGATTATAGCCAGCCTAGTGGGTATGAAGTGGTATCTTATTGTGGTTTTGATTTGCATTTTCTTGATGCATTTCTTGATGATTGTTACACATCTTCTCATGAGCTTATCGTCCATTTTATTTCTTCTTTGCAGAAATATCTACTTGTTTGCCCATTTTTGCGATGGGGTATTTGTCCTATTATTATTGAGGTGTAGGAGTTCTTTATATATTCTAGATACAAGTTCCTTATCAAACATATGATTTGCAAATATTTCTCTCATTTGTGAGTTGTCTTTTCACTTTCTTGGTAGTGTCCTTTATAGCACATAAGTTTTAATTCTGACGATGTCTCGTTTGATTGTGTTGTATAATTATTTTTGTACATTTCTAGAATGAATTTGTGAAGATTTTGCTGAGGATTTTTGCATCTAAGTTCATGGTAGATATCGGTCTGTAATTTTCTTTTTATGTACTATTCTTGTCTGGTTTTGGTATCAGGGTAATACTGACCTCATAGAATGAGTTAGAGCGTATCCCCCCTCTTCTATTTTTCAGAAGAGTTTGTGTAGGATTGCTATTAATTCTTCCTTAAACATTTGTTAGAATCCACCAGTGAAATCCATGCTTTCCTCGTGGGAAGTTATTTGATTACTCAATTGTCTTTACTTGTTATAAGACTATTAAGATTAACTATTTATTCTTCAGTCAGTTTTTCCAGTTTGTGTCTTTCTAGGCATTTTTTTTCCATTTTATCTAGGTTATCTAATTTGTTGACATGCACGAATTCACAGTATTCCCTTATAATCCTTTTTATTTCTGTAAGGTCACTAGTTATGACCTTCCCTTTATTCCTGATTTTTGTAATTTCAGTCTTCTCTCTTTTATCCTAGTCACTCTAGTTAAAGACTTCAATTTTGTTGATCTTTTAAGAGCCAACTTTTATTTATTTTCTCTCTGGTTTTCTATTCTCCACTTAAAAAATTTCCTTTCTAATCCTTAGTATTTTCTTCCTTCTGCTTCCTTTTAGTTTAGTTTACTCTTTGTTCATCCAATGTCATAAGTTAGATAAGGTTATTGATTTGAGATTTTTATTCGTTTGTAATGTACACATGGCTATACATTTCCCTCTAAGCACTGCTTTGGATTCAATCAATGAATTTTGGTATATTGTATCTTCATTTTCATTCATCTCAAAGTAGTGTCTAGTTTCCCTTGTGATTTCTTTTTGACGCATTGGTTATTTAGCAAAGCATTGTTTAATTTCCACATATTGATAGATGTCTTGAATTTCTTCAGGTTATTAACTTTGTTCTTCATGTTAATTAATTCAGTTGTGACCACAGAACATACTTTATACAGTTTCAATCCTTCTAGATTGATTGTGGCTTGATTTATGGCCTAGCATATGATCTATCTTGGAGCATGTTCCATGGGCACTTAAGAAGAATGTGTATTCTGCAGTTGGTGAGTAAAATGTTCTATATGTGTCTGTTAGGTCTAGTTGGTTTATAGTGTTACTCAAATCTTTCTGTTTCTTTGTTGATCTTCTGCCTAGTTGTTATACCCAACACTGAAAATGGGAATATTGATATCTCCAACTGTTATTGTTGAATTGTTTGTCTCTCCCTTCAGTTCTGTCAGTTTTTGCTGCATTTATTTTGGGGCTTGGTTGTTAGGTACATATGTGTCTATAGTTGTTATATTTTCCTGATGGATTGACTTATGTGTGATATTGGAATAGCTACTACAGCTATCTATGGCTACTGTTTGAATTTTGTGCCTTTCTTTGCATCTTTTTACTTTCAACCTTTTTGTATCCTTAAACCTAAAGTGTCTTGCTATAGACAGCACATTGTTAGATCTCGTTTGTTTATTCAGTCTGACAATCTCTGCCTTTATTTGGATTGTTTAATCAAGTCATGTTTAATGTTGTTGATACAGTTTGATTTATGTCTGCCACTTTGGTTTTGTTTTCTATATGTCTCATGTCTCTTCTTCATTCCTCTCTTCCTTCTTTGGTGCTTTCATTTACATTAAAGTGAATATTTTCTAGTGTGACATTTTCATTCTTTCAATTATTTTTTATTTTTTTGAGGAAGATTAGCCCTGAGCTAACTGCTGCCAATCTTCCTCTTTTTGCTGATGAAGGTTGGCCCTGAGCTAACATCCGTGCCCATCTTCCTCTACTTTATACGTGGCACACCTACCGCAGCATAGCTTGTCAAGCTGTGCCATGTCCACACCCAGGATCCGAACTGGGGAACCCTGGGCCGCTAAAGTGGAATGTGTGCACTTAACCGCTGCACCAGTGGACCGCCTTCAATTATTTTTTTAACAATATATTTTTAAGTGAATTGCTTTAAGTCTAACAGTATACATTTTAACTTACCAGAATCTACTTCAAATTTATACTAATTCTAATATTATCGAGAAAGTTTACTCCTATATAAAACTCTATTCCCTCTTCTCTTTTTGTCGTTTATAGTTATACATGTATATTGCATCTGTGTTACCAGCTCAATAATTTATGGTTATTGATCATTACTTTAAAAAATTGTGTATCTTTTAAAGATGTTGAGGGAAGAAATAAAATATTTATTTTACGTACATATATATTTATATAATACATACACATATATATTTATATAATACATACACACACATACATATTTATATAATACATACACATATATATTTATATAATACATACACACATACATATTTATATAATTTGTTATATTAATCTTTATATTTATGATTTTGGCTTTATTCATACGTTCCTGTGAATCTGAGTTACTATCTAGTGTCATTTTCTTGTTCTAATACAGCTTTGTTCCCACCCACCACTTTTGTACTTTTATTTGCGAATATATTACATTTCTATATGTTATAGGTCCAACATTATAACTACATATGTATGTTTTATAAAATTGCTTTTAAAATCAGTTAAGAGAAGAAAGAAGAAGAAATATGCAATTTTTAAAATCATTACCTACGTAATTACCTTTGCCAGTGCCAGTGCTCTTTGTTGTGTGTGTTACCTGGTAATGTCTTTATTTAGTCTTTCTTTTAGAAAGATAGTTCTGTTAAAATAAGATTCTTGTTTGATGGCTTTTTTTCTGCTTTTAGTACTTTGAATGATATCTAACTGCCTTCTGGCTGCCATTGTTTCTGATGAGATGTCAGCTATTTATCTCTGGGGTCTCCTTGCATATGGTGAGTCATTTTTCTCTTGCTACTGTCAGGATTTTCTCTTTGCAGGTTGGTCTTTTACATTTTTACTATATGTCTGAGTGTGAATCACTTTGCCATTATCCCACTTGGAGTTCATTGAGTTTCTTGAATGTGTAGAATAACGGCTTTTTTCAAATTTTGGAAGTTTTCTTCCATTACTTCTTTAAATATTTTTTCTATATTTTTTGTGAGGAAGATTGTCCCTGAGCTAACATCTGTGCCAATCTTCCTCTATTTTTTATGTGAGATGCCACCACAGCATGGCTTAATGATTGGTGCATAGGTCTGTGACCAGGATTCGAAACTGTGAACCCTAGGCTGCCAAAGCAGAGCATGCAAACTTAACCACTATGCCACTGGGCCAGCCCTTCTATTTCTTTATTGATATTTTCTATTTGATGAAGTATTGTCAGCATGCCTTACTCCTTTCAGCACGGTTTTCTTTAGTTCTTTAAACATATTTCTAATAACTGTTTTGAATCTTTGTCTGCTAATCCAACATCTGGGACTTCTCAAAGGCTAATTATGTTACCTGATTTTTCCCCATTTGTGCGTCGCATTTCCCTTTTTCTTTGCATGTCTCATAATTTTTTGTTGAAAGCTGGACATTTTAGATAATATATTAGCAGCTTTAGATACTGGTACCCCCACTGCCTCTCCAGAGCTTGCTGTTTTATTCTTTGTGTTTTTATTTGTTTTGGTGACTTGACTGGACTGTTTCAGTGAAATCTATTCTCCTTATAGTATATAGCCTCTGAACTAGTCTCAGTTACTGAAAATTTGTTCAATAAATAAAATATATTTTTAATTTCTTATTTTTAATAATTTTTTAGAAGAAACATCTCCTCTTTTAGATTGTACATATATTATTTTTACCCAAATTTGAAAATATTTTTCTGATTTGTTTAATATGAGTTAACTATTATTTTGAAGATGTAGGGGAAGTGCGTGAAAGCTAAGATGTGGAGTGAATGACACCACTATCTCCTGCTCCAGTTCTAACAGTCTGTCTACTATTCTATTTAGCATTAAATTTTAATCAAATATTTCCTTTCCTCAAGGTGCATGTAGTTTAGCTTTTAAAGCACTATACCACTAGAGGGAAACTTGCTTTAAATTCTCTCTTGAATTCATTGTGTGCCCGGGGCACTAGTTGATTTATCAGCAACATGGGCATAATAATATTTTCCCTTCCTGCCTTAAAGGAATTTCAAAATGATATCCACATGTAAAGCATTGTTGTTGCTATTATTATAAACTAGGAAGTGTTAAATTTTAAAATGATAGCACTCAGGCTCCTGGATCCAAATCTAAACAATGCATTTTGGAGAAAATATCTATCTAGAAAGATCATGACTTTCTTTGACAATTTGAATCCACACCCATTCCTAGGCAGGCCCCAAACAAGCCATTCATTCAGGTATTAAAGTTTCCTGCAGCTGAAATTTACCTTATATAAGAGAAAGCGTAGTGGAAAAACATATGTTTTGAAATTAGTAATTTTGAAACTGAATTCTAATCTGCCCTATTTATTCTGTCTAATCTTGCCTGATTTGCTTAATCTCTAAGACTCTCAGTTTCATGCCCAGCTAAATGGGCATCTTCTTTCACGGTATCGTGGGAGAGGTTAAGTAAAAAAGCACCCATTGTCACCCTGGAACATGGTCAATGCTCAGTGTTAACAACAGTTCTCATCTCTTGAGCATTTTACATGGTGCTTCCTCATGAGAGGATGCCTTCATTCCATTTTCAGGTCGCCCATGACTTCTGGCATATTTTGAGCAAGAACACTTTAGTAAAGACATCTGATCTAAGAGATTGGTTGAATTTTATTGCATTCTCCTGATATCTTCATTGTGTTTATGAAAATAACTAGCAGAGCCCAGGACTCTAAGGATCTGGCACCCTGTAAAGGTAAGTATTGATGAGAAAAATGTACATAGACTGGGCAACAATCAGCTGGGGCATACTGCAAGGAGCCTCCTGACGACCGGAGATGACCTGGACATTTGGGCACTTGGAAGTAGGTTAACGATACACAAGAAGAATGGGACCCTAAGGGAGCAAGACAAGGCTATAGGAAACTTTTCTAAAGAAGTGAGTTTTCTAATTTATTGTCCCAGCATTAAAAGTGAGCACAGACATCTGCAACAGTGGTCCCCTATCCTACATACATCAAGAACGCTGCTTTGCTATTTTCTGTTGTGGAAATGATACCTTGAAAACTTTTATCTACTAAGCACAGTACATTTAAGTAATTTATTAAGTAATTTATTTTCTCATTTTTATTCATCTAAGGTACATCAATCTGCCAAAAAGAATTTCTGATCTTTATGAGATAAAAAGCAAATGACTTCTCCATAAGTGCTCCTTTCTTCCTCCCTGTAGTACCTACTCCCTCTCTTCTTTTTGAGTTTGCCTCCTTTGAATGGATCCCCATCAAGGCTCTGTTTACAAACACACCGCACAAGTGACGGATTAAATTCCACTCTCTCCCGCTTCATGCCACTGGTGAGTGGTGTGTGTTCTGTATCTACAGTGCAGTCAGTCAGCTGTGTTACTGCACCCATGAGACTTGTGTTATTTGTAGTGGCCATGGACTGCTCACTGCTGGCTTCTCAATGCAGGCACTGTGTTCTACATGCATTAAATAATTATTGACACTGTCATTGAAATGACAATGTTAGGTTGTACATCTGAGAAGAAAAATAGAGTGTATGGATTTAGAGAGCAGTGTGTCTTCTTTTACATACATCATTATGTTGAAAGATACATCTTTTGTAAATAGAAGTTGCAATTTACTCTGCAGCTCTCCAGATGAAGCTGTGAAAATCATGTGACCTACTGAGTGAAAATGGGGCCTGACTTGTTTCTCTTAGATAATATTTGTCCAAGAAAAATAAAAATAGTCATTAGAGAAAAATGCTGTGTTGGCTGTTGCCTTCACCAGCTTCTGTCAAGTGGAGTCAAAAGTTTTTACAGGCAACCTCAACTTTATCTCATCTCTGAGTTGTTTATGACCAGGAAGTGGGGAACACTAGATGTTGGGATATGGTGTTAAGATTGCTTATGCTCCTGAGATGGGTTCTAGTCTCTAGTATCTGTTTGTTACCGCTTTCATCCCCATGTAATTCCTATTATTCATAGCAACAGTGGTAATACATATCACAGAGTGGTTGAATAATTCACTGAAGTTCACATGGCCAGGAAAAGGAAGAGCTGAAAGTCAAACCAAGGTCTGCCTGATTTCAGAGGCCCATAATACAACCATTTCTACTTCATACCATTTCTACTTCACTCTATTCTGCATTAGTTTCCCTGTCATTACATGCTCCTGAAGAGCCTGGAGTCCTACTGCCTTGCCCACTTAGCTGGGACAATAATGCTCAAAGTCACGGCTGGCAGTACCTTTTCTAAGGAGGCCCTTGGATCTTCGACTACATAAAAGTGGCATCTGGGACACTTATTGAGCTCCTGCTGTGAATGGACTCTGACTGAGACCATTGCTTGCTACTTGGATTGTGTTGTTTTGCCCCATCCACTGTTCCCTGGACACTGGGCTTATCTTGCCTGGTTGTTCTCCTAAGTATCACTCTCTACAACTAGATTTATTTACTCAGCCCTATTTTACTTTGTAAATACATGATTAGAGCTGTCCATTATTAACAGGGTGCTAAATCGGTGAGGTATAACATCCGGCGCCCAGTAACAGTCCACTTTTCTTTGGCAAAGCACCCCTTCATCATTCCCTGAGGGCCCGGTAGACCAGTTGATCATGTTACCCCACTCGTCTGGCCAAGGGTTTGGCATATGGTCGCGTGAGTCCAATCAGATTCTCCCATGAGTAGACACTGGTAATAGAGTGGTATCTGGATATACTTGAATTGAGACACTGGAATGGCATCATCTAGAAACATCCTGAGGGTTTCCGTCATGAAATCCCCTGAAATACCATGGTTCCAGCCCTTCCTAAGGGCTGCTTTGTATGTTTTTTGATTTTGTGACCCAACTGCCCCAATTGTTTCCCATAAATCCCCTTTGTTACTTAAATTTGCCAGAGTGGATTTGAATATATTATATGTAGGTTCTTCACTGAGTGATCCAGAAATTGGCAGCGGTTTGAGTTTGCCTCATGTCAGGACTTGACAGAATGTCCTAGTAGGCTTTGAGCTTGAGGAAACTGCCATTTTGGAAAAGATACTGAGCAGTTACCACTGCATGTGTGTGAGTATTTTTTTCATTGGGGTGTGAAAAACATTTTGCAGAGTTGTTTTCACATTCTGAGCACAAGGCGCTTCACTGCTACAAGAGCGCATTTATTCACACCCGATTCTGGGTGGAGAAGCAGAAGACCCAAGGGATCTAAAAATTCAAGAGTGGGAAGCACAAAAATAAAAACATTTAAAGGTATAGAGTCTCCTTTGGAAGTGATGAAAATGTTCTGGAACTGTATCGTGGGGATGGTTCGCAACATTGTGAATATACTAAATGCCACTGAATTTTATATATTAAAATGGCTAAAATGATGAGAAAAATAGCATGCTGTTTGATTCAAACCTTTTATTGAACCCTCCCCTTAGTTTTGGTGGGGAATTCATGTGAGCAGTACAGAGTGTTGCTTCCTAAATGTTTTCACATTCTAGCATCCACAGAAAATGAAAACAATTGCACAGAACAATTTGGTAAACTGGAAGGGTTCAAGGATGTCTACAAGATGCTTGAGAAAAAAGTCCTTGTATTTTCTTTATATTATGTGATTAAGACAAGAGAAATAAAATAGAAAATATTAGGGAAGAATTAAATATTGAATTTATATAAAACTTCTAAACAACCTTTTCAAATTTTTTTAATGAAAAACTTGAACATGCTTCTGTCAATATAACTTTTCTCATTGTCTTCAGCTTTATTGAGATGTAATTTATATATAATAAAATGTACCTTTTTAAACTACACATGCTATTAAATGAATAGCAAAGTATTTTGACAATTGTGTGCTGTCTTCTAACAACCAACACAATCAAGGTATAGAATACCTCCTCCATGTCCAAAAGTGCAAGGCGACGTCTTTCATTCCTTTGTAGTTGATTCCCTAATCTGACCACTGGCGTAAGGCTACTGCTGATCTGATTTCTGATTCTTTCCTAGAATTCATGTAAATTGAATCATGCAATATGTGGTATTTTGTTGTTTGACCTTTTCTCATTTAGCATAATGTTTTTGATACTGATCCATGCTGTTGTGTGTATCCATATGTTCCTTTTTATTGCTCAATAGTGTTCCATTGTACAGATATATAATAATTTGTGTACATATTTACCTGTTGATGGTATTTAGGTTGTTTCAAATATCTGGCTTCTATCAATAATGCCGCTATGAACATTCGTGTACAAGTCTGTGTGTGGACACGTGTTTTTGTTTATTTAGGTCTTCTTCAATCTTCCAGTGGGATTGCTTGGTGATGGTAAACTTATGTTTCCCTTTATAAAAATCTGCTTAACTGTTTTCCAAAGTGGCTGTAGCATTTCTCATACCTTCTCACCAGTAATGCATGAGAATTCCGGTTGCTCCACATTCTCACTGACATTTAGCGTAGTCACTGTTTTTAATGTTAGCTGTTCTAGTAGATGTGTAGTGGAATCTCGTATTAGTTTTAATTTGCCTTTCCCCAACCAGTGGTGATGGTGAACATTTTTTTCACGGCCTCATTAGCCATTCATATATTTTCTTTTGTGAGGTGTCAGTTCAAATCATTTCAATATTTTTCTTGGGTTTTATTAACCTGTAAGAGTTATTTTAATATTTTGGATACAAGATGTTTATCTGGTATGTGTATATGTATATATATTATATATATTTTTTCTCCCAGTGTGTGTTTGTCTTTTTATATTTTTAACTATGTATTTTTATTTTTTGGAGGAAGATTGGCCCCGAGCTAACATCTGCTATATTCCTGGTATAAACCTTTCTTGATCAAAATTCATTATCCTATTATGTATTGCTAGACTCAATTTGCTAAAATTTTGTGGGGCTTTGCACCTATATTATGACAGATATATGTAGCTGTACATAGTTTTCTTGTGATATATTTGCCTGGTTTTGTTATAATACTTGCTCACAAAATGAATTGGGAAGTAATGCCACTATTTTCTGAAAGAGTTTGTGTAGAACTGGTATCATTTCTTTCTTATATGTTTGACAGAATTCACCAGTGGAAGACATCTGGGTCTGGAGTTTTCCTAATAGAAAGTTTTCAGTTATAAATTAAATTTCTTTAATATATATATAATGCTTTTTAAGTTTACTATTTCTTCCTGGGTCAACTTTGGTAATTTGTGTCTGTCAGGGAATTTGTCTGTTTAATCTCAGTCATTGAATTTATTGGCACAAAATTGTTCCTAATGTTCCTTTATTTTCCTTTTTATGTGGCAGGAGCTATAGTGACATCTCGTCTCTCATTCCTAATGTTGGTAATTTGTGTTTTCTCTCTTTTTCTCTCTCTCAGCAACCAGGTAGAGGTTTTTCAGTTTTGTTGAAAATAAACCTTTCAAAGAACCACCTTTGAGTTTCATTGGTTTCCTTATTGTTTGTCCTTTAAAAATTTTGTTGATTTCTTCTATCTCGTCTTTGTTGATTATTTCCTTCTACTTGTGCTGGGTATTATTTTCTCTGTATTTTTTTAATTTTAAATTGGAAACTTACAGAACTGAGTTTAGATCTTTCTTCTTTTCTAATATAAGAATTTAATGCTATACAATTCCCTCTAAACACTACCTTAGATGTAATCCCCAAATTTTCATATGTTAAATTTTCATTATTATTCAACTCAAAACATTTTCTGATTTCTTTTATAATTTTTGATGCATGGATTAGAAGTATGTTTTTAATTTTCAAATATTGGGAGTTTTATAAGTACTTTATTATGATGGATTTAATGTAATTTAATTCCATTTTGGTTAGACAACAAATCTGTCTGATTTCAGCATTTTTAAAGTGATTGATGCTTATTTCATGGCCCAGCATGTGGCCTGGTAAGTGAGCCGTGTGTCTTTCAAAGAATGTGTATTCTGCACTTGTTGGATACAGTGCCCTGTTAATATCAATTAAGTCAATGTGGTTGATAATGCTGATTTAATTACTGATGTGGTTAGATATGGCTTTGCTATTTTATTTTTAAGGTTTTTTTCCTTAGATTTTTGTTTGTTTGTTTTTCTATTATTGTTTTCCTGTCTTTTTTTGGGGAGGAGTATAATTTGGCTGTTTTTACAATTCCATTTCATTTTCCTGTTGGCTTTTAGATTTACTTCTTGCATTACGTTATAGTGGTCCATTTAGAGATTACAGTGTAAATCCTTAAGTTGTAACACTTCGTTTACACTTAATATTGTACCATTTCATGGACAATATATCAACTTTGTCACTGTTAAGGTCCCTATTGGTCCCCATGTTTATACTGTCCACATATATTACAAATGCACACTTTAGTATTTTTTTCTTTAAAGGTCATGTATTATAATGAAATTATAAGAAAAAAAGGTAAAAACAGTTTGATATTCACCAAACTATTTAGCATTTCTAACGTTTTTCCTTCTTATCTGAGGATCTGAGTTTCTATATGGTATAATTTCCCTTCTGTCTGAAAAGCTTCCTCTAGCAGTTCCTGTTTGAGTAGGTCTGTTTTCAACAAATCTCTTAGTCTCCATCTATATTATTGTGAGTTTATTTCCCTTTCACTTTTGAAGGAAGTTTTCACCATATATTTTGTGCTGAGAAATTTTTCTTTCAGCACTTTAAAAAATGTTCTATTCTCCTCTGGCCTCTGTGGTTTCTGGCAAGAAGTCAGCTGTTAATTAAGTAAAGAGTTGATTTTTTTCTTGCTGCTTTCAATATTTTCTTTTTATCATTGACTTTCAACCATTTGACTGTAATATGTCTCACTTTTATCCTGTTTAGTGTTTGCAGAGGATTTTGAATCTTTAAATGTATGTCTTTCATCAAATTTGGAATATTTGACCATTGTTTCTTCAAAACATTTTTCAAACATTTTTTCTGCCCAATTTGTTGTCTGCTGTCCTTTTGGGGCTCCAATTATACAAATGTTAGACTGGTTTATATTATTTAATAGGTTCCTGAAGCTCTGATCAGTTTTTCAGCCTCTTTTCTCTTTGTTTTGAACATTGGATAACTTTGATTATCTTTCCTCAAGTTCACTTACGTTTTCCTGTGTCACTAGCATTCCATTAAACCCATCCAGTGACTTCTAAAATTTCAGATAGTGCATTTTTCATTTATAGAATTTCCGTTTGTTTCTTTTTTATTATTTCTATTTGCCTACTGTCACTTCCTGTCTTTTTGTTCATCACCAGTATGTTTTCTCTCACTTCACTGAGGAAAATTCTAGTAACTGTTTTGAAATTCAGTTTGCTAATTCAAACATCTGGGTTATATTGGAGTTGACTACAGGTCAGTTTTCTCCTGTGAATGTGTTCCATTTTCCTATTTCTTTGTATTTCAGATAATATTTTTTATTATAGCCTAGACATTATGAGTATTTAGTTGTGGAGATTATGGATTCTTTTATTTTACTATGACGAGTATTTGTTGGTTTTGTTTTGGTGGGCAATTAACTTGGCTGGACTTCAACTGTGATCTTTGCATCTTGACTGGCAGCTCTGATCTCAGCTCAGATCTTTGGTATTTAACTGAGTTGCTTTGACTCTTTTCCAAGCATGCTCAGTTTAGAGATTAGCCAGAGTTATGGAAAGACTGAATTTGGGGGGTTCTGTCTCTGGTATTTTGCCTCTCTCTCTCCAGTGGTTCCCCTGTGGAAAAGCTGTGACTTTTCCATCAGCACCCCCACTTCCCCAGGCACCATGCCAACCATGTTTGATATCAGGCTACAAGTTGTAACATTAATGACTTCATACAATTCTCCTGTGGGCATGGACTCTCCAGTGGAACACATCTGCTTCTGTACACTCTCCACTGCTTTCAAATGGCTATTTGTTTTGTATGATATCCACAGTTTATAGTTATTATCTGCAGGTAGACTGGCCTGGTTGTCTCTTACTCATCCATTGCCTTCCATGAACATAATTTTTCATATCAGGTTTATGCTTGACAAGGCTATACTCAATTTCTGATAATGACCTTTTAATGATATTCTTTTTGAATTTTTGATAGTCACCATTGGCAAGAAAATTTATTCACACTGGGAGGTGATAAAAATTTTAAAACCACTTTTACAACTATTCAAAGTTTGCAATTGTATTTAAAGGAGCTAACAGATTCTCTTTGTTTTACATTGACAAATGTGATGTTGAAATTTCTTGTGATAATGCAAACGGGTTTCAGATCCAACAGAATGTTTTCATATCAAGTATTTCAAAATAATGATGATGCTCTAATTAGTAGAAAACACTTGCATTGTTAGAGCAGTCACCCTGCAGCTAGCCTGGATGCCACTAAAAGGGCATATTAGCTGCAAAAGCATCTGAAATGTGTGAAGGCAGAGATTCAGGGCCCCTTGGAGCTGCTCTGCCAGGAGCACCTGCTGATAGCTGAGCCTCTTCAACTCAACTCCAACTCCTGTTCCTTTGCCTGTGCACCTGACTGCTTAGGTATTTGGAACAAAAACTACACTAGTAGGTCTATGGACTCCTAATTTACTGTGGGTTGGGGCACACCATACAACTGGCTGCAATGTAGGTGTCCACTCCTTGGCAGCTCTTAGAGGATTGTGGCAAGCAACAGGTGTTGTGTGTCACTCATCAGGCTCAATGCTTGCTGAGATTTGAGGATCCACTGTCAGACTCACCTCTGCTCAGCCCCCCTTCTTGGGAACCCTAGATTAAGCTATTCATGCTTCTGTACATGGCTTTGGGTCTCTTGTTACTCCAAACTCCACTTGGTTGCTGAGAAAGCTAACAGGATGGAGTCAATATATAATACATTTGTAACCCATTCATAGTACTTTAGTACACCCGGAGACTAATCTTCAGTTGGTAAGTACAACTAATACTGTTCTTGGAATACTGAAACACTTCCACAGTAGATAGTAAAAAGCCATGATTTTGTTCACCTAACATTCTACCCCTACTCCAACTTCCCAGCTCTTCCCTGAGACCCCTCCTCACCTTCCTCCTTCTGCATGATTATTACTAATACCATTTGAGTTGTTAAATCTTTGTCTCTCAACTTTGATGTACATACTAATCACTTAGAATCTTGTTAAAATGCAGAATCTTGGGAGTGGGTGAAGAGTGGATTCTGCATTTTTAACAAGCTTCTGGTGATGCCAAAGTTGTTGGTCTGTGGACCATACTTTGAGTAACAGGGGCATATTTTGAATGCCACATTCTAAATGTACTAAAAGACATCAATGGGAAAGTTCTGAAATGGTCTAGTGGTTATGAGTGTGGGATATGGGGCTTGATTGCATTAAGTTCAAATCCTACTTCATCTGCTAGTTAACTTTGGAATATTGGGCAAGCTAGTAAAACTCTGTGGGCCTCTGCGTCTTCATCAGTAAATGAAGATAATAGTACATCTTTCCTAACGAGGTTGTTGTGATGATTAATGATGTAACACATACAAGAGTTTAGAACACTACAGAGCACCTAATAAGGTCTCAGTAGCTATCAGCCATTGTTATTGTGTATCCTCTCAAGTTGCTAACAAATTGATTATAGAGAGACACAATTTCACAATGAAGGAGAAACACAAATATACCATCCTATAAACTTAATATAATCAAATTCCAAAATGTCTGGTAGAGCAAATGAGTGTTCTATTGGTCTCAGAGAAATTTGCTTAAAAGAAGTCACCTTTAAAGATTGAATAGGATTTAGACAGCTGAGAGATTCACCCACATAGCACAGAGCCTTCAATTCAGAGGCTGTCTTTGAGCTTGATCTAGTAAATCATGAGCAGGGCCTATGGACTCCCAGGGAGGGGAGAAATATGATGATTACTCTAGTTATGGATGCTCTGGTGGTAGGAAATGAGGCTCCCTCAAATTATCACAGGAATAGGAGGTTTACTTATAGGATCCCCAGGCAAGGAAACCCAGGAAAAGCTGAAAAATAAGGATTCAGGAAAGGGCAGGAATATAGGCTTCTCTGAACCATTGTCTTTCCTCCATCTCATTCCTTTGGTTTCTTTGCTTTCCACTCTCTATATTGACCAGCTGTTTCCATTCACTCATGTAATTAAACCAACTATTATCTGTTGAGTTGCTATGTGCTGGCCACTGTTCTAGACATTGGCATTTGGTAGATCTGTGAACTGAAAAGATAAGATTCTTTGTCCTTATGGAGCTTATGTTTTAGCAGGGAGAGAAAGACACTAAGTGACAAACATCGTAAGTAGCTACATTGTATGGCAAACCGGAAGGTGATATGGGAAAATATGGAGCAGGGAGAGAGATAAAGGGAATGCCAAAGTTAGGTAGTGGGTTGCGTTTTTAATTAGGGTGGTCAGCATTGGCCTCATTGAAAAAGTAACATTTGAGCAAAGGCTTGAAGGAGGCGGGGCAGGGGGATAATGAGCTAAACAGAAATCAAAGGGAAGAGAATTCTGGACAAAGGCTAGACAAGTCATGTTTAATGACCTTAAAGTGGGAATTTGTCAGATATGTTCAAGAAACAGAGGAAAGTCTGAGGAGGCAGATTGGAGTTAGGAATGGGAGAGTAAAGGAAAAAGAGAACAGAGAGGCGGCAGAGGCTCAGATCAAGCAGACACTAGAAGGACTTTGGCTTCCTTCTGATGAAATGGAAGCCATTGGAGAGTTTGAATCAAAGTATGAACATGACACAACATACATTTAAAAAGGATAATTCTAGCTCTGTTTGGCAAATAAAATGAAGAGGCATGGTTGGAAGCAGAAAGACCAGTTACACTGCAGAGATGATGATGACTTAGACCAAGTGGTGAGAAAGGGTCCGATTCTGGCCATTATGAAGAAGTAGATCCCATGGGGTTTGTAGATGGATTGATTGTGGGATGGGAGAAAAATCAAAAATGTATCCAAGGTTTTTGATCTGTGTGAGTGCTATTAACTGAGATCCAGGACTGCAGACAGAGTGGTTGAGGTGGGACAACCAGAAGTACAGAGTGAGTGTATGAAGATGTCTGAGTAGAAAAGTTGAAATGTTGAGTAACGGTTGTCTGTACAAGTATGGAGTTCTGTAGAGAAGTTAGGCTAGAGGTGTGGATTTTGGAGTTGTTGGTATACAGATAGTATTTAAAACTCTGAGGTTGGGAAAAATGTAAAGAGAAGAGACCAAGGACAGAGACCTGGGGCAGTCTAATCTTGAGAGTTTGGGAAGAAGAGGAATCCAACAAAGGAAACTGAAAGGGTAACGTGGGAAGAAACCTAGAGAGTCTGATGTCTTGGAAGCCAAGTGAAGAAAGTGAACTGATGAGGAGGAAGTGAATAATTGTGATAAATGCTGTTGACTCATGAAGTACCATGTAGACTGAGGATAGACCATTGGATTTAGCAACTTGGCGGTTGTTAATGATGGACAAGAGCAGTTTCTGCAGAACAACAGAGGTATAAGACCGATTGGAGTCAGTATAAAGAGAGAACTAGAGGTGAGGAACTGGAGACATGGAATACAGTCAACTTCTTAGGGGATAATTCTGGGGAGAGTGCTGCATAGTTGTGTGCATAACTCTCGGGGCCCTGTTTCTCTCTGCCTGTCCTGGGACATATCTGGCACGTGATCTTCATTCTTCCAGGTCCAAGGAAGTTCTGTAGGGCTGCCTGGAAGGGGCTTGCAGCTGTCCCTTCTCCAGGGTCTTGCTGTCCATCTATCTATAATAGAAATCATTCTGAGGACTAAGAGAAATCATACTATATAAAAGGAGGCTTGCAGAATGTGGCTATACAGACAAAAGCAGATAGCTCTCTAAGTAAATAGCAGCCTGCTATTTAAATTTCTGCTCTTATCCTATGTGGTTGACTGATCTTAGACAAACCTATTAGTAATCGGTGTTGAATGTACCATCAAATTTGTCACAATCCTTCTGAAAATTTCATATGTTTGTTCCATGCAGCTTCTTAGAGAAACAAGTTGCATCTGTTTATTATCAACTGTATAAAGAAATGCTGTCTTTTTTTCTGTCCTGTGATTATCTTGCTCACATTTGAAATTGGAAAGAAGGGGTGGGGATAGCTGATTTTACACTTAACTGAACATCTCAGCAATCATTCTGTGAAGCAGACATACAGAGATTGGAGGAAGCACCGTGCTCTTTGTTGTTTGATGCATTGTTGTGGCAAGTGTTTGTTTTCTTGCAACAGAACATGATTGTAACTTAGTCTGTCTATTTCCACTCTGTCTTCGGAGACAGGTTGTACAAGAACTGGTTGTGAGACATCAGTTTTTCTGATACGATAAATAAAGTTTGTGACAAACACTGAGATCTGAGGATTTGCTAAGATCGGTACTTCTGCTTTTGTCCCTTTGTTTTAGCTTGTGAGATGATGTCTTACTGACAGCCATTCTTCTGGTGGTGAATTAAGCACATGAACAGTAGGCCTCTCTGATTTTGTTGTGGAGCAATCAGAGGTGGCTATTTCCCTGGTCCTGGTGTATTTTCGGATTTCTGAGTCTGGTTATACCTTAAGGGGATCATTGGTGAGTAGTCAGTCTCTCTTTCCTCTGCACACCCTCAACTCATGCTTAATGTTCCACTGTGAGTCAATGCTTTGTTTTGTTATCTGTCTCTAATTTCCAGACCATGAACTCTGGAAGGTCAAGGTCAATGACTTCATTCTTATTCACAATGTCCAACGTATTGTCTACTCAGACCTCAATTCTTGAACTGTATTGACAAATGCATGATAACAGCAGCCACTACTTTATTATGGACGAGCAAGAGACTTTTCTAAGAATAAAATGGGTGTCCAGATGGATATTCAGGACGTTCACTTTAGCATGATTTTTATCTTTTGCATGTCAGATGCTATCCACTGATTCAGCATATTCACAATTGCTTTTGAAATTGTCTGAATACGGTTCATCCAAGAAGCAGTTTCTGAGAGGGAGTTGAGGATGCTTACTTTATTTGGGAGTTGCAGAGACATGGTAAGCTAATATGGAGGTGATATGGGATGGGGAGACCCAGCCCAAACCCCAGCTACTACTGTGAGCAGCTAAACTTAAGCCTGCAGGGAGGTGCCAGGAGATGCTGCAAAAACACACACTTCAGAATTATCCTAGCCATGGGGAAAGGGAGATGGGGTGTTTATATTCCCACACCCATCAGTCATTGGTTAAGGGATGTGAACATCCGGGGAAGATGTTAATTCCCAGTCATTTTCATCCTACCTGACACACAGGCTGAGAGGGTTCTAGCAGCCTGAGGCCAGCCGTCCAACAAAGATGCAGTTGCTGCCTCTTAGAAGTCAGCCTGGGATGCGCAGAAATGGTAATGGAATCTGAGCGGATATAGGATGAGCCTCCACAAAGATCATAAAGAGCTAATTCGTAAATGACCATTATCTTTGTTTATCCTTTTTATTCTCAAGACCAATTTCTGTTAATGTAGGAAAGTGCCCTTTTATGTGTGAGATAATATATGTGAAAGCATCTTGGAATGCATTTTATAAACTGTAAAGTGGGATACAAGTATATCGTTATTATCATTATTATAATTATTATTATTATGAGCGCTTGATTATAGTTATCAGCACTTGAGAGTGTTAGTAGAATGCATTTCTGAAAATAAAAGTGAGATGAGAGATTTAAATACAGTTCCAGCTAGACACAATCAATAGCTGTCAAAACCAAGGCCCAGTGCCTTGCTTGAATCAATTGAGAAATGAAAGCAGAAAGATCACTCATACGTTTGTTGATCGTTTCTCCCTTGGGGAACCATTGTGGTGAGATCTTCACTGGGAGCTTATGTGGAAATGTATTTTAAATGATGTGTTCTTTGAGAAGAGGCTGTTAGATCTGAGTTTGACCTCTAGTTCTTTCACTTGTTTGCTTTAAAACTGATTGATCCTGCTTTGCATATTTAGTCTTATCTGAGCCCAAATAGAGCCCTCTGAGCCACAGTTTTGCCTTCTAGTTAAGGTTGGTATGACCGCAGTCCAGGATCATGCCTTCTTGGTTGGCCCAGTCCCCTTGAACTAGACCATTCAGATAAACTGTCTGGTTGGGGTTCATTTATCCTGCATCTGTGACATTTTGTAACAAACTGCTAGCCCATCTCTGGAAAGTTTCACTCTTCTCACCTAAATCAGTTTCCAAAGCTACCACTCCATTGCCCTCAATTCATCCTTTCCTCTCCACTAGGAACTCCCAGAATGCCTTTCTGCTGAGGCTGCCCATCCATGACGATTCCTGTTTGAACACGAGAAGTGGCAGAGCCAAGGAGAGGAAGGGGTGAATATGAAAGTTATGTGGGTGATGGATTTGTGATTGATTGGACATGGGCGTGAGAGGGAGGTGTCAAAGATGAGGTACTAGGTGAGTGTTGGTGTCTTCACCCGAGATAGGACATATGAGGAGAGAGTAGGTCTGAGCAAAAAAGGTGCATAGATACAGACAGATGTTTTTCCCCATTGAGTAAAATACAGCCAACAGCAGTTGTGGGTAAAACCAAACCTTACTATTAAATTGTTTAAATTGATTGACAGCACAATTGTGGATGAGAGACGATTATTTTCCTGGTCATCCTACTGATAGAGCTTAAATTTAGTAACATTCAAATGACTAATAGAGCACATTTCCTGTTGATTCCAGGACAATCTCTTGAGAGGATTCTTACTTCATGAAAGGCACAGGGGAATCATTTCATGGTTGTGAATCAACCCTATTTAATTATGAACAATAGAACCTGTTTAATCAGAAAGACACCTGGACGTATTAGACTGGGTATAATCCAGCTCCGTTTGTAAGAGTTGGGCCAGGAGACCTGAGAAAGGATGCCTGGTGGTGCGTGATTTCTGTACTAATGGTGCTGGCATTGTTGAATCAATTAGATTTAATTTGATTTCTTGCTTGATCCTCTGGCTGGCCCATAACTGAAAACCTGAATATTTGCTCATATTGCATTGTCCTCAGACAAAGACCTCTCGAATTCACAGAGCAATCTATAATGTGGCTATCCATTTCCCATCAGCTCTGTGTGTACCTTAACTGATAGCTATTCAGGCGTATATTTCAGACAGCAGTGCCTGTCATGAACTGAAGCCTTTGAATGTGGGCGTTTGAGATCCAGATTGGTAGCCTTGGAAATTTTTTCTTCGACAAAGGTCTGTTGAGGGCTCTTCTCATCTGGAAGAAGAAGGGGAAGAAAAAAGAAAGACTCACAAAACCTTCACAATCCTCTTTCATCTACAGAATTGGCAAAAGTGTTCTTAGAAGAATGGGCGATGCAGATTCACCAGACGTTTCACTGGTATAAGTAATTTCTGATTATTTCTGGTTTCTCTGTTTGAATCTGTGTGTGACCCCACAGAATCACTTTCCACTGAGTGGGAAGTGGAGATGATGTGATTTCAAGTGAGATAACAAAAGGGAAAAATTAATACATCAGTTAAGTGCTCCAAAGAAGCATTAATTCTGTCTTTGGAGAGTGCAGCCCAAGATGAAGATTGGTAGTGGAGAGACGATCCTGAGGTAGAGATGGCCAGAAAGCTCTCTGTGCCATAGCTTAGAGATTAATAGCAGTGAATATTTACAGAGGCATTAACTTGTGCTAGACACTGTTCTAAGTACCCTCTACATATTATGCCATTTAAGGATTTAGGTCCTATAATCCCAAATTTATAGACAGTGTATTAATTGGAGTTCTCCAGAGAAACAGAAACTTAAATATTATAAGGAATTGGCTCATGTGACCATGCAGGCTGAGAATTCGCAAGATCTGCAGTTGGCAAGCTTGAGACTCAGTGGAGCTGGCTGTATAGTTCCAGTCCGGGTCTGAGTCTGAAGGCAGAAGACTGATGCCACAGCTTGAAGACAGTCAGGTAGAGAGAGAGTGAATTCTCCCTTACTCAGCCTTTTGTTCTATTCAGGCAGGTCTTCAACTGATTAAATGAGGCCCACCCACATTAGGGAGGGCAATCTGCTTTACTCAGTCTACCCATTCAAATATTAATCTCACCCAGAACACCCTCATCAGCACCCTCAGAATAATGTAATATCTGGACTCCTATGGCCCAGTCAAGTTGACACATGAAATTAACCATCACAGATAGGGAAACTGGGGCATAGGGAGATAAATAACCTGACTAAGGTCACGCAGCAAGCACACACCACAGATTTAAACCCAGGCTGTCTGACTCCAGAGCAGATGCTGTGACCACTATGGGACATTGTCTCTCTATGCTACAATCTAGAACACATGTCACCAGCATATCAGACAGGTCAGTTTCTTCAAATCTGTAAAGTGAAATATTCTCAATGCAAGACATAGAATTGGATACAAAACCATCTAGAAAAAAGGGAGGGCTTTTTTACTTCCACAAAAATGTGAAGTGTAAAGACAGGAAAAAAATTGATCTTCTAGTATTTAACTACGGCAAAGCAGTTAATAAATTTGCTAAATTAATTAATGCTTTTTGAAGATTTTATTTTTTTCCTTTTTCTCCCCAAAGTCCCCCGGTACATAGTTGTATATTCTTCGTTGTGGGTCCTTCTAGTTGTGGCATGTGGGACACTGCCTCAGCGTGGTTTGATGAGCAGTGCCATGTCTGCGCCCAGGATTCGAACCAACGAAACACTGGGCCGCCTGCAGCAGAGTACATGAACTTAACCACTCGGCCACGGGGTCAGCTCCTTAATTAATGCTTTTTGAATGAGTGAATTTAATTATCTATTATTGATAATTTGTTGTATTGATATTATGAATATGCCCAACCTTCATAAATAGATGACTCTTGGGCCAGAACTTATCTCATATGTGTCTGGATCTCCCACAAGGCTTTACATGGTTTATGGGACCATGGAAGGAGTTCAATAAATATTGCTTAAAAAAAATGAATATTGCTTGATACGGTTAGATTGGTGACTAAAAATGTTAAATTGGTTAATCGTTACATGCGCTAAGTATATATATTGCTTTTTGAAGAATAAGAGGGTATAGAAGAGGTATCCAATAAATATTGTTATTGAATCAAATTTAAATATTTTTCAATGGGAAAAAATTCTCTTTTTTGAAGTAGAAAAATAAGGAGAGAAAAAAATGGTTTTCCCACAATCTCATCCTGATGATGGAGATGGGGGTGGGCAGAGCCAAAATGGATTGTAATGAGGAGAATGACTTAAATGGTAGCATGGTCGGCTCTTGTCTACAGGTTTACAGAAATGAAATTAAACTTGGGCTTTCTATTGCAAAACAATAAGCAAATTGAAGGCCAATTATACCAGCTCATCAAAAAAAGCAGGCTAGCTGGAGAGGATTTTGCATTTCTGAGTAGAACAACTTTTCAGATGAAAGAATTTATTATAAGAAATTGAGAACATCTGGGCCATCAAAGACAGAATGCAGTGGATAATTGGACAATCATAGCCTGGCATCCCTTTGAATAAGAGGCACTTCCTCAGTTCCCACTAGAAGTGTTCAAAATTCCTCATCTAGGGGGAAATGAAGCTCAGCTTCTAAAACACGATTTTCCTACCTGGTTGTTATTTGGTTATGAAAGAAATCTATTTTGGGAAGTTTGCTTCCATAAAGTTATTCTTGTGACCAAAACTAGGATAGAAGAGCAGAGAAGTGGTCGGCTCTGTCCTCTGTGTTCCAGTACTGGCTTAACTCTGAGCCACTACCCATTTCTGATCCTGGCAGATGTCACATTCCTAAAAAGCCATACCAACTCTGCATCTCCCCATTCTCTGCCTTTCTTCTCTCTGACTTCTCTACAGCCAGAGGCCACCCTGCTGTCAACCTATTTGTGCCAGACAGAGACTCATAGCTAATGAAGTGGTCTCTGATGGAATAAGCCTTTGGGCTGTCCACATGCGTGAGGCTCAGCTAACTTAGTCCCCGTGCCACTCAGAGCCACTAATCCTCCTTATATGTGATAGTGATAACTACATCCTGTATTTATTATCCTCCACTTTAGGTTAAACACTGAACTAGATATTGTACACACATACAATATTTCCAATCGCTTCAATAGTCCCTCTCGGTAGTAATTATTATCCCACTTTACAGTCAAGGAAACTGCAAATCAAAGAGTTGATATGGTCAGCCCAATGATATAGTCCAGATTATACTGTGTAATAACTTGATACTCAGTGAATTAAAACCACAGACGTTTCTTTCTCACTCATGCTACATGCCTACCATGGGTTGAAGGGGGCTCTGCCCATTGTAGTCACCTGGGACTCCGGCTTACCGAGCAGTGACCATCTCAAATAATGCCAGGCTCGCTGATTGAGGGAAAAGAAAAGCAGGAAGGGTCTGGCACCAGCAGTTAAATGTTTGTATCAGAAATGACATGTATTACCTACCTCTGCTTACATTTCATTGGCCAGTACTGGTTCCTTGGCCCCAACCAACCATGATGCAGGGCTGGGGGACAGAAAATGCAACCCTACGCTGCATGCCAAAGTACAGAGAGCTGAAGTGTTCACTAAACAACAATGGTAAGAGGGAGGTAAGCATGCAATTAAGACTGTGAGTGTAAAGTGTGGTTCTACCACTTACTGACCCGTGGAACCTTGGGAGAATTGCTTCACCTTCCCAAGCTGCAGTTTCCTCACTTTTTAAATGGGGAAATAATTAGACCTTCATCAAGGAGTTGGTAGAAGGATCCAATAGAATAATGCATGCACAGAACTTACCACAGGTAAGGAGGCCAGCCCAAGGACTACAAACATGGGGATCATTTGCCCATAGCTGGTGGAAATACAATGACCAAAATTGTATCTGAGGAAGAATGCAGGAGACGCATACGTCAAGGAGACCAAGGAGTCCAGAGAAGAGTGAAACCTTGGCAGGAAGAGGCAGGGCAGGGGAGAGATGCCAAAGAAGAGGAGAGCGGCAATTTTAAAGCATGGCCCCACGTTCTTTGAGACTCTCCTATGGAGAGGTGAAGTCTCTGTTCTCTCCTCTTGAATCTGGGCAGGCCTGTGACTGCTTTGACCTATAGAGTACAATGGAAGTGATACTCTGGTGGCACTTTAATGCTAGGCCAAGTTGCTTTTATCTTGTTTGCTGAAACACTTGCTCTTGGTTCTCCGGGCCACCACTAACTATCCTGAGGTCACCATGCTGTGAGGAAGCCCAAGCACATCAGAGGCCGTATGTGGACCAACAATCCCCGCTGAGGCCATTTGGAGTCACCCCAGACCAGGCACCAGATATGTGAGCGAAGGGCCTCCAGATGATTCCAGTCCCCAGATGTCACTGCAGCCATCTGAGTCTTCCCAGCTGAGGCCCTAGACATCATGGAGTAAACACAAACCATCCACTATCCCCTGCTATATTCCTGACCCACAGAACCCATGAGCTTTATAAAATTGTTATTTTACACCACTATAGTTTGGCCTGGATTGCTATATAGAAATAGATAACCAGAAACCTGGGAGTAGGGGACGGGTGATTTGAGGTGAATAGGTAATTGTCAAGATCAGAGCTGGAGATAAAACCCTGGATATCTACTAGATCCTGATGATGTACTTTTGCAGAGAAAATGGGTCCATGTAAAGGTCAAGGGCCAAGTGTCTGTTTCCCTTTGACTTTGGATTTGGTCACCAGAATTGGGCTTATATACACACTGTGCTCTAATTTGGCACCTCCCATCTTACCAGCTTCATTTATAAACCTGGCTGTATCTCTGCCCCTCTCTTCCTACAGAAACCTGATTTTGACAACTTGTCCACGTTCTTCTGCCTACCCTCTGGTTTCAGCTTTTGATGGTCTCATCATGCTAACTTGGCAAAGCTAGCATAACCACTCTCTTCTCCTCCCCCCCGCCCCTCCTCTCTTCCTTCTTCTCTTTTGAGTTGGTCAAAGACTGGTATCGGAAGCTCACAAAGTGCTCACTGAGCTTTCTCAAAGCTTCCGCCACTTGTCACAGCTAAGGTCCCTTTAAGAAAACCCAGGGAATCAAGGATGTGTGTTTACCTGCACTGGCACTGCCCAAGGGCAACCCCACGGGCAGCTCAGAAGCTCCCCTTCCAGGTTTACTCTAACTCTGCAAGGAGAGAAGAGAGATGCTTCTTCCCACCATGAAGGACATCTCTTCTCCAAAACTTTCTGGAAGCCTGTCTCCTGACTCAGGGACCAGGTACGTGTGGCATATCTTGGAGGATGAGTGTGGATTTAAATGAGATGTCACATATCAAGTATAGCCATTGCATGGCATTACTATCAATTGCTTCCCTAAAGACAAATTCACTCCTTTCTTTGAAAGCCTTACAGTACCCTTGACTGTTCGGTATCATCTGAAACTCTGTAAAAGCCTTACACTTACATTCTAAGCACTGAAGTTGAGCTGTCACTTTGGGGAAGTTGACACAAGGAAGTGACATCAGGCTAGATCCGTTTTCAAAGACTGATAGAAAAATGACCTGGGTTAGCTCCCAGGATTTAGGTCAGGAGACACTTTACATCCTCCTTCCCCTTGACGGGGCTCCTGTGAACCTTGTGAGGCTCCGGTTGAGGTGGTGTCAGCAGATTTATCAGGGACACGGTGGCGGCTCAGGAGAATCAGCAGTTTGCTTCACCAGGATTTCTCCGAGAGCCCGCCTTTGCCTCCTTTCATCTGAGGTCACTGGAACGGAATAATTTCAAGGAAACAGCAATTTAGACGTTTGAGTTTCTCATGGTCCTTGGACTAAATCATAAATCAACTCCTGCTCACTGGAAATGGAGGGCCCACCTGGATCTTCCAGAAAATTCTGAAGAGTGTAGCAGACATTTTGGTTATGCCTGTGAAATTTCCAGACAGGGCTTTAGTTTTCTGCCTCTCTTTTCTTATTTAATCCATGCTAGTAAAGGCTGAGAATAATGAAGCTTTTTATACATTTTCATGTCAGAGGTGAGGAAACTGAGGCTTAGGGAAACTAAATAATTTATTCAAAATTAAAAAAAAAAATCTGTTAGTGCGCTTGTCTGAACCACAGCCCAGATCACTCAATTTTCTATTCTAGCACCTTTCCACCTTGGTGTGCTTCCATTCTCTCAGTGAATATTTATTGTTGCATATTATGTACCAGGTGTAAGGACTTGATTGATTTGTGAGAATGGAGAAACCGGAATTGAAAAATGTACATAGAGACATGTGATTAAATAATCCTTAGTTGATAAAATAACAGAGTCAGAACTGGATGAAGATTTTAAGGTTGTCTGCTCAGGCTGGTTGTGTTCAGGCCTGGAGTCTTCTGGACAGAGGGCAGGAAGGGGATGGCACTGGGGCTCGATCAGGTGCACACAAATGGAGCAATGTGCAGTCAGGGAATTACGATCATTATAATGTTTCGGGTAAGATGATAATCAGCCCATGTGATTGACGGTCACTGCCTCTGCCGTGTCCTTCTGTTCCTGGGGGCCCTGCCTGGATCACCTACCGGTTGTCCTACCTCTGCTTAAAGGTTAATATCCAGAACAGGAGGAAATGTCGTGGGCCCCCTTCTGTGCTAAGACTAACATCTTATCTTAATATTGTATTTTAGTTTGCTATTTTAACATACTCATTTTCTTTATGCTTCTTCAAGTCTCTTGCAGAACAGATTTGTATACTAATAAATAAATAAAAAACACATTGTCCAATTATTTCAAAAAATATACATAATATGCCTTGGTGTAAAATATAGACAGCTTAAAGCCTATTATAGCCATGATCTTGTCAAAAGATGAAGAAAAAGATGTTACGAGTTGTCATTTAGTTACTGTTCCTTTAACGATGACTGATAGTTGAACAGCCAATCATTCTACCTTCTGTCAATTTCCCTCCATTTAACTAGTAACAAGGAGCCAATGACTTAGAAATATTTATATCTAGATTAGACTCCAGATATCATCTAGGATTGAAATATAATTTAAGAGGAAAACATCAGACTCCTTTTCTTTTTTTTTTTTTGAGGAAGATTAGCCCTGAGTTAACAACTGCCAATCCTCCTCTTTTTGCTGAGGAAGACTGGCCCTGAGCTAACATCCATGCCTATCTTCCTCTATTTTATATGTGGGACGCCTACCACAGCATGGCTTTTGCCAAGCAGTGCCATGTCCACACCCGGGATCCGAACCAGCGAACCCCAGGCCGTCGAGAAGTGGAACATGCGAACTTAACCGCTGCGCCAACGGGCCGGTCCCCATCAGACTCCTTTTCATTTCAGACTCATCTATCCATTATGAAAGACAGAAATCTTAGTACATTATTCAGGGAATCTGCAAGGTTTCGAAGGATATAATCATCAGCTTATTTTGTGACTCTCAAACTTGAGTGGGCATCAACGTTACCTGGAGGGCTTGTTAAAACACAGATTGCTGCTCCCCACCCTGAGAGTTTCTCATTCGATAGGTCTGGGATGGAGCCCAAGAATTAGTATTTCCAACCAGAGATGCAGAAGCTACCGGTCCTGGGACAACACTTTGCGAGGCACCAGCTTACAATAATGTGGCTGCTGGGTGGGTGCCTTGGTGGGAAATAGGAATGCCTATTGCAGCTTGGGAAGTAAAGTCTTTATTGTGGAAGATTCTGCAGATGTCTTTACTAAGGTCTTGGCAGAAGACCAAAGCTCAGAGGAGAAGTAAGAGGCCTAAAAGATGTCAGGCCAATTCTGGCCCAAGCTAAGCTGGACTTCAGTAAAGGGAAATCAGGGATGAGGTGTGGAAAGTGCTCACGTGTGGAGCTTGGCGGGGCTGCAGGCATTTGGCCCTCCTTGTTGAATACCTCCACCTTCCTCGCAACACCAAAAGCTTCTCATTTCTCCTACTATATCTGGGTTGTTGCCTTCTCTGTCTGGTTTTTGGCTTCATTCTTTTCTACCCATCTCTATGTTTTAAATGAGACTGGCATGTTTCAAGTTGTCAGTCTGTCTGGGTCACCTTGTTTACTTCCATGCTTTCGATGATCACCTGCCTCTCTCTTGAGCTGCAGAACTGCCTTTTCCTAATTCTTGAAATATGTATCCCATAGGCACCAAACTTTCAATGTATCCAATATTAAAACTGTTGCACCCATAATGAATCTACAATGTATCTTAGTTAATGGTGGTTTCATTCTCCGAATTGCCCAAGCAAAACCCCCAGGAATCTGTCTGAATTCCCCCTTCTCCCTCATTCTGCCCCGTCCACAAATTTTCCAATTACCTAATGATCTCTTGCCTCTGTCTCCTCTTCTCCATTTCTGCCTGGCACCCAGGTCCTCAGCGCCTTCTTTGACGACTGAAATAACCCCTCAGCTTCCTGAGCCACGCTGCCACTCAGTCTTCTATAACTGCCACCCAACTTCTATTCCTACCACAAAAACATAATTTTAATTTTTCCAACTCAAAAATTTCCAATTGTTCCATATCTCCTTCATAATAACCCCCAAACTTGCTAAGAGCAAGGCACCCAAGGCCTAATATGACACAAACCCAAATGGCTTTATCGGCCTCCTCTTCCTCTTCTTGCTCACATGCCCCTAAATTTCAATCATTGGTATTCTCCCCTCTGTGGTTTTGTGACAAGTCAGAATTGGCTTGATTTCAGCAGACAACACATTATAATCTATGTTGTATATCTGTTTCTTTCATGAATACCTCTAGGGCAGTGTCCACAGCTGTCCTGTCCCCAACATCTAGCATAGTATCTGGCACAAAGTGGATGTCGATGTACGTTTGTTGAATGCATGCTCTCAATTTCACACTCCAAGAAATACAGCCCAAAGAGATGTCAATACTATGCCATAGTATTTCTTTGTGTGAGTAAGAGACAATTCAATATATAATTTCCACATTTTTCAGTAGCATAAAATAAGCAATGTTTGGGCATTACCTAGGAGATGTATTCAATTTTCCTCTTGTCTGGATCATTTCCAGCATGTATTCATGTCAACTAGTCCTCTTGTCTGTAATCCTCCTCTTGGAATAAGATGTTCATTTCATATTTTTATTGCGTGCTTGTCATGAGTTGTAAGCTCTATAAAAGAAGCTCCCTGCATTTATCATAAAACTAGAAACTGTAATTAGGAACTGCATAAAGGCGCTGGATAGACTCCAGGCAGGTGCCTACCACTGAAAGGTAAACCAAGAACCTGAAGGGCCCTTTCTTCTGAAAGGGAGATGGAAACTTCCATATTTGGGGTAGGTAGTGGGGCTCCCAGCCAAGTAGGGCCACCATGAACAACGATGTGAAGACCACGGTGTGGAAACTAGGGTTTCTGTATTTACCCATAGATGAACTTGTAAATGACCCTACCTTCCTGGAGCATGACCTCTAAAGGCATCCTCCACATCACCAAAAAGTTGAACTCTCTCAGCCATTAGCTGCCTGCTACCAAATACTTAAAAGATGATCAAGTAAAAGAGAAAAATCTTTTATGACTGTGGGCCCAGAGGTCAACATTAGAACATGAATGGAATTTATAGAGGGACAAGATTTTGGTTTAAGTAAGGAAGAGTTTTCTGAAAACTGAGTCTGTTAAACTTGCTAGGTGAGTTAGGGTGCTCCCATGATTGAAAGACAGCTTGGATGGCGATATGCCCTGGGTAATACCAAGACGGCTTATATTTGGGGAGAAATTGTAGGGGGTGGCCTGGGCTTTTATGAATCAAATCATTCTGTACAACCCTAGTCTTCCTATCTCATCTCTTTGCTTTCAGAGAAAATGCTGCCACCTGAAGAAATAGGATGGCTGCTGGGCGTGCTTTAAATAACCACCATCTTGAGTCATAAACCACTATGGCAAATCCGCCCCTTTCTCTCCCTTACACAAGGCTTCGAGTGGGTGGTGCAGGGGTGTGCCTCCTGTGACTGTTCTCCAGGCAGAGATTTGAGGGAGGCGGAGGCAGAGAGCAGCAGAAATGTTCAGTTTTGTCCTGATTTTCATGGCTTGTTGCACAGCCATTCACATGTTTCTTTGTATGAGCAATATAATAACCAGCTTTCAAAAGGACAGACAGCATAATGAATGGATTGTAAAACATGCTCATAAAAACAGTAGAGTGTGTCTAGAAGTGTGTGTTAGCTGCTTTTGATTTACTGTGCACCCTGTTTTGCATTTTCACATCATTTGCAAGTTTTCCATTAAAAATAAGCATTTAATGGGCATGCAATTAATTTTAATTTTTCTTTTTTTCCCTCAAGGTGATAAAAAAAAGTGTGTATTTGTAGGGGTGTGGGGTAGTATTTTACAGTCCTGACAGAACATTGATATTATAGCCATAGAGTTCATTACAGGGTAATTAATGCATGTTAAGTATCTTGTAAATATTATGTGGTAATAGCTCTAAATAAATACACACTCCAGTTGGAAAGATCTGCTCCACCCCTGCCACAGGGAATGAGATGTTCCTAATTAATGCCTTCAGAAGAAGAGCCTGTGTCACCTTGGATAGTCTTGGGAAATTACAGCTTTAGCTTGTGGAAGGCAGAAGTGAATGGTTAATTGCAGAACCTTGACATGCCCGGTGCCTGTCCCACCTGGGCTAAGTGGGTTGGACAGGCCCACCTGGCTTGCTCTCTTCCTCAGCAGCCTTTGTTAGAAAGCAGACTGCACAGCTATAGTTATGCTGCTGGGAGCCATTCCAGCCCCAGGAAGAAAAGCTTTCTGCGAGGACCTGCTGGCAACTGCTTGTTCATCTTGGACTCTTTACTGCGCTCTTCAATCCAGGACTGGGGGCTCTGTCTGGTGAGCAAGAGGCACTGCTATTGTTGACGGTATTTGTGGGTGCAGGTGTAAATGGTATTTCCTGTTTGACCTTCTGCTTGGTTTACAGATGGCCTCTGCCAGGTTGTGGCGTCTAGGGCTTGAGATCTCTTCTTAGCCCTTGGTTGCAGTTATCATCATCAGGACCCTGAGTATCTCCATGGTCATTTGCCCCAGACACCTTCAGAGTATAGGAAAGTGACAGAAAGGCTTTTGCATCTCTGGATCCATTTCTTTTTTCAAGTCAGCTGGGCTCAGACTAATGTCTCGTGGACCAAGGCCATGGCATCAGGCTAGTTCTACGGGTAGAAGGTTTAGCATAAATCAACTCTCATTCATAACTAACAGCTTCTGCGGTGTACAACTGACTCTCCCTTTTTCCAAATGCATTCACATCTCTACTTGTCCATTTATAACTTCTATGCTCTTTAGGGATGTCAGACTTTGGAGATGGGGTTAACTGGATAAAGTGGGCTTTCAAATGTCATGGCAAAGTCTTCCTCTTCTACCTTTAAAATGATACCTCCCCTAAACATTTCATCTGGTACCTGGGATTCCTAAAGAAGAAAACCAAGCCTTAACACCCTCAATGAGAGAAGTGGTTTCAAATGCAAACTCGTGGAGCTGAGATTCACACTCAGGTAAGAACAGATATAGAGTAGATCCTTTAGTGGGAGTTTAACAGCAGTGAGATCCTAAAGCTTGAGATTTCTGGGAAGAATGATTCTTAGGACAGGGGACAGGGGCCTGCTGGTATGATGGCTGGAAGGACCAGAGACAAACTTGATCCACTTCAAGTCGAGAAAGTACAAGTATTATAACACCATGGACATGGATATTGACTTTGCTGACGATGCCAGCAAGAAAATGTGGTAAATTCTCTGAGTATCAATATCAACAGACAAACAACATGAGGATATTGAGCCAATGGTGTAAGTTGCAGGCAGGGACTATAAAAGACTGGGCAGAAGTATGGGGCAAGGGGATAATCCTCGTAAAGTACTTAGGGCAGAGCCTGGCAAAAGAGAACATTCAATACCTGTTGGTGTGGCCATTACTAGGAATGTACCCTCTCCTCCCAGCATGGTAGCGATGCCAGAGACAGTCGTACCTCTTGTTCTGACGGACACATAAAGGGAACTTCATGGAGATAGGTAAGAACAGATATTTTTGAGTACTGTTAAAGGAAAATCATTCTGACACTTATTTAAAATGGCAAGAAAGATTTTATTCAAAACTATTGCAATAAGGAAGAGAGATTGAACTCAACTCTAAACTCATTGGGGATTTATAGTCAATGGACTGGGGGAAGGAGTGGATGAAACATCACTGAGAAGAGCTTGATTAGCTATCAAGGGTGGAGGAAGAGGGGCTTGATTGCATATTAAGAGTGAGGGATTCTCAAAGACCCAGCTTAGCAGGATTCTTTGCTAAAACTGGGCTCAGTAGCCCAAGGACTAGGCCTAGTGATAAAGAGGGCTTAAAGAAGCCTGAAGAAAGTTTGGTCAAGGAGGAGTCTTATTAGTCCCTCCTCTTATTCAAGGAAAGAAGAGTCATTATTCTTTCCTCTAGCCAATAAAAGTCCATTTCTTATTCAGTCATCTTTTATTCATTAAGGACCAGCTGACCCGTCTGTTGAACTTGACAGTAGAGGGTATGTCCCGGATGGGACGAGCCTTTGGGCATTTAAGGAGTACCTACTGCCCGGGAGATACTTGGTTCCACTTTGTGAAGATGGGAGTTTGCTCTTAGAAGAACAGTGGATTTACTTCACAAAAACAGTGTTTCAGTCAGGATTCAACTAGAGAAACATACCCAGTAGGGAGGATATATATTAAATTATTTATTACAAGGCATTGGCTTATGTGATTGTGGGGGCCGGCTAAGTCCAAAATCCATAGGGCATGCCATCAGGAAGGGAAAATCATGGATAGGCTGAAACTGCTATTCATAGGAGGAAGTTTTCCTTTCCTGGGGAAGCCCCAGCCTTGCTTTTAAGGCCTTCCTATGGATTCAATCAGGCCCAAATTATCCAAAATAATCTTCATTACTTAAAGTCAACTGATTAGCAACACCTAGATTAATGTGTGGTTGAATAACTGAGGACTGTAGCTGGGCCAGGTTGGCACATCAAAAAAAAAAAAAAATTAGTAAATCTTTATTTAAAGAAAATGCAAAACTTGGAAATAAGGCAAAAAAGATGATAGCATGACCTTTTAATGCCATGTTAGAACATTTTCTAATATGTACACAAGAGGGTCATCTGACTCTTAGGATTGTCATTGGGTTTGACCAGCAACTGATTCAGGTCCAAACTCTTCACAGTCCTGTAAGGTTAGAGGCAAATTTGTAGAAAACTGATGAGGTGTGATGATTTTGTTTTTTCCTGCTTGGAAGAGAAGATAACCCCAAAGGTTTTATTGCCCTGTAGGACATTAACTAGTTTCACCCTTAACTTGGAATCTTACTTTAACCTTCTTTACCCCATGGATTGTATAAATCCTAGTTTCTCTTAGCCTGTCAAATCAGTTCTGTCATTCTGCTGGTTTCCTCGGTAAAGAGTTAAATAAAACTCTGAAATACATTCATTATCTATTTGTGTGAAAATTATCTTTCTAACAATTTGAGAATTATGCTCTGACAGGTTCGGAAGGGAGGCGTGGGTGGAGATGGGGCTGGTTGGGCAAGAATGAGATGACAGGGCTAAAGAGAAGGGAACAGGCATTTGTGTATAAAGGGCTAAGTTTCAGTCCACGGGAGGCAGAGCCATTGTTGCCGGCTGGCTGGAGACAGACCCCGATTTAGTAATTCAGATGAAAAGGACAGGGCCTGCTAAGACTCTGAGTTTGTTGAATTAACCAGCAACAATTTTCCATAAAAATGCCCTTCCTGCCAACCCAGAAACCTGAGAGAGAGAGAGAGAACATTCTCACACAATTTCTATGTATAGCAAACAGCGAATCCTCCATGACGGTACAGTGACGGTGGTATCATTGAGGGCCAAAGACAAGAGTTGGTCTGGACTCTCCAGTCTAATGCCTGTTCCAGTCTGTGAAATTCCCACTACTAGTTGTTCCTTTGGCTTCAGGTTTTAAAGAATTTGATTAAAAGCATGGAATTGTCAACTGTTCACAGCTAAATCCTAATTGTTTTTATCATATAAACTAACCTTGTATTAGGACAGGTGTTTTCATTTTGGTGGCGATGGTGGTAAAATACACAGAAAATTTACCACGGTGATGCGTCACTTAACGATGGCGATATGTTCTGAGAAATGAGTCATCAGGCGATTCTGTCATTGCGCGAACGTCATAGTGTCCTTACGCAAACCTGGATGGTATAGCCCTCTACACACCTAGGCTATGTGGTACTAATCTTATGGGACCACTGTTGCATGTGTGGTCCATTGTTGATGAAAACGTTGCTGTGTGGTGCATAACTGTATTTTAATCATTTTAAAGTGTACAATTTAATTGTATTAAGTACATTCACAATGCTGTTCAACTATTACTGCTAACTAGTTCCAGAACATTTTCATGATCCCAGAAGGAAACTCGTTACCCTTTAAGGAGTCACTCTCCCTTTTCCCCTTCCCCCAGGCCCTAGCAATAACTAATTTGTTTCTGTCTCTGTGTGTTGTGGACTGCATTTTTGTGTCCTCCCAAATTTATATGTTGAAACCTTAATCCCCAAGGGGATGGTATTAGGAGGTGAGGCCTTTGGGATGTAATTAAGTTTAGATGAGTTCATGAGGGTGGCGCTCCCACGATGGGATTAGTGGATTTATAAGAAAAGAAAGAGATTAGAACTCTCTTCTCTCTTGGCCATGTGAGGACACAGCAAGAAGACAGCTATCTACCAGGTAGGAAATGGGTTCTCACCAGACATTAAGTCTGCTGACACCTTGATCTAGGACTTCCCGGCCTTCAGAGCTGTGAGAAACAAATATTTGTTGTTTAAGCCACCCAGAGTCTAGTATTCCATTATAGCAGCTTGAGTTGACTAGGACACTACGGATTTGCCTATTCTGGATATTTCATATAAATGTGTGGCCTTTTGTGTTGTATAAGTGTTATTTTTTTCTTGTGGGAACATTGGCCCTGAGTTAACATTTGTGCCAATCTTCCTCTGTTTCATGTGGGATGCTACCACAGTATGGCTTGACGAGTGGTGCTGGGTCTGCTCCTGGGATCTGAACCTACGAACCCCAGGCCACCGAAGCACAGCATGCCAACTCAACCACTACGCCATCAGGCTGGCCCCTGCACAAGTGTTTTTGATGGAAGGAAATGTAAAGGTTGGAGAGCCAGAGTCCATGGCCGAGGAAGAACAAAGAGTGAGTGAATGGGTTGGGAGGATGTGACGTGGTCACAGACAGCTTGCAGAGCCCATCTGCGGGTAGGAAGAGGAGACCTGGTGGGCAAATCCCAAGGCAACTTTGTTTACTTTACTGGTCTACCTCCATTCGTGATTTCCAAAATGAGATACAAATGTCTAGAGTGAACATCTTGTACTGCAGATGTGATTCTTATAAATAATACAAAATAAAAGTGGGCGTAGTCTCTGAGTCCACTGAGATGGCTTCCTTCAGTGATATGGGCAGGTACTTGCCGGGTGGGTCTCCATACAGGCTCTGTGCTCAAGGTCAGAAGCTTGTGAGGCCTCCTTGATACCATCTTCTCCCATAGGCACCTCTTTTCTCTTTCTCTGGCCTGCATAAGGAAAGCTTTCCATCGGACAGCGTGCATTTGCATCCCCCACCCGCAGCTACTCAAACCCACGATTGAATTGCCAGGCAATCTGAAGCCCTGCTGATTCCTCACCATTCAGGCAAAGCACATGGGAGCCCTTTCAGGAGCCAGGCATGCAACAATCAAGCCACTCCAGGCACAGGTCTCTAATAGTACAGTAATCAGTGGTAATCACCCATACAGTTTACATACAGGAGGGCCTAATAGGATTCATGCCTCTGCGCTGAATACATTTCATTGATAGGACTGAACGCAGGCATACATTACCTGTTTAATTAAAAATGAAATTCTCCAGCCAACAATTTGCTCCCTCTCCTGGGTGCATGTTACATACATTACTGATGTTGTCTTTAAATCTACTGATTACATATTCCTCAAGTAACTTGTCATTGTGTGCCACTGCCTACAGGTTGTGAAGGCACATCTTTGCTCTCGGTTTCTCTTTGCTGAGAAATCAGGGTACATATTTGTACCCTGTGTGTTACTTGTGTACAAATATGTGACACAAGTTCAGATATATAGATTGGCGAAGGCCCCTTGTAAGTACAGCGTATGAACGCAGGCTGCCAAAGGGCAGTGGCTGCAAGGTCAAGCCAGGGGAACAATCGCTGGCAGCTCACTATTTATAGGAGCCCCTTAACAACTCTTGCTTCTTTATCTGCTTCTCCTCTCCTTAGTCTCTCTCCCGGATGCAGCCAGCTGCCAATGTGCCGAAGTTCGGAGTGGTTCTCTCATTGAAGGACAACAGATCTCTCAAATAACGGATGATTTACTGACAGTCTTGCTGAGTCTCGTGCATGGAAAGATGGACTGGGGTCGAAAGGACTAAACTGGAAGCAGCATCAGGTGGAGAAGGTGGCATCACCAGACATCACCAGCTGTCACTAAGCCTTGAAGACATCCAGGTGTGCTCCTCCAAGTTGTCAGTGCTTTCGGAGTCTGGTCTTGAGTCCTTTCTTTTCACAAATGCTGTCATTCATTTACTTAGGTTATGATGATGACGATGAGCAATGTAACTTCTACCTGGGGGTAGGGGCAGAGAACTAAAAGGAACAGTCAAGTAATTTAATGTATTTTCCACCATTTTTTACAAAAAGATTGAAGGTGATTTAAAAAAATGATTAAAAGACAAGATAAATTTAATGCAGGATGGAATGCAGGGTACAGTAAGATGAGGCACGTAAAATGGAGGCAGGAATGGTCAGCAATTAGGAATAGGGACTTTTAGTTCACACAGGCCAAAACTTCAGTCTAAGCCTCACTGGTTTACAAGCAGTTCTTAACTTCTCCTAGCTTCTGTTTGCTTATCTACAAACTGGGAGTAACAAATATGTGGCAAGATGACATTTTGAAATATAACTGAGTCCTATCCCCTGGCCTCCCCCCCGCAACACGTACAAACTTACATGTTCCTGGGCTCCTGGCCCTTCCCAATTGAGTGGGTGTGCAGAAAAGAGTTAACACTGCGGGCCCAACTGCTGAACCTTGGAAGGCCTGCTTTAAGGTTGGCCCTCGGCCATGATCTGGAAACTTGGATTTGGGAAGGTTCCCACCACTCAAACTGAAAAAGTGCCTCACTGTGCCTGACCTGTTCATACAAACAATGTGGTTTATGCTGAAGGCCTGCTTTCTGTCTGGGACTCTTGGATTTTGGTAAGTGACCAACCCCAAATAAAAACTTTGGGCCCTGAATCTCTAATGAGCTTCACTGGTAGATGACACTTCACATGAGTCGCCACAAATCCTCAGGGGTATTGAGTGCGTCCTGTGTGACTCCACTGGGAGAGGACTCTTGGAAGCTTGCTCCTAATTTTGTTGTACTTTGTCCCACATGCCTTTTGCTTTGTATGTATCCTTTCCTTCTAACAAACCATAGCTGTGAGGATGACTATTCGCTGAGTCCTGTCAGCACTCTTAGCAAATTACTGAACCTGAGAGTGCTTTTGGGGATCCTTCCTCCTACACAGTCAGCTGGAATATTCTTCACCTATTTGCTCTGAGGAAAGATGGCACAGCAAATATCAACAATCAATTACTGGTTCTCAGTCTCAAAAACCCAGGCTGAGAGGACCAGATGCAGTGCATGACGAGCATTCAGGGTCCCCTCCAAATTAAGACTCAAAAGTATTCCCATGAAGAGGGAAGGGAAGGATGGAAAGGAAGAGTAGACACGGAGAGCAGAGTCCCTGAGATTGAGCTCCACATTTTGTCTTCCCTCAAGTTGGCCCCTTTGTGGCAGGCAATGAGAACACTTGTACAGTCCAGGGGGATCTGGAAACAAAGGGACCTGGGCCACCCTTGGTAGAACCTGAGGAGGTGCCAAGACCAGGGTAGACTTGGGAGAGCAGGGCTTAGGTAGACTGCCTGACACAGCCTTGTGTGTGGATCACATAGAAATGAAGACTCCTTAACGGGGTACCCGTTAAGACAGGTGGAATCACCTGGGAACAGAGGCCCCAGCCCAAGCTGAGGCTATCTGCTGATGCTTTGGTGCCAAGGAAACCCCTCACAATGTAGACACAGTCCTGAGGAAGCAGAGAAGACACAATGAGAAGGAACGTTGTGTCTTGTGTGCAGCTCAGTTTGTGGCCTGCAACTTATGGTTGCTAAAACACTAACCCAGTGGGTTATTTTAAATACTACACAAGCCTAACTTTCTTAACACAAAACCTGATGGACAGAAAAGACTCAACAAATGTTTGTCATTATTTTTAATATTAAAGAAAGGGTTCTATAAACTTGAGCAAATGATAGCTGTTAGAACAATAACGGCACAGCATGGGGCTGGACACAGGTACCAGAGTGGGCTCTCAGTGATCCAGTCAGCCTACGGGAAGAGGGAACCTGATCAGCTTCATCATTCACTGGGTTCATACAAGTTGCACTGCAACTTCAAAGCTATTCCTGATACTAATAAATGAAGGCATGTCTCCAAAGTGTTCTCTGGAAGACAACACTGCTCAAAAAATATAACTTCTTATGAATGTATTTTATAATGTCATTAGGAAATTCTTTGTTGTGTCCATTGTAAGGCTCTCTTAGGCCCACCAATCTTATAGACAGCAAAATTCATTAACATGGGTTTGGGGAGGAGGGGTGTGGGTGGATGACAGAAAAACAAGCTGGCAATTACCACTCAGATGATAAACTCTGTAATAAAACTATGCTGAGGGCTATGGGAGCACAAAATGCAGTATGTTGCTTAGGCTGGGAGAGCGCGAGAGTTAGGGACAGCTTCTTGGAGAGGGTAACTAAGTTGTGAAGGATAAATGGGGATTACCAAGGTAGATGACTTACAGGAATGGGAGGATGGGAAATAGAACTGTTGTTGCAGAGTTGACCATTCATTTATTAGACAAACATCAGCTGTGTGCTGGGCACATGCTAGTTTCTATGAATCTAGAGGTGAAGAAGATGAATTCAATCACAGATATGCCCAAATACAGGGAGAGAGTTTGTTCTGCTCAGAGATGGTGGGTCAGCGAGCAATGTGGGGAGGGTGAGAGGGCAGAGAGATTGTGGCAGACAAGAGCCAGAATACAGCAGGCCTTGTGTGCTGGACTAAGGAGTTTGCTGAAGCAGGGCCACTGGAAGAGTGTGAACACATGTGCATTTTAGAAAACTCTCTTTGGCATCTGTGTATAGAATGACTTTATGGGGGAGATGACTGAAGGTGGTGAAGAGTTTGAGAGTCTGATCAACGGATGTGCTCATCATTGAGAAGGGGTCAGATTCTAGAGCGGTTATAAGGTAGATTTAACACTGATTGTTGCTAGATTGGATGGGTGTGAAGGAACAGAAAGTCTCTAGGTTCATTTTCTAAATTATGGTTTGGATGGTCAACTGCATGGGTGTGGTTGCTATTGATCAAGATGGGAACATAGGATCTGGTATCGGGGGAAAGATGATGAGTTCCGCATTTACTACATTGAGTTCCAGGAACCTCTGGGATATGGTGAGGTCTGCATACGGTCTGGAGCTTAGGAGACTGGTCCATGTTGAAAGATGCAGATATGAAAGAATTCAGAATATATCTGGAGGATCAACATTACCAAAAGGTTAAGAGTTACCAGGTCTCCGAACTCACCCTGCCCAAGAGTGATCTTTGCTTTACCGCTTACTTTCTTCATGGCCTTGGGCAAGACATTAACCTCTCTGTGCCTCAGTTTTATTATCTATAAAATGAGATATTGATGGTAAATATCCACTTCTCAGGGTGAGGATTATGTGTTAATGCACGGAAATCTCCTAGAACAGTCCCTCACATATCATCAAACTTAAGGAAAGAAAGAGAAGAGAAAGAGATAAAATATGGAACCCTGGGAGTATCTTGATCCTTAACATGTGGATGAAGGAAGGGGAAACCTAAATCAGGAGCAAGTGGCCATCAGAGTGATGATGAAAACCTGGGAGAGGTTATCACAAAAGCTAAGGGACGAGAGAGTAATAAGAAGATAAAGGAAGAAAAAACATCATCAAATGTCACAGAGGTTCAGCAAGTTAAGACTGAATAGCACATGCTCATTTATTCACTTGACAAATATTTCTTAACATCAATGATGTTGGCACTGACCAAAACACAAAAATTCCAGCCCTCACGGAGCTCACATTCTCAGTGGGGCATGCAGATGTAGTCAGAATAGATAAGAGAACTGCATGCGATGTTAGAAGTCGGTAAGTGTAATGGAGATGAATCCATCAGGAAAGGGAGACGAGAGTGCCCAGAAATGAAGGAGGGGACTATTTGATATTGCAATGTGTTGGTATTATAAACTTAGGGATCAGAGAACGTCTCACTGAAAAAATGGCATTTGAGCAGACTGTTAGTGACCTTACATTGTAGCTGTTTATGGAGTAAATGAGAGATAAAGAAATGAAAACGGAAATAAAGTGTTATTTCAAAAACTGGACTATAGAGGAAGAAGGAGCAATATTGGACCATAGCTCGAGAGAGACTTAAGGTCAAAGGAGAATTTGTATTTCAGAATGAAAAAAAACTTTAGCTATTTATTATTTTCCCCATTTTAGAGATGAACCAATTAATAGGGAAATGAAATAACTTGCTCAAAAGTCCACTGAGCTAGGAAGTGATAGAGCCAGAATTCAAAGCCAGGTAGGTAAGATCTTAATGTTGTTAGATTCAAGTGTGGACCTCTGTTACATACAACCCCACCTGTTAATGTCTAAAAATGTATTGCTTTCAGCCTCAGCTGAGGTATGAATGTCATTCCCCATCTTTCTCAATGTCTGGTCAGCTACCTCTCTCATTCCTCACAGCAGTTATTCAACATCTGTACCTCTTTCTTCAAAACCATTTGCGAGGCTGTTGGAGCATGTGAATACAGGGTTAAGGGATCTGCAGATATTGTCGAGAGAGGGTTTAGAGTAATGACCCTTTGAGTTTGGGCAGTACAGGGACAGAAGTACTGCCTAAGTGTACAGAGACAGTAGAGATATTTTGCACTTGAATTGATGAAGCCTTCTTAGAGGGGACCATAAAGAACAGGTAGGATACTGCTGGAAGGTGATTAGGTAGCTCTTGGCACTGGATGGAAAGTTTTGAGCAATGGTGCAAAATTATTAAACCCTAAATTAGTACTTAAATTGTGTGTAAACCCATTTGCGTTGCTCAAATTCTATGTAAATTTCTCTCAGGCTATCTTCCATTTATTATTTTGCTACACCTCCATCTCTGGTGTCTTTAATCTCTTTTTTATCTCTTATTTGAGACTGTGCTTTGTCTCCTACACCTCGTCTAGCCCATAGCTTTAAATGTGAGGGTACTTCTATTTCTGCCCTCCAGCTTCAATCAGAATCACTAAGAAGTGTCCCCGGACCTCCACTGGAATAGATGGTACAGGCTCATCCCTCCATTTATTTCCTGCATCGCATATGCAGATATAGCCTCTTTTCATTTGGAGTTGCTCTAAATCCATCTTCCTTTATCTCAATAGGGAAGTACTGAGCAAACCTCATTAGCCTAACCTAAAAGGGCAGGTGGCCAACTCTGGTGGTCTAGTGGTTAAGATTTGGCACTCTTACTGCCGTGTCCGGCATTCGTTTCCCTGTCAGGGAACCACACCACTTGTCTGTTGGTTGTCATACTGTGGCTGCTGCGTGTTGACATGATGCTGAAAGCTATGCCACCTGTATTTCAAATACCAGCAGGGTCACCCACGGTGGACAGGTTTCAGTGGAGCTTCCAGACTAAAACAGACTAGCAAGAAGGACCTAGCCACCCACTTCCGAAAAAAATGGCCTGAAATCTGTATGACGAGCAGCGGAGCATTGTCTGATATAGCATCAGAAGATGAGAGGATGGTGCACAAAATCGGGCAGGGTTCTGCTCTGCTGTACACAGGGTCTCTAGGAGTTGGAATTGACTTGATGGCACTAACAAAAACAAAAAGAGGGAGGACATGTACGGAATTTGTGTTTTTCTAACTTTGTTATTTGTTTTAAATTATTCTTAAGTGATCAGTTTTAAAGAATATATTTTGATCCTTAATCACAAAAGATGAAGAAACCAGGGCACTGATATTACCTTTTAACTTATTTCTTGTTTTGCTTTTATTTTTATTTTTTATTTTTTTAATTTTATTTTTTCCTTTTTCTCCCCAAAGCCCCCCAGAACATAGTTGTATATTTCTTGTTGTGGGTTCTTCCAGCCGTGGCACATGGGACGCTGCCCCAGCGTGGTCCGACGAGCAGCGCCATGTCCACGCCCAGGACCCGAACCAACGAAACACCGGGACGCCCGCAGCGGAGCGCGCGAACTCAACCACACCGCCACGGGGCCAGCCCCTTTGCTTTTATTTTCGGTTAATTATATAATTTCTAAGTTGTCATTGTTTATAAGATTTTCGGTTGTTTTATATTTAGTTCTGCGGTAAATTGGATTCAATGCTTAGCTCCAGTATTTTTGCCCACATTTCATCATTATGTGTTCATTTCTTGGCTGAAGTTTATTCTTTGGTAGCTTGCTCAAGAAAGGCTCTTGGGGAATACATTACTTAAGCTCTTCTAGGACCAAAGGTGTTTGTGTTTTATACTTGAGTGACAGTTTGGCTGGATATGAAATTCTTAAATTACACTCTGTTGATATTGCTCAAGTGTTTTCCAGTGATGAATGTTAGTGTAGAGTGATAGGAGGCCAGCTGATTTTTTTCTCTTAAGGGAGAAATTTGGTATTTTTTGCTTGTCTTTGCTTTTACTTTCTTTCTTTATCTTTGAAGCCTAGTAACCTTATTGTCTTAGTAATATTGATTCTATATCAAGTTTTTCCAGGGACACAGTGAGTACTTTCAATATATAAATTCAAATCTTTTGTTTCTCAAGGTTTTTCTTGGGTCCTTCTTTTGAAAATATTTTATGTTCTTTTGTCCAGTTCTCTTCTCTTGGGCACCAATTATATTTACACTGAGAAGCAATGTAGCCACTTAGTAGCTATGTGGTCTTAGGCAAGTAGCCTCTCAGTGTCTCAGTTTCCTCATCTAAAAAGTGGAGTAATAAGCCTCAAAAGATTGTTTTGAAGATTAAATAAGTTAATACGTGTAAAGAGTCTTGGACTGTGCCTGGCAGGTATTATGCCCTGAGTGTTAGCTCTTATTCTTTTTATCTGCTCTGCCTGACTTCCATAGCAATCTTTTCTTCCTGCATCCAATGGGCAATACTTCAGGCCTCAGTCCAAAGATGGGGGTTAGTTAACAGGTGTCCATTCTTGGTGGCCCCTGGACTGGACCCTAATTGATAGATTCATTCCATTTTTTTTGGGGGGGGGTGCCCAATACTTATTGCCAGAAAATTCTTTTTATATGGCCCCTAAATATCCATCTTATAGTTGCCAAACATTCTTCCCAGTTCAATCAATCAAAATAATTTATTGTCTACTATAGGCCTACACTTATGTTAGACACTAAAGGGAATAAATGCTATGAAATGTAATCCTCATTCTCAAGAAATCCTAAATCTTGTGGGGTGATATAAAGAAATTATATATTATTGCGTTTGGTCTTGTTGTCATTGACTATAATTAAATCAAGAACTTAATTGAGAGAAAAGTGAGGGCAGCTTCCTGGAAGTAGTGAATTTGAATTGGAACATGCAGTGTGGGTAACATTTCAATGAGTGAAAAGAAAGAGCAAGAACATTCCGGGTAAGTCATGGTGAGGACAATGAAAAGACCTTTCACATTAATTCAGACTACGCGTATAGTAAGGAAACTAGCAGGAAATTGGGTTGGGTCTAGGTGGACCCGGAAGCTTCAGAAACCACACAAACCAGGGAGGCAGTGGATGCCTGGTCTTTATTTGCAGATCCAGGGTGAGGTAAACATTTTGGGAGGATGCACATGAGAGAAATGAATGATGGAGAGTGCTAGATGTCAAATTAATCAAGTAGGAGTGGTTCCTCAAGCTGCTTCAGATAATGAAAAATGGTGAGTGAGATGAATCCTAATTATAGCAAGAAAAAGTGAGCTAAGGGCTGAGTGGTGAGGCCACGATAGAAGTGGGAAAAGAAAAAGTTCCGTAGCTGGAAGGAACCAGAAGTTAAACACAAGGAGTCACTTGAGGAGAGTGCTTCCGAACTAGAGATGGATGTTGTTTTCCTTTCGTAACTTAGGGTCAATTTTGTAAGAGAGACACACTCTTACTGAGAAGAGTGTCAGGGCTAGAAACTACACAGCAACGGCCAGTAGGGACTCACATTCTCTCTGTGGGAATCCTAAGGAAGCCACAGGTCTTCCCACTACTTGGTAATTGTCTGAGCTACTTTGCAACCGGAGAATTGGTTTGCCTGTTGGAATGGCAGAGGTGAATTAACTGTGTTTATTAATGACCCATTCTCCTTGCTTTTGTGCCTGAGTGCTCCTGGGAGTTTTACTCTGAGAGATTTAAGGGTATTTTCTCTAGCTCAGCTCTCATGGTAAGATCCATTGAAGAGCCAGGAATGAGACAGGGGAGAGTTCAAGATTTTGAGTAGTATTCTTGTCTTGCAGCTCTTTGTTCAACAGACACTGACGGAAAATTCCTGTGGACAGATGGAACGAAAGGAAATCAAGTATAGACATAAACAGCACTTGTCATTTGAAGTCTGCATTTGTAAGGATTGTTGTTGAGGTGAGGAGCCTGAGCTGATGACTTCAAGTAATTGAGGTAATATTTCAAGTGATATACACACATTCCTACTTGATAGATCTTCCTCTCTAACTAGCCATCATCCTATTTTACAATGTTATCATATTTTTAATTATATTGTACATACTTGTTTACAGCTATTTGCTATATATCCAGGGTGACATTACAGTAAATTAGTTTTTACCCATTGCCTCTGACTCTTCTTTGCTTCACACTGAACCATAAATATTGCACCTGAGCAAGCTTGTTCAGGTTATTTATCATGCTGGTGTGTGACCACAATAGCAATGCCCTGAGGCAGAATGTCCTGAGAGCAGACTCAAAAGAACTCTTGGAGGGGGAATGTCTACATCCGCACAGCAGGATTCTCACATTAATACACGCTCAGGGAGTAGTGTTGACTACTTGCTTGACTGAGTGTCTGAAAAGGAGTTTATGAAACCAGCATGCTACCTCTCCATTGACTGCTGTGGAGGTTAGGATATGTAGAGTGAAGGGCAGTTGATAAACTAAGAAGAACCAAAGTAGAAAGCACCTAGGATGGTGGCTGGTGTATAGGAGGTTTGAGGAAATGGTCATCTCCCTCCTGCCTGCTGCACTGGCAAGGGAAATGGACCAGAAACAGACAATGCCAGGTGATTGAAATGCCTCACCTTGGCTACGTCTAGGTGCAGCTAGAGTCTATATTTAACACTCACCTGGGCAGGAATCCTATCGTGTTCCTCTTATTTCTCCAACTGTGGCTTCACTGTGTTAGGAACAGGGCTCCTTCCCGTTCCATTGTGGCCAAGGCCCCTTACAGTATCAGTTAACAATTATAAGAGCTGTTTGGATTTATTGAGTATGTTTTATGGGTCAGATGATGTGTGAAGTGCTTTATATAAAACGTATCATGTAATCCTCACACAGGCCTATGAGGCCAAGACTTGGAAGTGTTGAGACTTTTGCTGAAGGCCTTCCAGTAGGCTCACCTGTGGAACCTGGATTGGAACTCATATTGCTATGACTCTAAATCCCCTACCTCTAACTGCCTATCTCTCCTCCTGTTCTGGCTTTGTTTTCATATACTAGAGTATTGGCCTAGGAGCCTAGGTCCCCAGAGATTGTGTCTCCTATCCCTCAATAATAGTATTTCATTTCTATGTCACCAATACCTGTGACTCCACCTTCAGCACTTCCACTTGCTTTGTTTCCTGGGCCTCCAAATGCCACTCTGTGACTGGCATTGAGGAGAGGGACACAAGAAAAGGGATGTCTTGGGCTTCGGTGGTACCAACCACCCATGTACCACTGAGAGATGATAGCTACCTTATGACAGCCAACTACACTGGGATGATGCAACTAGAAAAATCATGAAAAAGAGAAACAGAGATTATAGCAATAATGAAACCAGATGTATTAAGATCATCATTGGAGAAGTGTAGGTATTAGTTTCCATCTTGAAAGAAAGAGACAGAATTAAGAATTAAAGCTATGTCTAGTGAAGGATGCTAAAAGCCATGTAGTTATTGCTGTTAAATAAGATCAGTAACTGGGAAGTCAGGGGATATGTCAGAAGCAAATAAGGGGCAGTCTACCTACTGCTGGTGAATATTGAGGCTCTGCCTTGGGCTGCATTTATAGGATGAAGAGTCTTTCCACTCATGAGCTTGACCGTTTTAGGGACCTTTCTAGCAACGGAAAATAATGTTTATAAGCTTATGTATCCAGAGGTCTGGATTATTGCTTTTTCTTGTCCCAGAGTTTAAGAACAAGGGTCATGTTCCATGGCCCTACACAGAGCTTAAAACCACCCTGCGTACTTAGTAGATGTTTAGTAAATACCTCGTTGACTTATGTAGATAAAGAATAGCACCAATCACATGCCCTCCACCGCCCTCAGAGGAAATTAGAATGTTGCACACGGGAGCCGCAGGCATCCAGGGATGTTGGACATTTTAAGAGGTGATTTCAGATGCTCAGAAAAATGTAGTAATGCATTACTTTCTTGCCCCAGCAGCATCCATGATATATTCACAGTGGAGTCACAGAATCCTGCAAAACTCTGCCATTACATGGGGTAGCCTATTTGAGGGAGGCAGGTAGGAATCCCAACAGAAGTTTTGGCAAAAGAGAAGTGTGAAACAAAATCACTGGTTACTGAACCAAATCCCTGGCCACAGGGAACAATCGAAGGAAGACTGCTCGAATATACCAGTAACTGAGCTCAGAGACGTAGAAAGCTGGAAAGAGCATTGCTCCCACCCTTACAAAAGAAACACTCCAGACACACTGAAAATTAATTGCTTTTCTTGAGCCCATCAGGAAACCAATGTTGCAGGGCAAATGACTAACCTGAAATCTGGAAAGAGATGGATGTCTGTAGGAAGAAATAGCATTTGCTTAGCTGGACAGATGCCACTTGATGTCACGTAAGTAGGGGCTGAGGGAGGGAACAGCAGCTACTGCCAAAACTCCAGCCAGACCTGTCTATCTCACCTTCTGTAAAGAACAAAAGTTCTTATCTCTAGCAGGGTAGAACAAGAAAAAGTATAGTCCAAGGGCATGGGAGGCAAACCTTGTAGCTAGGGGCAGGGAACAGAAAAATAAAAAAGAGCTCAGACCCTGGGAGAGGGCAGAAGGAAGTGCTAGGCTCACTACATGTGAAGGAAGGCTGGGAACATTGATGAAGGTCACGCCCCTCGGACTTGTGCTTGCCGCAAATGGAAGCTGGATCAGAACAACAGGGAATGCCCAAGCCCACACCACCATGCTGAGAAGCATCGAGCAAATTTTGTGGTGGAATTAAAAGAGCAGGGGAGTACGGCTGGGAGAGCTATAGCTCTCTCTGGGGAGACCCCAAGCCGGGCAGGTGACCTGCCGCTACACAGGGAGCAAGCAGCGAGAAAACCCAGCAAGGAGGAGCCCCTCAGATACCCAGGGCTGCGGCTTGGGAGAAAGAGGCACTAGACTGGCTTTACTATCAATTGGCTGAGATCACGAGACAATCCCGACATTTTTGCTTCAGTTTTCTTACCTGTGGATAGATCAAATAATACTTGAAGAGAGAAAAATCACTGTTTTTAAAGTTGATAACTAAACAAAAGATAACTAAAAAGTTAGCGGCTTGTCCTTTCTCATAAAAAATAATGCAACTAATGATAGGGCTGTAGGAATTCCCTGTTTGCCATGTTCAACTGATCCTGAGAGGGAGAGCTCTGGCCAAGGCTGGAGACCCAGACCTCGGCAGAGGTGGCCATGAGTACACGATGAACACCAGGTATGGTAGGACGGGAAGTGCAGACCGTGATTCACAGGAAGAGAAGATAATCAGAGACATATACAAAAAGCAGCTTCATTTAGGCTTTTTGTCTTCTAAAAGGAAAGCTAAAATCCATTTCTCATTAGCTTTTATTTATTTTTTTTTAAGATTTTATTTTTTTCCTTTTTCTCCCCAAAGCCCCCCAGTACATAGTTGTATATTCTTCGTTGTGGGTCCTCCTAGTTGTGGCATGTGGGACGCTGCCTCAGCGTGGTTTGATGAGCAGTGCCATGTCCGCGCCCAGGATTCGAACCAACGAAACACTGGGCCGCCTGCAGCGGAGTGCGCGAACTTAACCACTCGGCCACGGGGCCAGCCCCTCTCATTAGCTTTTAAAATTAAGAAAACGGGATGTAGCGTTTTATTTCTCGGGTACTCTGCTTTCCATCCCATCTGGTGACCAATTCAGCGGGGACAGTGATGGTGGTAAAAGAGGATGGTTTGATGGTTGATTTTGTGTGTCAGCTTGACTGGGCCATGGGGATCCAGATATTTGGTTAAACCTTTTTCTGGAAGTGTCTGTGTGATGGTGTTTCTGGATGAGAGTAACGTTTGGATTGGTAGACTGGAGAAAGCGGATGACTCTCCCCAGTATGGATGGGCCTCATCTAATCTACTGGAGGCCTGAATAGGACAAAAATGCAGAATAAAGGAGAATTCCCTCTCTCTCTCTGGCTGCCTGCCTGAACAAAGACATCAAACTTTTGTTACCACTGGCTCGCCTAGGTCTCCAACGTGCCAACAGGAGATCCTGGGACTTTCTCAGCCTCCATAAGCACATGAGCCAATTCCTTTCTCTCTCTCTCTCTCTCCTCTGTATCTATCTATATCTGTATCTATATCTATATCCTACTGGTTCTGTTTCTCTGGAGAACCCTGAGTAATAGAGAAGTTCTGAGAAGCGGTTCATAGAGTCTAGTGAAAGCAGGACAGAGAAGGTGATGGAGACACGCAGAGGAAGCAAAACAGGGAAGAGAAATGACAAAGAAATAAGCAACACGTTAGAAATCAGCAGGGCAGTTACCTTTGGGGAGGGAGGAGGGAGTGCGTTGAGAGGGAACAGGAGGGGCTTCTGGGATGCGGGTAACGATCTTTTTCTTGACCTGAGTGCTGGATACATGGGGTTTTGCTTTGAGATAATTCACCGAGTCATGCATTTATGTTTTGAGCACTTTTCTGTGTTTATGTTTTATTTCACAATAATAAAGTTATCAAAAAAAAAAAAAAAGAAACAGAGGGAGCAAAAGGGAGAGAATAACAGATATGGCAAAGTGGGGACAGGGAAAGATATACTCATTAGTTTTGAGGAAGTTTCCAGAGGCCCCACTCACCTGTTCCTTCTGTTGGGGTCTGTGAGCATTCTACTTCAACCCAGTATTACAACTTCATGACCACAGCCTCCTGTCCTTCCAGCTCTCTGTCCTTCTCTCCCTCCGTACCTTCATTTTGCCTGCATGGAGACCAACATTTCGCATGCCCTCCACTTTATGGCAGCTCTCTGGGCCCCTGGAGGCCTTGCTTCTTTCTCTCACCTGCCTGGACCATGACATCAATCATTTAAATTCTCCCTTGTGAGTTGCTCTCTCCCAGCTTCCTGGTTCTTAAGACTAATGCCTTCCACAAACCTGCAAACTTGGATCAAACCTACAGTTTCATTTGTCTACTTCTCCACTCTCTCCAGTAGATACCACTTCAACAAATATTTATTGAGGGCCCATTTTGAGCAGGTCCTGGTGTAGGTGCAACAGAAACAGTGATGGCGGACTTCCAAGGGTGTGTTTCAAGAGACCCGGGCAGAAGCTACAAGATTATAATGTAGCTTCAGAATATCATTTCTGTCTTATTCTTTTGGTCAAGCAAGTCCTTACGACCAGTCCAGACTCAAGAGAAGAGAAGAAAAGACTCCATCTCTTGATAGAAGAATGGCATGTGCATAAATGAGGGAAGTAATTGGTGGCATCCATCTTGGAGACAAGCTACCACAACCGCTGCATTAAACTACTGATATATTGCTACACTGAACTCACTGCATTCCTTGAGCACGCCATTCTGTTTCATGCTTCTAAGCTCCCAAACAATTCCGGTCCCTTTTTTTGAATTATCTCTTTCTCCTTTGTCTGTCAGACTCCTGTTCATCTTTTAAGACTAATGTTGTATATCATCTCTTCAAGACCAGCTACTGGCTTAAACTTCCACCTCTGGGCTACTGTTATGGGTTGAATTGCGTCCCCCCCAAAAAAACAAAGTATTAACCCCCAGCATCTATGAATGTGATCCTTTTGGGGAATAGAGTCTTTGCAGATGTAATCAGGATAAGGTAAGGTATTTAGGATGGGCCCTAATCCCATATGATTTGTGTCCTTACAAGAAGAGAAGAGACACACATAGACGGAAGATGGAGGCAGAAAGTGGACTTATGTAGCTGCAAGCTACGAAACACCAAAGATTGCTGGTGAACAGAAGCTAAGAGAAAGGTACAGAATAGATTATCCCCCAGAGCCTTTGAGAGAGCATGCCTCTGGTGACATCTTGATTTCAGATTTCCAGCCTCTAGAACTGTGAGGAACAATGTCTGGAAAGTCACTATTTTTTGAATAAATAATTTCATTAGAGTATGAGTAAGTGAAATAAATTTGAATAGTGATACATAACATATATGTTTCATATATATGGGGCATTTGTTCTGTTCTCATATGACTCCAATCTTTTCTTTTTTTCCTATGAGGAAGATTGGCCCTGAGCTAACATCTGTTGCCAATCTTCCTCTTTTTGCTTGAGGAAGATTGTCACTGAGCTAACATCCGTGCCAGTCTTCCTTTACTTTGTATGTGGGATGCCACCACAGCATGGCTTGATGAGTGGTGTGTAGGTCCATGCCTGGGATCTGAAACTGCAAACCCTGGGCTGCCAAAGTGGAGTGTGAGAACTTAACCACTATACCACTGGGCCGGCCCTATGACCCAGAATTCTATTGACAGAAAATGGGCATTCAAAAAACATCAAGTTGGCCTTTGTTTACAAGTCTTCTGCCACTCTAATCTATGAAGCTGTAAGCAAAATTGTTCACAGATGTGGGACTTGAGCCATATTTAAAATCCTCATTAACCAAGTGAACCTCCGGAATGCCTTAGTGCATTCAGGGTCTTAGTAGAATGCTTTGTTATGGTTAGAGAAAGCCAAGGACTTGCAGAGCACAAGAAAGAGCCACATGACTCTTGATTGCCAATTTACAGCTCTACTCTAAGTTGGTAAGTTTCACTGAACAGAAGGCTCATTTTACAGCTACATCACAAAGACTAGAAAAGATGAAACTTTGCCCAGAACTCTGTTAGGCCAGAGGCCATGTCTGGATCCTTACAGGTTCTCTGCTCCAGGCATTGGCCTAATATGCTTCCGTATGGCTGGATTAATTCAAGGGGCCTTTGCCTGGGGGAGCACGAAGCTTCTCTGTTCCTTTAACTTCTGGGTCTATTCTCCATTTCCCTTTGCCTGCCTCCTTATCTGGAGCTCTCACCTTTCTCCAGGAGAGAAAGTAAGTAGGAGGAGCCTGGAGAATCTTCTCCACAGTAGCCTCTCTTTTCAGAATCCTGGTTTGTCATGCTTCTGACCTCTGGGACACCGAAATTTACTGCTTGGGTTGCAAGAGTGCCTCTGGAACCATGAGAACTTTGATGCATGTGGATAAGCCTGCTCAGATGAACACAAAGGTATAAACAGATGAACAAACACAGACACACATAGGATAATACCTTGCATCACAATTACCTATTTATGCATTTTTCTTCCTCACTTGGAAGAAAATGAGCCCCTGAGAGCAGAGTCTGTCCTTTTTCCCTTTCTTTCCAGCTCCAGTTCTTGCATCATGTTTTCTAAAGAACAAGTATGTAACAAATGTGAATATTAAACATACACATAAACATGCTCACACGAAGGCCGCAGCTGCAAGGACTCTTCTTCTAATTGGTGAAGCCCTACAGAAAGGGCAGGGCCATTTGGCTGACTCCACCTGCCTCACACTCGGGGAGCTCAGCGACGCTGTGAAGACTTGTTTATGTAGCACCCATTTTACACGTTATTTTATGCATAACTCTGCTATCAAAACAAATAAAGAGCTGGAACAGTTCTTTCCCCAAAGGAGGGAACCAACTTTCTTCCCTTCTTCCCACATACTCAGAAAGTGTCCACAATATCCTCTCCTCGTCAGTCTGACTCTCGCCTGGAGTTGGCTTCTCATTCCCCCGATGGGAGAGCATCAGTCAGGTGAAAAGGCTGAGGCTCTTGGTCACTACTGGGCAATTGATGAGACTGCCATCTGAAGCTTCAGTCTTGCCTACCTGGGGACCGATGAGCTGCCGATGTCATTTAGTTCATGGACATGGTGACTCGTCAGGGCTCCAGATTGGAGGTTGACAGCATTGCTTGAAATGTTAACTTTGTAGAGCTGTTTCAGGATGCCCCATCCACAGTCCTAGTTTGTGTTTGTATGCAGTGCGACATTGTCTGGGAAGTCCACTTATTTTTACTATTGAATGCTACATCCTTCTTTGTCACAGTGACCATCTTTCTGAATATTAGTAAACTACCGTGATTAGAGCATTTCCTTGGGGGGACTGTGAGGCAGCTGCTGCAGCAGCAGCAGCATCTTCCTTACTGAGCGGCAATGGCTGCTTTGAACCCTGCCTTAATAATACTTGTGCCTTGAGCTTTCCTCATGGGGGAAGAGAGGCCAGCTACACTGAAGCAGCCACTGTATTTGACTTGCCACTCTTCTGGCCAAAGGCAGGAACCTGAATGTGAGTGTGACAGATTGCATTCATGGAACCAAACTTCATGCTTCCCTATGTCCATAGCCTTTGCCATGTGACTGTCCAGGTCCTGCCATAAAAAGGCAGAATATATTGCTGGCGTCTTGATGCCTGGTTTAGACTTTTGAGCCTTACTTTGGCCAATAGGATGTTAGCATACATAACACAAGAGGAGGCTTTTAAAAAGGGCCTGTGTGATTGCACTTGGATGACTACACCTCTGCCATGCCCACAAGGAGGACATGCCTGGGCTAGCCTACTGGTTCCAGGAGAAAGGTGAGAGTTGTGGCAGCAGAGCCAGGCCACTCCATTTGAGCTCAGCTAGATTAGCCACCCCTCCCCCATGTTGAACCACAGATGCGCAGAAGGCTCAGCCTGTATGAGGCAGCCCGCAGATGTCCCTCAGATTAGTGTGAATAAATAATAGCTGTTTTAAGTCACTACATTTTGGGATGGTTGGTTACATAGCACCACTGTGACCTGCTATAGACCGAATGCTTCTCTCTTCACAAAGTTCATGTCAAATCCTATGCCCCAGTGTGATGGTATTTGGAGGTGGGGTCTTTGAGAGGTGATTAGGTCATGAGGGTTCTGCCCTTGCGAGTGAGTTTTGTGCCTTTATAAGAAAGACCCCAGAGAGCTCCCTTGACTCTTCTGCCATGTGAGGAGGACACGGTGAGAAGACAGCTATCTCTGAGCCAGAAAGTAGGCTCTCACCAGACATCAAATCTGCCATTGCCTTGATCTTAGATTTCTAGCCTCCAGAACTGTGAGGAATAAATGTTTGTTGTTTATAAGCCACCCAGTCTATGGTATCTTGTTATAGAGCCTGAATGAACTAAGATATACCCAGGTTGACTGATACAATGGGGAACTTCAGAGAAAGGAAGTGGTCAGAATGGGTCTGAAATTAGAGTTCCAGAGCCTGTGGATAGCCTTAGGTAGACCTGACCAAGATTCTCTCAATCTGGTTACTCTGTGCAAAAACTCCCATCTCTGTTGGTTTATCCTGGTCCAAACCATCCTCATCTCTCACCTGGATTTCCATACAAGCCTCCTACCACCCTAATTGCTTCCATACTTGCCCCTTCACAATATGCTCGCTAAACAACTGCCAAAATAATCATTAAAAATCTACATCAAGGTTATGACACTTCTCTGCTTAAAGCCTCTAAAGAATGAACGAGATCTGAACTCATGCATAAGCTGGCCTCCACCTGCCTGTCCTCATGGTCACTTAGCCTTAGCAGGTTGGTTCCCTCTGTTCCCCCTGCGCAGGCCTTTGGCTTCCTATTTCCCACCTCCTTTCCTCACACACTCAAAGCTGATTCCTTCCTGGGAACTCTACCTTCCTAGACTCTTTTCTTGGAATATTCTTCCCCTAGATTTCTGCATTGCCAACCCCCCTCAACATCAGCTCTAAGGTCCCCACCCCTGAACGTGCCCCCTAAACTCCTTATGTAACATCCCACTCCTGACAACCAGTAACTGGTTCTCCTATAACTGTGCTTTGCTTACTTCCTATCACTCATTACTCTCTGGAAGTATTTATATTTGCTTCTTTTCTGTTGCTCCACCTAGACTATGTTCTTCTGGAAAGTGGGGACCTTGTCTAGCTTGTTTGTCACTGTATATCCAATGCCTAGAATAGTGTTGATTGAGTGAACATATGAAGGAAGGAAGGGATGAAACAAGAGAGCAGAATTAGAATCTAGGTTTGCTCTGAGGCTCAAACTACGGACATTTGTAGAGCAAACATCTGTGTCTGGGATCCGACCGGAACCTGTGCCTAGAGTGTAAACAAAAGATGAAATCGGTGTTAGCCAGCATTCCAAGTACCTGAAGAAACTTAGACTTTATTTATTTTATAATTAAGGTATAATTTTCTTAAAATACAATGCACAGACCTTAAATGTTCATTTTGATAAGTTTTGACAATTGTATGCCACCCCAAACAAGATGCATAGCATTTTCATCATGCCAGAAGTTTCCCTTGATCCCTGTTCTAAGCTGTTCCTTCTTCCTCACCTTACCGCTCCCCAGAGGCAATCGTTTGCCACAAATATTGTCCCCTGTGACTGGACTCCCTAGAAACAGAATCATACAATACGCTTTCCTGTGCCTTCTTAAACTCAACATAACGATCTTGAGATTCACACAGGTCATTGCTTGTATCAGTTGTTCATTGCTTATGGCTAAGTAGTATCCGCAGTTTTTCAGTTCTACTATTTTTTTCTTAATTTTTATTTTTTTCAGATGTACATCATATTTCAAATTCTGGATACATTACATCATGTTCACCACCTGAACACTAATTATAGCGCATCCCCTCACGTGACCCTAATCACCGCTTTTGCCCTCCCCCCTCCCCCCTTCCCCAATGGTAACCACCAGTCCAATCTCCAATGCTATATGTTTGGGGTTTTTTTTGTCGTTTTTATCTTCTACTTATGAGTGAAATCATATGGTATTTGGCTTTCTCCCTCTGACTTATTTCACTCAGCATAATACCCTCAAGGTCCATCCATGTTGTCACAAATGGCTGGATTTTGTCATTTCTTATGGCTGAGTAGTAGTCCATCGTATATAAATACCACATCTTCTTTATCCATTCCTCCTTTGATGGGCACCTAGGTTGCTTCCAAGTCTTGGCTATTGTGTATAATGCTGCAATGAACATAGGGGTGCAAGTATCTTTATGCCTTTTTGTTTTCAAGTTCTTTGGATAAATACCCAGCAGTGGAATAGCTGGATCATATGGTAGATCTAGCCTTAATTTTCTGAGGATACTCCAAACTGCTTTCCATAGTGGCTGCACCAGTTTGCACTGCCACCAGCGGTGAACAAGGGCTCCCTTCTCTCCACGCCCTCTCCAACCTTTGCTGTTTCCTGTCTTGTTAATTATAGCCATTCTGACCGGAGTGAGGTGATACCTCATTGTAGTTTTGATTTGCATTTCCCTGATAGCTAATGATGTTGAGCATCTTTTCATATGCCTGTTGGCCATCTGTATATCTTCTTTGGAGAAATCTCTGTTCAGATCTTTTGCCCATTTTCTAATTGGATTGTTGGTTTTTTTGTTGTTGAGCTGTATGAGTTCTTTGTATATTTTGGATATTAACCCCTTATCTGAAATGTGGTTTGCATATATCTTCTCCCAATTGTTAGGTTGTCTTTTCATTTTGTTGATGGTTTCCTTTGCTGTGCGGAAGCTTTTTAGTTTGATGTAGTCCCATTTGTTCATTTTTTCTTTTGTTTCCCTTGCCCGGTCATATATGGGACTTGAAAATATGCTGCTCAGACCAATGTCATAGAGCGTACTGCTTATGTTTTCTTCTAGAAGTCTCATGGTTTCAGGTCTTACATTCAAGTCTTTAATCCATTTTGAGTTGATTTTTTTGCATGGTGTAAGGGAATGGTCTACTTTCATTCTTTTGCATGTGGCTGTCCAGTTTTCCCAACACCATTTATTGAAGAGACTTTCCTTTCTCCATCATATGCTCTTGGCTCCCTTGTCTATTATTAGCTGTCCATAAACGTGTGGGTTTACTTCTGGGCTCTCAATTTTGTTCCATTGATCTGTGTGTCTGTTTTTGTGCCAGTACCATGCTGTTTTGGTTACTATGGCTTTGTAGTATAATTTGAAATCAGGGAGTGTGATACCTCCAGCTTTGTTCTTTTTTCTCAGGAATCCTTTGGCTATTCGGGGTCTTTTGTTGTTCCATATAAATTTTAGGATTCTTTGTTCTATTTCTGTAAAAAATGTTGTTGGAACTTTGATAGGGATTGCGTTGAATCTATAGATTGCTTTAGGAAGTATGGACATTTTAACAATGTTAATTCTTCCAATCCAAGAGCACAGAATACCTTTCCATTTCTTTGTGTCTTCTTCGATTTCTTTCAACAATGTTTTATAGTTTTCAGTGTACAGATCTTTCACCTCTTTGGTTAAGTTTATTCCTAGGTATTTTATTCTTTTTGTTGCAATTGTAAATGGGATTGTATTCTTCATTTCTCTTTCTGCTACTTCGTTGTTAGTGTATAGAAACGCAACCGATTTTTGTACATTGATTTTGTATCCCACAACTTGACTGTATTCCTTTATTATTTCTAAAAGTTTTTTAGTGGACTCTTTAGGGTTTTCTAGATATAAAATCATGTCATCTGCAAAGAGTGACAGTTTCACTTCTTCTTTTCCAACGTGGATTCCTTTTATTTCTTTTTCTTGCCTGATTGCTCTGGCTAGGACTTCCAATACTATGTTAAATAAGAGTGGTGACAGTGGGCATCCTTGTCTGGTTCCTATTCTTAGAGGGATAGCTTTCAGTTTTTCTCCATTGAGAATGATATTTGCTGTGGGTTTGTCATATATGGCCTTTATTATGTTGAGGTATTTTCCTTCTATACCCAATTTATTTAGAGTTTTTATCATAAATGGATGCTGTATCTTGTCAAATGCTTTCTCTGCATCTATTGAGATGATCATGTGATTTTTATTCTTCATTTTGTTAATGTGGTGTATCACGTTGATAGATTTGTGGATGTTGAACCATCCCTGCATCCCTGGAATGAAACCCGCTTGATCATGATGTATGATCTTTTTAATGTATTGTTGTATTCAATTTTGCTAGTAGTTTGTTGAGGATTTTTGCCTCGATCTTCATCAGTGATATTGGCCTGTAATTTTCTTTTTTTGTGTTGTCCTTGTCTGGTTTTGGTATCAGGATAATGTTTGCTTCATAGAAGGAGTTAGGAAGCCTCCCCTCCTCTTCAATTTTTTGGAAAAGTTTGAGAAGGATAGGTATTAAGTCTTCTTTGAATGTTTGGTAGAATTCACCAGGGAAGCCATCTGGTCCTGGACTTTTATTTTTTGGGAGGTTTTTAATTGCTGTTTCGATCTCCCTACTGGTGATCTGTCTATTCAAATTTTCTACATCTTCTTGGTCCAGTTTTGGAAGGTTGTATGTTTCTAAGAATTTATCCATTTCTTCTAGATTATCCAATTTGTTGGCGTATAGCTTTTCATAGTATTCTCTTATTATCTTTTGTATTTCTGAGGTGTCCGTTGTAATCTCTCCTCTTTCGTTTCTGATTTTATTTATTTGATCCTTCTCCCTTTTTTTCTTGGTGAGTCTAGCTAAGGGTTTGTCAATTTTGTTTATCTTTTCGAAGAACCAGCTTTTGGTTTCATTAATTTTTTCTATTTTTTTTTTTTAGTCTCTATTTCATTTATTTCTGATCTGATTTTTATTATTTCCTTCCTTCTGCTGATTTTGGGTTTTGTTTGTTGTTCTTTTTCCAGTACCTTTAGGTGCACTTTTAGATTGTCTATTTGGGATTTTTCTTCTTTGTTGAGGTAGGCCTGAATTGCTATAAACTTCCCTCGTAGAACCACTTTTGCTGTATCCCACAGATTTTGGCCTGTCGTGTTTTCATTTTCATTTGTCTCCAGGAAATTTTTTATTTCTTCTTTGATTTCTTCATTGACCCAATCATTGTTCAGTAGTATTTTGTTCAATCTCCACATTTTGTGGCTTTTCTGGTTTTCTTTCTGTAGTTGATTTCCAGTTTCATACCTTTGTGGTCAGAAAAGATGCATGGTATTATTTCGATCTTCTTAAATTTATTGAGACTTGTTTTGTGGCCTAATATGTGACCAATCCTGGAGAATGTTCCATGGGCATTTGAAAAGAATGTGTATTCTGTGGTTTTTGGATGGAATGTTCTGTATATATCTACTAAAGTCCATCTGGTCTAATGTGTCCTTTAAGGCAAGTGTTTCCTTATTGATCTTCTGTTTGGATGATCTATCCATTGGTGTAAGTGGAGTGTTAAAGTCCCCTACTATTATTGTGTTACTGCCTATTTCTCCTCTTATGTCTGTTAATAATTGCTTTATATATTTAGGTGTTCCTATGTTGGCTGCGTAAAGATTTACAAGTGTTATATCTTCTTGTTGGATTGTTCCCTTTATCATTATGTAGTGCCCGTCTTTGTCTCTTATTACAGTTTTTGATTTAAAGTCTATTTTGCCTGATATAAGTATTGCTTCCCCTGCTTTCTTTTCTGTGCCATTTGCGTGGAATATCTTTTTCTACCCTTTCACTTTCAGTTTGTGAGTGTCTGTAGGTCTGAAGTGTGTCTCTTGTATGCAGCATATACATGGATCTTGTTTTTTAATCCAGTTGGCCACCCTATGGCATTTGATTGGAGCATTTAATCCATTGACATTTAAAGTAGCTATTGATAAATATGTATTTATTGCCATTTTGTCACTTTTTCTTTCTTTTGGTGTTTTAGTAGTTCTCAGTTCCTTTCTTTTTCTCTTGCTCTCTTCACTTGTGGTTTGATGGCTATCTTTAGTAATATGTTTGATTTCTTTTGTCTTACTTTTTTTCCTGCTTGTTATAGGTTTCTGGTTTGTGGTTACCATGAGGATCCTATTTAATATACTATGCATATAACAGTCTATATTGAGTAGATAGACTCTTTAGCTTGACCTCTTTCTAAAAGCTCTACTTTTTCACTCCCCTGCCCCCACATTATATGTTTTTCACATCATATATAGTCTTTTGTTTAGCGTGTGTATATCCATTACCCTCTTATCATTGAAATAGGTAATTTTAGTACGTTTGTCTTTTAACCTTCGTATTACCTTCACAGGTAGTTGATCTGCTGCCTTTACTATGCTTTTACCTTACAAGTCATTTTATTGCCTGTTTTTTCTTGTTGTTGTTTTGTGTTTTTTTGATAATTTTTTTCTTTTATCTCTATTTGTGGTTATCACTTTCCCACTTAAATAAGTCCCTTCAGCATTTCTTGTAGAACTGGTTTCTCAGTGATGAACTCCTTTAATTTTTGCTTGTCTGGGAAGCTCTTTATCTCTCCTTCCATTCTGAATGACGGCCTTGATGGATAGAGTATTCTTGGTTCTAGGTTTTTTCCTTTTAGCACTTCAAATATGTCGTGCCATTCTCTTCTTGCCTGTAGGGTCTCGGCTGAGAAGTCTGCTGACAGCCTGATGGGCTTCCCTTTATATGTTACTTGTGGCCTTTCTCTTGCTGCTTTTAGGATTCTCTCTTTGTCTTTAATTTTAGACATTTTGATTATAATATGTGTTGGTGTGGGCCTCTTTATTCTTCTCTTGTTTGGAGCTCTCTGTGCTTCCTGAACTTGGATGTCTGTTTCCTTCCTCAGGTGAGGAAAATTTTCCTCTGTTATTTCGATGAATAAATTTTCTGCCCCTTTGTCTCTCTCTTCTCCTTCTGGGACCCCTATAATCCAAATGTTAGCACGCTTGATATTGTCCCAGAGTTCCCTTACACTGTTCTCATTCTGTCTAATTCTTTTTTCTCTTTTCTGTTCTGCTTGGGTGATTTCCTCTAATCTTTCGTCTAGCTTGCTGATCCGTTCTTCTGCTTCCACTACTCTGCTATTGAGTCCCTCTAGTGAATTTCTCATTTCAAGTATTGTATTCTTCATTTCTGATTGGTTCTTTTTTATATCTTCCAATTCTTTGCTGATGTGCTCACTGTGTTCATCCATTCTTCTCTGCACATCTGTGAGCATCCTCATTATATTCTGTTTGAATTCCTTGTCAAGGAGGTTGCTAGTTTCTGTTTCACTTAGTTCTTTTTCTGGTGTTTTGTAGTGTTCCCTTGCTTGGAAAGTATTCCTTTGCCTCCTCATTATGCCTCTTTCTCTGTGCTATTTTCTTTGTACTAGGTGAGTCAGCTATGTCTCCTGATCTTGGAGAAGTGGCCTTATGTATGAGATACCTTATGAGGCCCAACAGTGTGCTTCCCTCTCGTCACCAGACCATAAGAACAGGAGTGACCCCTTTGTGGGCTACTTGTGTTCTTCTGCTGTGGCAGGGTTGCTCCCACTGCAGGTACCCAGGGAGTCTGATCTTTCCTTCCCTGGCCAGCTGTTTGTAAATCAGGTTTGGAGGGGCCTCAGCACTGTTGGCTACAAAGTCTATTAGCACACTTTTATTGCAAGTGTCCTCTTAATTGGGTTGGTACCCAGTGTAGCTGGTTGCTAGCCTCAGGGGCGTACAGTTGTGATAGGCCTGAGGCCAACAAGGCTGATGTCAGTTCTCTTAGGAGTGCAGCTGAGTGGGGCTAGCCCTTGGCACGGGGGCACTCAGTTGTTTCAGGCTTTGGAAGGTGGGGCTGACCATTTTTATGGCTATTTGTGAAGCACAAGTCTTCTGCCGCTGATAAGCCTCAGCCCCCTCTGGACCACATACACTGTCAACACAGTCCTGGTCCGTGCACGCTTCTCAACCCCCTGGAGCATACCCCACCGCCACACTGCAGAGGCCCCCACCTCTGCCCCAATGTCCCCCACAGTTCACCTGGTCCTCACACAAGCACCGCCCCACAGAGGCAGACACCCTTGCCTGCCTGTAGAGGATCAAGGCACTCAGTCAATGCAGGCTGAAAAGTAGCCTGAGGGCTTGCTGTTAGGCGGGGCCAGTCCCTAGGGCAGGTTGCCTGCCCTGGCTGAACTGGATTAAATCTGTGCTCTAGTGGGTGTGGCAGACCCCTGGGCTAACAGCCCAAGGGACGCACCTCAATGGCCCCCACTGGTGTCCGTAGCAGCACGCCTGGACCAGATCAGAACAATGGCCCCCACCAATGTCTCAGTCTCAGGAGAGGATCCTCCTCTCACCAAGATGACCCCAGAGCCCACCAGGTGAGTCTTGTTTCACCAAAGGACAGTCAGCCTTCTCTCTGGTGATTTCAGTTTGCTGCAATGAGTGAGTTTGTGTGTGGGCCCTTTAAGACCCGGATCTTTTTGACTTTCGGCCGATAGATTTTCTGGGGTGTCCTTGCTGCAGTTAATAGCCAGCAAAGCCAGATAGTAAGACCCCCATCTCAGTTGGGCTGAGAAGGATTCTTATAGCAGTATTGCCCCCGCTCCGGACCTCACTCCTCCAGGGAGGGCTGCGTACCTTAGGTTGGCTCCCGCCTGGCCAGCTGAGAAGCTCTGCTGCTCCCAAAGGTGGCTTTTTTCCTCTCCAGCTGGAGTTACTGCCTCTTCTGCTTTCGTCAGGACTGTCCCTTGTCGTGGGGGTTCTTTTTATCCATTTTTCAGCTTTCAATCCAGCGTGATTCTTCCCAAAATTGTTGTAACCTGGTTGTGTTTGTGGGAGGAGGCGAGTTCAATGTCTGCTCATAGCACCATCTTGACGAGAACCCTATCAGTTCTACTATTTATGGACACTTGGGTTTTTGTTCCAGTTTAGAGCTATTGTGAATAATGAATAAGACTGCCAAAAACCCTCTGGCGTATGTCCTTTTTGTGGTCATATTACCTAGGAACCAGCCCTGGTGGTCTAGTGGTGAAGATTTGGCGCTCTCACCACAGCGGCCGGGGTTAGTTTCCTGGTCAGGAACCACACCACTCCTCTCTTGATTGTCATACTGTGGAGGCTGCATGTTGCTGTGATGATGGTGAAAGCTAGGCCACCAGAATTTCAAATTCCAGCAGGGTCACCAAGGAGGACAAGATCAACAGAACTTCCAGACTAAGACAGAATAAGAAGAAGGAACTTGCCACCCACTTCTGAAAATTTTGGCCATGAAAACCCTGTGAATAGCAGAGGAGCATTGTCTGATGCAGCACCAGAAGGTGAGAGGATGGCACAAAAAGACCAGGCAGGGTTTTGCTCTGCTGTCCACAGAGTGTCTTAGGAGTTGGAATCAACTTAATGACACTAACAACAACAAATACCTAGGAGTGAAATTGCTGAGTCACAGCCAATGAATGGTTAACCATTACGTGAGAAACGACCAACAGTTCCTCCAAGTCATTGTATTATTTTGTGACAGTTCCACCTGCTAGTTCTAGTTACATGATATTCCCACCGACAGTGATCTGGTCTATCCTTTTTCTTTTAGCCATTCTAGCACATGTGAGGTAGCTCTTTGTGTTTGTAATTTTCATTTCCCTGATGACTGATAGACTTATTGGTCATTCATATATTATCCTCTGTAAATCTCTTTAAGTCCTTCGCCCATCTTTTATTGGATTGTTTTCCTTTTTTGTTGATTTGTATTCTAGATATGAGTAGTTTGTCAGGTAGATGTTTTGCAAATATTTTCTTCTAGTCCACGGCTTTTTTTTTTTTTTTCATTTTCGTAATATTGTCTTTTGATGAGCTTAAACTTTTTATTTTGATGAACTGTAATTTGTCAAGTTTTTCTATTGTTGTGTTTTTGTAGTCTAAGAAATCTTGGCCTAGCTAAAGTCATGAAGATATTCTCCTTCTAAAGGCACAGCAGGATCACAGGCTGTGCTCCACAATGTGTGTGCACAAAACATTTTATAAAAGGAGTTGCCTGCCAGGCTCCTAATGGAAACTTCTTCACAGTGAGAGGCCTTGTTCAGCAATAAATACTCTTAATATCCACTTCCATCAAAGCCACAGAGAGTGAGAGACAAAGAAGATACTCCCAGAGAGAAAAAGTAAGAGAACACAGCGAAGGTGTGCAGTGGGTTGATTTGTGTCCACCAAAAATATATATCCAAGTCCTAAACAGTGGTACCTGAATGTAACCTTATGTCGAAGTAGGGTCTTTGCAGATGTAGTCAAGATGAGGTGGTCTTGCCTGAAGTCCAGTGACTGGTGTCCTTATAAGAAGAGGAGAGGACACACAGAGACACGGAGAAGACACTGAGAGAAAAGAAGTCCATGTGAACATGGAAGGAGAGTTGGAGTTATGCTGCCACAAGCTAAGGACCACCAAGGAGTGCTGGCTGCCACCAGGAGCTCGGAAGAGGCAAGGGAGGATTCCTCCCTAAAGACTTCAGAGGGAAGATGGCCCTGTTGGCACCTCGATTTCAAACTTATACCTTCTAGAACTATGGGAGAATGAATTTCTGCTGGTTTAATCCAGTAAGTTTGTGTTAATTTATTATGGCAGTCCAAGGAAATGAACATATGGTGGTTCCTCCCAGAGAGCAGAACTAGAGTTGAAAGTGTAACCTCTTCTATTATTTATACATTTTTTTAAAAAAGAAATCTTGTACTTTTTGAGATCTCCCTCTTCTGTTCCCCAATTTTAGCTGGACCTTCTTTTTCCTTTCCCCAATTATCTCTTTCTTGCTGAACCCAAGTTCTACTTCCAGAAATTTCTGATCAGTAAGGAGTTTTGCTCAGGAAGGGCATTAGGTTTAAGAGTTATAGGGCCCAGGCTGCTCCAGTAGCTGCAGACCTAATCATAGGCTTCTTTCACGCATCCAGGAGTTGGATCTTACAAAGCTCCTTTCCGCTACAGATGGTGCTCTCAGATTAGTCTGTGGTACTTTCCAATGAGCAGCTGTTTGATATTTTGAATTTCTCTTGTTCTTGGGGTCATCAGAAGCTTTGTTGGCCTACTCCTGCTTCATTCCACAAAAGTGCTTAAGTTATGCAAGTTTGATGGCTGCCATCGCTTGTATTTTGGGGTCTGTGGGGGTACTTTATTCACAGGTCTTTGATTTATAATCCTAGTCATTCTGAGTGTTTTTATGGAGGGAGATTTAGAGAGACTAATAACTATGTCACCACCACCAGAATCCTGTCCATGGTTTCAGATTATCCTTCCACAAAGAGTCATTCCATCTGTCACCAGCTCCAAGGGATAAGTATACACTCCTGCTTTGTGGATATTGGGCTTGCCATATGTTTTGGCCAGTGCAATGTGAGTGAAAACCACAGTTCGGCAATTCTGAGTCCAAGTTTACATTTAAAGCAGTTTAACAAGCATTGCATGATTTTTGTCACTCTTTTGGGATCTTCTCTCATTTTCATCTTGAGAACATGCCCCAAGTAGTCACTCCCCCTCTGACTGGGGCTCCCAAATGAGCCATGTGGAGCAGAGCCACTCCAGCCAATCTGCAAGTCTGTGAACATGAAAATGTATGCTTGTTGCTGCATGTCACTGAGTTTTGGGGCCATTATACAACATTATTGTGGTAACTCTTGACTAACACGTTCCCCTTGTTTTTGATAAGTGATGTGTGTATATGAACTAGAACAAGGCTTGGCAATCTATAGGGCCTGAACCAAGTCCAGTCGGTTGTCTTCTTTTGTAAGGCTGTAAAACTAAGAACAGTTTTTATGTTTTTAAAGGTTATGGAAAAAAACCTACAGACATTGTATTTGGCCCACAAAGCCTAAAATATTTTCTATCTGGCCCTTTAAAGAAACAGTTTTCTCACCCCTAAAGCAGAGGAAAGAGCACACAATCCATGGCGTGAGACCTGGGTTCTATATGTACTGACTTAGGTTACTGTAGCCTCAGTTTCCCCCTATGTAAAATGAGCTAGTGGAACTACAAAATCCTTGAGGTCCCTTCAGTTCTAAGATTTTACACAAAATACAAAAGATACTTATGTTTGAAATATGTTTGTTTTGATGATATCAGCACCCTCACATTTGTGGAAACTCTGACAAATAATAATTACAAAGGTGAGATATGGAAGGGTTTCTGTAACAAAGGCAACATACCCTGGAGAAGACACAATTTGAGCGTTGAGCTGGGAAGTGGGGTGAAGGGAAGCAATCTAAGCCTGGAGAGGACAATGGATACTGGGTACATACCATGCATTCATTAGTCCCGTTCCCTGCCTAAGGGAGCTCTGTGACTCAGACTACAAATTTCTAATCTATGACTAACCAGCAAGAGAAAGAAAGAAACCCATAGCGTGTGTGTATGTGCATGTAACATCTGATTTGACTATAGCAGCAAGAAATTGGTCTTTTGTGAATTGATGTGATTTAGAGACGCCTACAAAATAAAAGTATGGTACTTCAGGAAGAGATGAATAAAATACCAGTGTTTTATTGGAATGATGCTGTGCAGCTGAAAAATTGTTGAGTTTTGGAAATGGAGAAATTGCATCTTTCAGAGTGCCAGCATGTGAGACTGTACCCTGGAAGTATGCTATTTGGTTCCACTTCACTCCTATTAAGCAGACCTAATATTTTTCTGTCTCCTCTCCCCTGCTATGTTGACTTGGAAAGGCAGCTGGGGAAAGCGTTCCGCAGCAAAGTTGGTGACTTGGCTCTTGGAGTGGAGCACATCTCATTCTATCCTTGATGTAATTCTAAACATGTGATTTAATGTCTTCTCTTCCGTGGAGAGAAACTCAATCCATTTTAATATTGTGCAAAAATGTTGAGTGATTGAAATGTTAATGCGGATCCTCTCCAACCAACATTTTATATGATGAACATCTGTTTGGAAATTTGTTGCTCCAAGTATGGAAGGAACAAATGCCGCATCCCCAGAAAACAGAATTTTCTCTTTTGGAGAAGGTGAATAAATATGGAGATCATTAATGAGGCCAAGGTGTGTTTCCTCTTCCTGAGCGTATAACTTAAAGTTACATTCTTTCCTTCTTTTGTTGGCATTTTACATTTGTATTAGAAATAGCCAAAGTGTAATGTTCCACATCAAATCAGTGTGCCAACTAAATTTCTAAGGTAGCAATTACTCATATAAAGGCTCAATTTTTGGTGAAAGACCTCTTTTCCACCTAATTTTCTAATCAAGTTCATATTCTCTTTGCAGCAAAGACTCAATCTCTTGTTGTGAGGGAATAACATGTCAGAGTTACCCAATTTTCCAGTTTAAGTTGGGGATGATATGGCCTTTTAGAGTTTCAAAGTTTCTGCTGCATCTCTTGTCTCCAGTTGAATGGGTTCTTTCAGGAAGGGAGGAACACAGTCAATAGCACTAGACAGGCTATAGAGCATGTCCTGAGTGATGTTTTGGCAACTTGTGGTGAATAAACAGAGACGTTGGGAAGAGAATGAAAGGTGAGAGGAAATGAAATGTAAATCTATGTCCCATGGAGAGGATTGGATGAATAAAGGCTTTGCCAAGTCTCAGTCCCTTGAACAGCCCTTTTGAGAATGTCCTATCATTTTGTCTGACCTCTGGGTCACTCCTACCTTTCAAACAGGACCACAAACAGGACTCAGAAAATACAAGAGCGAGGGACATACCTTTGAAATTTCAGCGTGGAAAGTTTAGGACCACAGAAAGAAGTTCCGCTTCACAGAGTGAAGAACTCCACTCAAAGAGGTGGAACTGGGAAAATTACTTATAAATGTTCCTTTTACGCTTGGTTCAGGGCACTTCACTGAGCTGGGGGCAAATTTTACAGCCATTGAGCCTGGCTGGGCAACTTCAATGGTTGGATCATCAATATTATGCCTAGAAAGCGAGGAATGGTTTCACATTCTTGCTAGTGTAATGCCACCTAAGGTGGGTTGATAGAATTGATTGAGGAATTGTGTTACTTTGTGTGTATATAAGACAAAATCCTTGTCTAATGAGAGTATCTCAAACTATTAGAGAGGAAGATAGAGACTTTGCCCAGCCTGGACCTGTGAATCCTGAGGAAGTAACACAAAAACAGAGACAGCGGCTATTGTTCACAGAGGATGAGACGACAGGGTGGAGAGAGCTTTGTCGGTTGTGGTAAGTGGCTGGAGGTGGTGATACCAGTAGTGGTGATAGTAACGTTCATTGGCACAGATAGTAGTGTAGACAGTGGCATCCTTTCCAACATGATCTTGGCAAACCTTGGCTGAACTCAAGACTGCTGGCCTTCCTTTATCTATGCTATTTCCCCACACCTAGATGTCCAGCAGTGTCATAATTCCCTGAGCTATCCAACACGTGTTCACAATTTTTCTTTCTTATGAAGTTATCCAGAGTCAGTTTCTGTACTTTGCAGTCAATAATCTTGACTGCAATAATACTGCTTAGTGTTCAGGAATAAGAATTTGGCTATTTGTGACATGCAGGGGTAAGACACAATCATCACTGTGGTCACTTAACCTAGGATCTTTGGATGACTAAATGACTGATAGAATGGATCAGTATGAAGAACCTGAGAAATTCAGTGTCTTTGGGGAAGGACGACTGTTTCTAAGAACAGCTTGTTCCTGAAAGACAATGGCACGCTCCAGTCTCTAAATCCTTTGTTCAAGGACAGACTAAACAAAGACTCCACGATGACTTGATTAAAAAAAAAACCCAGGGGCTGGCCTGGTGGCATAGTGGTTAAGTGTGCACGTTCCGCTTCGGTGGCCCAGGGTTCACCAGTTTGGATCTCGGTGTAGACATGGCACTGCTTGGCAAGCCATGCTCTGGTAGGCATCCCACATATAAAGTAGAGGAAGTTGGGCACGGATGTTAGCTCAGGGCCAGTCTTCCTCAGCAAAAAGAGGAAGATTGGCAGTAGATGTTAGCTCAGGGCTAATCTTCCTCAAAAAAAACAAAAACAAAACACCTAAAACAAAAACACCTCAACTCCTTCAGCTGCAGATCTGTGGTAGCCAAAAACTAGACAAAGAGATTAAGTCTTTGGTTGCTGAATATCAATGATATTTGAATGAATAATCTCACCAGGTTTCTTATGTGAAAGTTGAGGCATTGCTCAAGACAGATTGGCAGACCAAAGACTAGAAAGTGGATTTATGGGAGGATTCCAAATACTCTGAGGGTATGCAAACTGCAAATCCATGCTTAATGTCCTCTGCCAACGAAAGAGGTCCCTTCCCCGCTGTTTGAATAGGCTATTTTCCCTTTTATTGTTGACCTGTAACTTCTTCAATGATTTGTTTTCCGAACTGTAGAGTCAGATCCCGTGATGCCCTGCTGTACCAATTACAATGTCAGAACTGTGAGGAGAATGGTTACATGATAAAAGAATGACAGGAACCTGCCACTTCATAAAAGAAAATAAAATTGAGGAAAGTATGTGTAAATGGATTCTAAAAGAGCTTGACCTAGGAAGGTATCCCACAACCTTAGATCAGTTTGAATTTGCTGATAGGAGTAAACTCTTCAGAGATCCTGGATTTAATTTGTTACTTCAGAAAATAGTTGTAGTTCTAATCTTTTCTTCGTGTTGTTTTTGGTTGATTGAAATGTGGATTCAATATTTGCCCACTCTGAGTGAGGGTTAGTCTTGAGAAACTACTTGATATAATGTAAAGAGCTTCAAGGCATAGGGATTCTCAATGAAATTTCTCACATGGCTTCCCACTAACCCCTTACCAGCATCACAACAGGAGAAATCTCGCTCCCAGCTTTCCACAAAGGGACCTGTAACAGTTTACCAAGATAAATGTGCTGGCCGCGTAGGCATTATTAAAGCGTGGCCCTAACTTAGTACTAATCCTGGGGACATAGGATGTCACTGTATCCCAGCAGCTAGAGTGAAGTTCTAACCCAAGTCTACCTTGCAAATGCCCACTGGCCTCCTAAACCTTTACTGCAGTTATTTTTACAATTCTTATGTGTTGGAATAGTTTCTATTTGTGTTGAAATAATTATCTTTGGCACTTGGGAGAATGGGCTGAACAGATGTCCCTCAAGTTCCTCTTGTTTAACCAAATAGCAAATCACTCCTGAAAAATCAAAAAGAATAGTGCCACTATCAATGGTATATGCCAGGGATGAATGGGTTTCAAAGAATGCCAATAGATTATCAAAAATGGAATCAGATGGCCATTCCAATTGCAGTTGTTGGTCCTGATGTAGTTTTCTTAGTGGATTGGCTATGGGTCCAACAAATGTTTTATCTCTATTCATTAAGAACATCAGAAGTACTTTACTTTCTCCTGTTAGGGTCATTAACACAACTTCATAATCTTACCTCAAGTTTAAATCGTTTTTCTGAATCTGTGCTACACAATTTATTCTTCAGAGATATTAATTATCTTACCAACTGGCTCACTAATCTGATGAGTTAGGGTTGATAAAAACTGAAGAAAAGAACATTTTATTCACTAAGGCAATAAAAAATTCATTGGTAGGGGGTTCTAGTGTCTTTGAGATGCTTGACAGTGACTCTCCTCTGTAGGCCAGGGTTGATGAGAGGGGAACTTGACTCCATGCTATGAACAGGGATGGGTGATGGGAGTGTGGGAAAGCAGAAAGGTGGCAGCACTTAACTATTGGAGGCAAGGGTGATATAATTGCTGGAATGGGCAGGAAGGCTGTAACAGCAGTTGAGGTACCTTGATCTGCAGGTGTCTATCATGATGGTTAATCATGGTGTTCCTGAGGGGAAACAGATGGGCAGCTGCCTAAGGTGTTGATTGATTTGTATATTAGGAAAAATTAGATTTGGTCAATGTAAGAAGACTCACAACAGTTTCCAGATCTAAGTCAATTCATAGACACGGAGCCTATTGATTGAAAGGGAGGCTGGGTCCCCTTAAGAAAAGGATCTGCAAAAAAAAGCTAATTCACATCACTAAATACAGATAGATAGACAGATAGATAGATACATACATACATACATAAATATATACATACATACATTTGGATATAGATATATGTGTAGATATTTCCTCAAATCCTTCCTGATATGAATTTTTATATCTTTGTCAAGGTAACTGTACACTGGGAAAAGGACAATGCCTAGGTTTTTTGAGATCTGTTAGACACAAAGTGAAACTGATACCAGAAGATCTGATAAGCCGTCCGAGTCCCATAGGTAGAGTAGGAGCTTGCAGAAACCAGGTGATAAATTGAAATTTGGCATAAATCAAGTTGCGTTGATTAGGTCCTCAGATCTACACATGATTATTTCATCCGTTCCCAAATGTACCTCTGCAATTGATATATTCAGCAGCTGGTAGAATTCTCAATTTTTCCTTACCTGTGGATTAAGGGTCATTACATTAGGAAGGACCAAATGCAGCCTCTTTGACATATTCAGAACTAATTGTTAATTCTTGGAGGAACTGCAGAAATTAGAGTCAACCTCAAATACTTGAAAGATGCTGGGATGGTAAATCCTTATAACCTCTTTCAATAAGCCATTGTGGCTGCTAAAAAACCAGATGGATCTTGACGGATGATAATGGACTCCATAAACTTACAAGGTGATAACCCCAAATACAGCTGCTGTGCCAGATGTAGTATGTTTACTGGACAGAACAACATGGTGTCTGTACCTTGGTATGTGGCTGTCAGTTCAGCGAATGCTTTCTTCTTGATACCCATTAGTAAGAGGATCAAGAGCAGTATGCACTTACATAGCAAGGACAGCAGTACACCTTCTCTTGTGTATCTTGGGCCTGTAAAAACCTTCCTGTTTTCTGTCATAATACAATCTAGAGATTTGGACCATCTTGACATTCCATAAGGTGATACACTGGCCCACTATATTTTTTGACATCGTACTATGTTAACCCAGTTGGTAGTGGCAAATACTATGATATTCTGACAAGGCATATGCATGCCAGAGTGAGGAAACAATTCCCGTGAAGATTAAGGTGTCTGTAGCATTGACGTACTTGTAGATGTCCAGTGATTTAGAGCATAGATTCCTTCTAAGATAAAAGACAAGCTGCTATACCTGGTTCCTCCCATCTTGAAGAAAGAGGCACAGTGCTTGGTGGCCTCTGGATTTTGGAGGCAGCTTATACCACATTTGTAAATAAGGTTCTAACTCATTTATTATGTGACCTAAAATACTGTCGGTTTTGAGTGGGACACGGAGCAGAAGTTCAGGATTGCAGTCCAAGCTGACGTGCTACTTGGCCATTTTGAACCAACTGATCCAATGGTGTTGGAGATGACTGGGATGAATGAGGGTCCTGTGAGGAGCCTCTGGAAAGCCCCCAAATGAAAGTGTCAGCACAGACCCTTGGAGTTCTGGAAGAAGATTATGATTTTCAGAGCAGAGAACCACCTCCATCTGAGCTACCTCTTTCGGTTCTCTCAATATCACACAGCTTTAGCTGTCTGCTTTGCTGTAGCCGCCACCACAGTGTGGGCTCACAAGATCCCATGACTTGAACGGAATGCCTGAGTCTATGGCTCTCCCACCATTTCCTGTGGAGAAGGGAAATCTCCCTAGAAGAATAGAGCATCAAGCAGTATTTCTTATTATCCAATTTGGAAAATGATTTGTCAAGGTGATTTAGGACTTGATGAGAACAAGATTAGAATATTGATGACAAGGAGTTTAGAAGAAATCATTTGAATGGATTTCCCAAATGGGCTCAGAATGTAAAGAATATTTGTGTCCCATGTGAAAGCCCACAAAAGGCCTTTACAGCAAAGCTCTCAATAATTAGGAATATGTCAGTCATCTCTTTCTTCAGGGCTTGCTTAATGAGCTCAGGACCAAAACGTTTACAGAGGCAGCAATAGAGGTTACACATTGCTTAAGAACTCAGACTTAACCTCTTCAAATTTGACTTGGCATCTGCCACTGTTGTATGCCCAGCTAATCAGTAACCAACACTAAGTCCCAGTATGGCAACATATCTAGTGATGGACAACAGCCAATAACCTGCTGGCTTGTTGATTTTATTTGACTTCTTTTCATCCTAGAGTGGGATACAATCTCTCTTCACCAAATAGACACTTATTTTGGATTTAGATTTTTTTCCCCTTGTCCATTATACTTTTGCCAGTAATAGCCTCTGTGGGCTTCCTTAATGTCCTATACACTGACATGGCTGCTCAGTCAACATTTGCTCCCGAGCAAGTAACTCACTTTACAGTGAAAGAAGCAAGGTAATGGACTGACCGCTATGGTGTTCATCGATGTAATCATGTACTCTGAAGCAGCAAGCCATATGGAACAGTGGAATGACCTCCCAAAGATTCAGTCGTGACTATCTGGGAGACAATCCCTTGTAACAACAAGGTGACTGAACCTAATTATCCAGGAGAAATAAGGTTGCTGCTGGGTTCAGGGAGGAGTATGGATAAGCCCTTGTGTGCTCTGCATACCAGTATGTCTACCGCATCTCCATCCAGGCAGGATGACCAAGGACTCAGGTATCTCAGGAATGAGGCTTTAGATCTGCCCAAAGTAAAGAAAATTACAGTTTTCCAAAAGTGATGAAAATTCTAACATGAAGGTGACTAATAGTGATGGTTTTGCCTGTCTTTACAGGGAATTTGATTTCGGATCTTCCATAACAAAGCTAGATGATATAAGTGATGAAACTTTGGCTCCTCTCCATTTGTGAGGTTATAGTGCAAATGTGGCTGTATTTTGAATACATGAGGATAGTTACTATTGTTAGATCCGACACTTTTTAAGTGGATATATAGTAGTAGGAAGAATGAGAAATGCTGTGTAGGTATTACGTAACCAAGGTGGTGGCCTCCAGGGTTATTTCTGGCTATTCAGTTTCAAAGTTCCTTCTTTTAGGTTTTTCCTTACTCTGAAAATTAAAGGAGGAGATATTTCCTTTCCCCACTTTCCAGAAGTTAGAGCATGGGATATACCCTATGCTAGGACATTCAGACGATACAGCCTAGTACTTTAAATCTTAAAAGAGTGACGCAAATAAATACATGGGGGAAAAGACAGAATTTTCCTGGTGCTGGTGGCAGACCAGAGTAAAGCTGTAGTGGCAGTGTCTAGTAGTGGAGACACCAGCATTACTCTAGTCAAACTGCTGAGTTCTGGTGTGACCTTGACAACGCATTTTCACATGTCTGAGCTTCTGTTTTCTGAGCTTGATGCCCCGGTAATTTCCTTCTCTGCTGAAGCTATCCAGCATTGGTTTCTGTTGTTTGTAACCAGGAATCCTGATAAAGAATTAGGTAATTTCAAGTCTGTGTGATGAAGGCTACACCAGGCATAAAGTCAGGAGGGAACAGAACTAGTCTTGTTGTTATGGATCAGGAGGCTTCTCATAGATTGTGACAGGTAAGTTAGACCAATGGAAGGCTGCACATTGGGTTGGATTTGGAATCCAAGTCCTTCTGTAGTGATTTCATTCCTGAACTCCTGAAGCAAATGGTTAGAAGAGGGAGGAGAAAAGTCAAATTAGCTACATAGTTCTTGCATATGTTTTTATTTAAATTCTGAGTGGTTGTTTGTGTATTGACTGTATTTCAATAGGATTTCTGTAAAGCCTAAGCTTTAAGATATGAAGAATTTTTTTAATTGAGTTCATAATAGTTTACATCAATGTGAGATTTCACTTGTACATTATTTCTTGTCTGTCACCACATAAGCGCTCCCCTTCACCCCCTGCGCCCACCCCCCACCCCCATTCCCCTGGTAACCACTGAACTGTTTTCGTTGTCCATGTGTTTGTTTATATTCCACATATAAGTGAAATCATCTGGTGTTTGTCTTTCTCAGTCTGGCTTGTTATGCTTAGCATAATTCCCTCCAGGTCCTTCAATGTTGTTGCAAATGGGATGAATTTGTCCTTTTTATGGCTGAGTAGTATTCCATTGTGTGTGTGTGTGTGTGTGTGATATATACCACATCTTCTTTATCTAATCATCAGTTGATGGGCACTTGGATTGCTTCCATGTCTTGGCTATTGTGAATAGTGCTGCAATGAACATAGGGGTGCATATGTTACTTTGGATTGTTGATTTCAAATTGTTTGGGTAGATACCCAGTAGTGAGACAGCTGGGTTGTATGGTAGTTCTAGATTTAGTTTTTTGAGGAATCTCCATACTGTTTTCCATAGTGGCTACACCAGTTTACAATCCCACCAGCAGTGTATGCGGGTTCCCTTTTCTCCACACCCTCTCCAACATTTGTTATTTTTAGTCTTAGTGATTATAGCCATTTTAACAGGCATAAGGTGATATCTTAGTGTAGTTTTGATTTGCATTTCCCTGATGATTAGTGATGTTGAACATCTTTTCATGTGTTTATTGGCCATTTGTATATCTTCTTTGGAAAAATGTCTGTTCATCTCCTCTGCCCATTTTTTGATCAGGTTGTTTGCTTTTTTATTGTTCAGTTGTGTGAGTTCCTTACATATTATGGAGATTAACCCCTTGTCAGATATAAGATTTGCAAATATTTTCTCCCAATTGGTGGTTTGTCTCTTTGTTTTGATTCTGCTTTCTTTTGCCTTGCAGAAGCTCTTTAGTCTGATAAAGTCCCACTTGTTTATTTTTTCTTTTGTTTCCCTTGCCTGAGAAGACATGGTATTCAAAATGATCCTTTTTAATTCAATGTCAAAGAATGTACTACCTATATTATCTTCCACAAATTTTATAGTTTCAGGACTTATCTTCAAGTCTTTGATCCATTTTGAGTTTATTTTTGTGTATGGTGTGATATAATGATCTACCTTCATTCTTTTGCATGTGGCTTTCCAGTTTTTCCCAAGACAATTTATTGAAGAGACTATCTTTTCTCCATTGTATGTTCTTGGCACCTTTGTCGAAGACTAGTTGTTTGTAGATGTGTGGTTTTATTTCTGGCCTTTCAGTTCTGTTCCATTGATCTCTGTGCCTGTTTTTGTACTAGTACCATGCCATTTTGACCACTATGGCTTTTTAGTACATTTTGAAGTCAGGGATTGTGATGCCTCCAGCTTTGTTCTTTTTCCTCAGGATTGCCTTAGCAATTCAGGGTCTTTGGTTGCCCCATATGAATTTTAGGATTCTTTGATCTATTTCCATGAAGAATGTCATTGGGATTCTGATTGGGATTGCGTTAAGTCAGTAGATTGTTTCGGGTAGTATGGACATTTTAACTATGTTTATTCTTCCAATCCATGTGCATGGGATCTCTTTCCATCTCTTTACGTCATTATCAATTTCTTTCAGTAATGTCTTGTAGTTTTCATTGTATAAGTCCTTCATCTCCTTGGTTAAGTTTATTCCTAGGTAGTTTATTCTTTTAGTTGCAATGTGACATGAAGAATTTTTTTTGACTTAAAGATCTAAAATGAAAGGGTGACTCTCTTTTAAAAAATGCTGACACTTATGTAATGTATGCTGATGATTAGTACATAATGTGATACAAAGATGTTCATTACAGTGCTACGTATAAGAGAGAAATTGGATAGAAAATGTCAAACAGTAGAGGAAAGATGAGGTAAATATGTGGAATATTGTCAATTCATTAAACATCTTTCTTACAAAGAGATTACGGGCGTTGGGGTGAGACACATCTGACAGAATCCCAGGTCTGCTATTTATGAATTGCATGACCATCAGCAGTTTAATCTTTAGAGACTCAATTTCCTCATCAGGAAAATGGAATGGTAGCATTTCCATTGTGAAGATCAAAATTTTGTAAATTAGCTAACACACCATCTCATGACAGGTGCTCAAAAATTGAGAATTGCTTTTAGTAATAATGCCTTTCTGAAAGTGGACTGGGTGGTGATCAGCATCAGCTCGATTGTTTATTAAGCTCAGACTCTTTCATTCCTGTTTGCTTTGGTATCCCTCAAGCACAAAGCAGAGAGAAAAACACTGAGTATTTGAGCAATGAAAAAAGAAAAATTAACATTCACTGATCATGTACTCTGGGTCAGGTATTGCACCAAGGGTTTTTTGTTTGTTTGTTTTTAAATGGATTACTCACTTAATCTTTACCACAGTGATGAATTAGAAAACTCCACTAGAGTAATTTTACAAATGAGGAAAGTGAGGCATAAAGAGGTTAAGAAACTTGCCTAGGCTCACACAGCTGGTGGTGCCTGGTATATACCCAGATAATTGGACTCTTGAGCCAGTGCTTTTCATTCACTGTGCCTGTACTTTGCTTCTCAAACTTAATATGAATATGTATTACCTGGGGATCTTTTTAAATGCAAATTTTGACTTTGATGGTTGTTAAAATGTAGATTCTTGTGTGTGTGTGCGTGTGCGTGTGTGTATGTGTGTGTGTGTGTGTGTGTTCCTGCATGCTGAGATTCTCTGTTTCTAACAAGCTTCTTGATGTTGTTGACAGTACTGGCCTGTGGATCACACTCATGAGTAGAATGGACCTAGAAGATGAAATTCAAACTCATATTTATGTACATGGATTCAGGTGATTCAGGGCTTCTTCTAGCTCCTGTCATGTATTGCCTGCCATTCCTACCCACATCCCAGGCCACGCACTGCCCCAGCTGCAGTGTAATTCGTACACACTTCTGTTGTGCTGTTGTGCTGTTGTCCCATCATGTTACATGCTCTCATGCATCTCTGCCTGTATTCTGCTCCTTCTGCTTGAAAGGACCTCATCCTCAAGATGTCACTGTGATAGATGTTTTCTGGACCTTGTTCAATTCAGCATTGGTTGTTCCTTCCTCTTCGCTCATAGAGCGCCATGTACAGACTCTTGTTTTCAGCACTTATCATTTTGTACTGTACTTACTTGTTTGAATTTCTGCCTCTCCCACAAGTTGGTGAGCTGTTCAAGTGCTAATATGGTGCTCTGTTTATCTGGGTCCTTAGCACCCAGCAAGTGTTTGCCACATGCAAGGTCGTCGATAAATATTTGTAGAGGGAATGAATAAATGAAATAATGATTGGATATATGAGTGAATGAATAAGCAAAAGCTGTGAGGCCACATTTTTAGGCTGTAACAGTAATCTATAAACTCTTTGGATTGTATACCCCTACTAAACAATTGAGCCTGTATCATACATATATATACACACAGCCATATTGTTGTATTAATATCTCAGGTACATTTTAAAACAAACCCAGGAATAGATTGAGAAAGGATGATCTAAAACCAAACAACTAAAAGATTTGCTGTTTTTTTAGCATGCCCCAAGGGAATGTCTTGTATTCCCTACACCTCAGAGAGCCCTGCGCTAGAACACTAAGTAAAGTGACTAAATTTATTGAGGGGTAGAACTCACTTTAATGCTGCTCAAATGAATATGAATCAGAAGAAATAAATAGAGAGAGAAGAAGTAGGTCCAGATAACTACAGAACTTCCACGTCCTGGGCCTGTAGATTCCTCTGGAGAAAGAGCCAAAAATTATATAGGGTGACCTAAAACCCAACGTAAGAAATCTCTGAGACTGGATAACAAAGTGCCTTCTCCTCTAGGACTCACGACTGGGTCATGACACTAAAACTGGAGGGAAGCAAGGCCCCAGGGGCCCAAGAAGATAATTCAAGACTCATACCCAATGTACTCTGGCTGAAAATTAAAACACTTTATTTAGCATGGGATAATTTGAAGCCTGAGTTTAACAGTCTTTCATAGGTAGAAAGAGGTCTCCTTCATTTTACTTTGTTGCTGAAATTAAGCATTCAGGCTTGAAGGCACTCATGTCCCGGTTGCATGAATGGGAAAGCCTGTCCAGAACAAAGGCCAATGCAAGAGGAGAAGCAGGAGCATTTGATTTGGCTGCTGAGGATGCCAGGCCAGGGTGTGTGGGCCCAAAGCCCTTTCTGGCTCCCAGGCAAGGGTTTCACAGTGTAAGTGAATAGGTAGCCTTATTTGCTCACACATATTCCAAACTACAGAACTAGGCAGGTACCCCTTGGCAATCCACTGCTCTGCCTTAGTCATTTCCTCCTTCTTCATGTCCACCAAGAAGCCCCGGGGTGGTCTGCCCCCTGGAAAGCACACAGCTCCCTCTTATGTATGTAGTTAACCCCTGGTAAACTACAGCTCCTGGCACAGCTGTGATTCTTCTCGGAGGGTCTGCAGGTCTTGATGCCCTTGGAGGGTAGCTATGGCCTCTGAGAAGCTATAGGATTTAGACGCCATAAGTGGGAATCCAGCCTCGGCATTTACAGCTTGAGTTTAATGTGGGTCCCTGGAAGAGGTTTCCCAGAGGTGCCCAGGGGTTTGTCTCCACTCACTGTCCCCTCTTATCCTGTAGGCTTATTGATCCTTAGCTCTGTCCTGATGAAGTCTTTCTGAAATAGGTCAGAAAATGCTAGAACTCTGGAGGTTCAGCCACGCAAGTCCCTGGTGAGCCCTCCCACAGCTGGGAAAGCCATGCCAGTGGCCAAGGCTCACGTGTAGTTCCATCTGCCTCTATCCTCTCTCACCAGCCGCATTGCAGACCTATGCCCCTGCCCTCCACGTTACCTGCCTCCTCTTCCAGGCTCCCAACCAACTGTTCAAAATATATTTTTCTCAATGTGAGTGTCTTGACTCTATCTTCTGAATTCTATCAGGACGTATTGAGTTATAATTAGACATGGTTAGTTGCTCCAGTTAACTCTTGCTGGTGTCTCCACTCACACTCATTTTGTCATCCCCTCTCTAATTTAGATGCCCCACTTCTGAACTCCCGCGGCTCCCGAGCACACCATGTTCCTAACCATGGAGGGCGGTGAGTAAGAGAGTGGACTCTGGAGCCAGATGGCTTGCATTCAAATTCTGCTCAAGTTGTGCAACTTTGGGCAAGCTACTCCATCTCCTTTTTTGGGGGGAGGGGTTCAGTTTTTACATCCGTAAGATGGTGATAGTACAAATGCCTTCCTTCTGGAACTATTGCGAGGATTGAGTGAGGTGTGTATTTAAAGTACTCAGAATAGTACCCAATGGAGAGCAAGCACTACTGTAAATCTTGGCTAATCTTGTAATGCTGACACAATGTCCTATAGTCACTGCTTTCTCTGATGCCTCTCTAACTGACCAGCCTGTACTTTATTTAAGGCAGAGACTGTATCTTATGCTTCTTTGCATTTACAGTCTGTGTATAGTGACAGGCACAGGGTAGATTTTCTGTAAATGCTTGTGAAATGGGTCAATGAAACTACAGATTGTTTAGGCAGGGGGCCTTAAGCAAAGTTTACTCTTTTCTTACAGAGTAAAATATAGTCTATAAGTAAATTTTATATACTTATCTACCACCTCCTAATCAGGACACAATGCCAATCAATAATCAATATTGCTCATACTTATATTTCTAGCATTTATCTTATTATAGATCATATAATCCCACTTTGCTTGTTAGATGTGGACAAATTCCCTCTAAGTTATGGAACTTTTTAAATGGAACCCCAGCAAGTGATTCTGAAAGCCAAACTCAAGTGACTGCCCTCCCCTCTCTTCCTCATCCCCACCTCCTGATCCGCGTATCATAGCTGGGGTCAACGCTTCAGACTCTTCAGGCTTCTGTCCCACTGAGGGTCTGGGAGTCTGCGGCACAGCCATGGACCTGGTTACCCACATTTCACTTCCTGCTTATCCACGCTCGTTTCTCTCTCCGTGTTCCTCTGTCACCCATGGGTGGCAATGTCCTCTCTAATCTCCTCACACTTCTCCACTCCTACTCACTTAATAACATGAGCATAGTTCATATAGTGAGGCAGGGGCTGGGCAAACTCCCCCACCGAAACCAGAATAGACTGGAAGGAGGAACAAGACGCCCAGCACTCAGGTCAGTTCTGTAAGCTGGAGCAGCCTGGGGTGCCTTTCACAGGAAGATTATACATTTAGTGCTTCAGAGGCCATAGAAGTCCATTTCAGAATGGGAAAAATCTCCAATTCACACAGAATCAATTCCAAAGAAAAAATATTTAATGCTTAGAGTTTGCTTTTTATGGTAAAGTTTGGTGGCAGTGATGTTTTGTATCAATTAACTCCAAGCTAAATTACTTATGAACAAATCTATCAAATGGAAAGGTTTATCGTGTGAGGGAAAAAGTCAGTTCATTGTGATTATCCAATTCTGCTTAAAGGACATGATTAGGTACATTTTAATAGCAGTATCCAGAGGCCTGACTATAAGTTTATATTTCTCATTAACAAAACTTCATGCTTGGCTAGCAGGCCTTGAACGGTGATCAGTTGCAGCAAGAAAACATTGCTTTTGGATCTGTTAAATCATCAAGACACCACAATCTTAATTAGACATTTAGGCTAAAATGAGCGTTTAAACATTGAGGCTTCCTTTAACTCTTTCTTCTTAATTTTATTTCCCTATAAAACACAGACATGCCATTTCCTGCCTGAGTCAACACAAAAAGGCTTTGGAGAGAGAGCTGGGAGTGGGGTAATGTAACTCTGTCAGCCTGCCCGCTGTCTGCAAAACCACTGATTAAATTCAGAAAAATTGAATTGATTATTAGCACCTGGTTGTTGACAGAGCAAGTGTCCGTTTTGCTGATCCATCAACTGACCATAGCCCTTTTCTATCTGGTTCTGCAGTCAGAGTCCACTGATTAAGGCACCCTTAAAGATGGTCCAAGCCTCATTTAAAGACAAGGAAAACAGACCCAGCGGACTGCATAAAACCATTCATCTTTTTCATACATCCAGGAAATGTCTTATGTCACCACAGCACTCACAGATGTAATAGCAAGCCATCTCTCCTTTTAATTTTGCTCCTATAGAGAAAAGTGACACAAACATTGGGACAAATTCCAAACTTATTATTTCAACAACAAACTCAAATTCAACAAGAAAGTCAATATTTCAGATAAGGTTTAATGATTACATAGTATTTCCAAATCTGTTAAAATTTATGGAAACATCTTTGCAAAATATCTCCAAGCAAATTTCTTTTCTCATCTCAAATTTTGTAGTCTTGTTTAATCAATTTAATATCTCAGCAAATTTCTTAAATAATTTGTCTCTACACAATTAATTGTGGTTATGTGTGGGAAAAATGCTAGAGAGGGTAAAGATGCATGGTTCTGTGATCACAATATATAAAGATGTGAAAGCAGAGGGAGGAATACCAACTAGCAGAGTGGAGGAATGTTATGTTAAACCTACGCTCTCATAGAAGGGAACATCTCTGGGGACCAAGGGGGAGAGATTTATGAAAAAAAGCCAGTTCTTTCCAATGAACCCAACAAAGACTTGGAATTTGAAGTCACCAGGTGCCTCAAGAGCACACCCTGCCATACACACCCCACCTGTGTGCTGGGAGAGACTCATGCTCCCCATCCCCGGAGGACAAGAGAACCATATTCTCCGGAGAATTTGAGCTAGAGATGCTCCAGGATTGGAAGCATCTGTTACAGAGGAGGGCATCAGGAGAATTAAGTAAACCTCTCGAAATAAATCTAATCATTATCTCTAACCATTTTCAAGATGCTAGCAGCCAGGTCTATAACCCCCAAATAGCAGGGCTCTTTCTCCAGAGAAATTGGATTTCCCCAGAGAGAAGATGTACAAATAGTAATAAGGGTGTATGGGAGGTTTCCAACAACAGTATCAGCTGGCCACTTACTAGTAAAACCAGCGAGTTGAAAAGCCTCATCCAGGCTCACAGAACTTCCAACCTGCTGTGCAATATCTTGTCCTTAAATGCCAACAGATGGTCAAGGATCAATAGACTTCTAGGGAAAGTTTATTATATGCAAAAGAGCAAACTGGAGAAAAAAGAATTAGGAAAAAAAATGCAGGGAGCAGAAGAGAACTCCAAAATGGCTAACTAAATATCGTCATTGAGATGACAAAGTATGGCATCCTTGAAACTAGACAATGATCTAAAAAAGAACAATTAGAGACCCAAGAATGAGCTCTTGGAATTTAAAAATATAAGCACATTTAAAAATGCAATGAGAAAATGTCAGACAATACAATCTAGAGAATTCCAGAAAGGAGAAAAGAAAGATAGGGAGATGAAAATAGGAAATAAAATATAAGAAAGTGAGAGAATTGATTAGGAGATGAACTATTTGAGGAGGTCAAGAAAGATAGAACAAAGAAAACAGTTCAGATGAAACGATTAAAGAAAGAATGTAGACAAATCCCCAGAATGAAAGGACGTGTAAGGCAAATCATCATGAAAATTCAGAACAAAGGGATTAAAAGGAATATTTTTAAAAGCTTTCAGAAAGCAAATCAAAGGACCAAGGATAAACAAAGGCATCAGACTTCTAAAATGGCACACTGGAAGGTCAATGACAAAGAAACTATACCTTCAAAAACTGGATAGAAAATTATATCTAACCTGTAATTCTTTATGTAAGAGAATATTCAACACAGAGAGAGGTAAATGTTTAATTCTTTTTTATGGCTGAGTAATATTCCATTGTATATACTGTATACTACATCTTCTTTATCCATTCATCCATCAGTGATGAATACAACACTCAGGGCGTTTCCTCATCTTGACTATTATAAATAATGTTACAATGAAAGTAGTGGTGTATGTCTCATTTTGAATTAGTGTTTCCAGTTTCTTTGGATAAATACCTAGTAGTGGAATTGCTGGATCTTATGGTAGTTCCTTTTAAAATTTTTTGAGAAACCTCTATGCTGTTTTCCATAGTGGCTGTACCAATTTACATTCCCATCAAGAAATGTTGCCATTTGTGACAACACGGATGGACCTTGAGAGAATTACGCTGAATGAAATAAGTCAGACAGAGAAAGACAAATACTGTAAGATCTCACTTATGTGTGGAATCCAAAAAACAAAACAAATGAATAAATAATACAAAACCAAACTCACAGATCCAGAGAACAGAATGGTGGTTGCTGGAGGCGAAGGGGTTTGGGGGATGTGTGAAGTGGGTGGAGGGGATCAAGAGGTGCAAGCTTCCAGTTATAAAATAAATCAGTCAGGGGCATGTGATGGACAGCATGGCGACTATAGTCAATAATATTGCAGTACATATTTGAAAGTTGCCGAGAGTAAATCTTAAAAGTTCTCATCACAAGAAAAAAATATTTATAACATTGTGTGGTGACGAATGGTAACTAGACTTATTGTGGTGATCATTTCACAGTATATACAAACATAGAATCATTGTGCTATACGCCTGAAACTAATATAATATTATATGTCAACTATACCTCAATAAAAAAACTTAAAGAAAAAGAGAGAGAGAGTTAAAGGATTTCCAGGAGGACAGTCAAGGTTAAGTTCACAATGACAGTGGTGTAGGAGTTCTAAAGAGAAATCAGTTCAGACTGGAGCTGGAGGAGGCTCCGGAAGGAACGTCCCCACAAAAGAGATGAAACAGAGATACTTGGAGAGTGGTAAAACTTGTTTTGAGAGACATATCTCAGAGGCATGGAAGAGTGTGGAAGGACTTGGCCTCAGGCTCAAGGTAAACCAAGCCAGTGGAAAAATGATTATTAAATGGGTGCAGGGGGTTGTTACAAGAATAAAAGGTGGCCACAGTACAGTACTCAGCTCTGCGTCGATAGTTATAATAACAAAAACACTGAATATGGATTTAATAAAACTTGTCCTGTAAGTATATTGGAAAGATAAAATGAGGAAAGGAGAACTAGATCCTTATCTATCAAAATTGGAAGTTACTATATTATGTTTTAAGATGAATTAACAGAGTGATAGCTATACCTTGTTCATAACAAAATGGAATTAATGAAAAAAATAGGTAAAAGTGCTGAAAAATGGTTGTTTCCGTAGGGTAGGAGAGGGAAAAGTTGGGGCATAGGTTTGCTATCTTCCACACAGGGCTTTTGGTTTTATATGACTTTTAAAACTTTGCTTTACTTATTGCTTTAGAATATTTTTGAAAATTTAAAAAGAGTAATAGTAAACGAGTGTATATGTAAATTGCCGGGTGGAATTGGTGCTCCGGGAATACTGCCCTATTTATTGTGCAGCTTCATCCTATTCCCTGGTACATGACCAGATATGCTTGGGGTCTACACAGCCCAGTTTAATAAGTTTTGGTCTAGGCCTCTCATGATGGGGAAATATACCATTCCCATTAGCTTTTTGAAACACTGACAATAGCTGGAGGACCCTACTCTTGCTTTCTCAGATTCTTAAGTGTTTGGACCCCAAATAGCCAAAGTCATCCCGAGAAAAAAAGAACAAAGCTGGAGATATCACAATCCCTGACTTCAAAATATACTACAAAGCTATAGTAATAAAAATGGCATGGTACTGGTACAAAAACAGGCTCACAGATCAATGGAACAGAACTGAAAGGCCAGAAATAAAACTACACATTTATGCACAGCTAATCTTCTACAAAGGACTCAAGAATACACAATGGGGAAAGGAAAGTCTCTTCAATAAATGCTGTTGGGAAAACTGGACAGCCATGAGTAAAAGAATGAAAGTAGACCATTTTCTTATATCATACACAAAAATTAACTCAAAATGGTTTAAAGACTTGAATATAAAACCTGAAACCACCAAACTACCAGAGGAAAACATCGGTCTTTGCAGCATCTTCTTGAATACCTTGTCGCCTTAGGCAAGGGAGAAAAAAGCGAAAATAAACAAAAGGACCCACGTCAGACTGAAAAGCTTCTGCGAGGCAAAGGAAATCATGAACAACATGAAAAGATACCCCACCAACTGGGAGAATATATTTGCAAATCATATAGCCAACAAGGGATTAATTTCCAAAATACGTAAATAACTCATAAACTCAACAACGAAAAGACAAACAACTGGATCGAATAATGGGCAGAGGATACGGACAGACATTTTTCCAAAAAAAGATATATAAGCGGCCAACAGGCACATGAAGAGATGTTCAACATCACTAATTATTAGGGAAGTGCAAATAAAAAAATGCAATGAGATATCACCTATACTCATCAGAATGGCTATAACTACTAAGACTAAAAACAACAAATGTTGGAGAGGATGTGGAGAAAAGGGAATGCTCATACACTGCTGGTGGGAAAGCAAACTTGTGCAGCCACTATGAAAAACAGTATGGAGATTTCTCAAAAAATTAAAAATAGAAATACCGTATGATCCAGCTATCCCACTACTGGGTATTTACCCAAAGAACTTGAAATCAACAATTCAAAGAGATTTCTGCATCCCTATATTCTTTGCAGCGTTATTCACAATAGCCAAGATTTTGAAGCAACTCAAGTGCCCATCAATGGATAAAGAAGATGTGGTATATATATATATATATGCACACACACACAAGGAATACTACTCAGTCATAAAGAAGACAAAATTCTCCCATTTGTGACAACATGGGTAGACCTTGAGGGTATTCTGTTAAGTGAAATAAGCCAGACGGAGAAGTACAAACACTGTATGATTTCATTCATATGTGGAAGACAAACAAACACATGGACAAAGAGAACAGATTAGTAGTTACCAGAGGGGAAAAGGGTGGGGGAGAGAGTGAACAGGGTAAAGGGACACATATGTATGGCAACAGATAAAAATTAGACTATTGGTAGTGAGCATGACGAAGTCTATACAGAAATTGATATATAATAATGTACACCTGAAATTACACAATGTTCCAAGCCAATATGACTTCAATAAAATAATTTAATTAAAGCAACAAGAGTCTAGAGACCCTGGAGTTGGTACCGTCATCCTTGACTGTAACGGCAATGGGAGTAAGGCTCAGGGATTTGCCGATGTAACACAGCTAGTTCATTCCAATTTCCAAGCCGGTCATTAAAGCTCTGTTGCTATAATGTTTTGTTATAATCCAAGCCAGGGGTGTGCCTACTTATATGTCTTTTAACATTTTTGTCAGCTAGAGACTGGGTCTGTGGAGAGGCTGTTGAGCACCAGCTGTCTACGTTTTATATTGTTAATTCATTAAACTCCGTGCTTTATCCTCTCTGGAAATCACTGCCATCCAGCTTACCGGCAAACAATACCGCTGGAGCGCTTGCCGCTGCAATTGCTGACAATATCAATTATTGAGTTTTCTGCCAGTTCCTATTAGACTTTCCTAACTGGAGAATTTACACTGTGTTATTGAATTAAAAACAGTGGAAAGCTTTGGGGAATTAAACTAATTAGCTAGCATTTGTAAACCCCTTTGTTGAAGATAATTTGTTTACATGACTAATTCAACCTTTTAATTACGGGGGCCTACATGGGCCATGAAAGGTGCCACTGCAGCCATCCTCTGCTGGGCACAGAGATGCCAACATGGCAAAACTCATTTTTCTTTGTGATGAGGGATGATGCCCCAGCTCGCTGGCACCTGACCTTGCATACTAACATGTTCATAATTACACTTGGGGGAAGCTTTGGGCTTCCAGGTCTCCAGTTGGGCTTT